>NW_015652428.1:39504-55942 GCF_001515625.1 Sinocyclocheilus rhinocerous
TGCACGCTAAGCCGGGGCTTCCCCTCACGCTAGGCCGCTGTGTTTTTCGTTTCCACTGATGATTCAAACGTGAGTTTTGAGCAGTGTAGAGTAGCGCTTGTTGTTTGTCGTTTCTCCGATCACAAATGCAGACATGGTTTTATGTTTACGCGGCGCGATGAAACGCAACGCGTAAAAAGACAGTATCATTATAATCATTATAAGTCATTATAATCAGTAATTATGTCCCCACTGGATGCAACAAATGCCTCGTTTGTAATGGGTTTTATTGGTTTTGTCCGTCGCGCCGGGACACGGCATCACAGTAGGGTAAGGGGCGTAACATTTCCGTCACACGCTTGAGGAATTCGGCCAATCACAACGCACTAGATAGCTGGTCAATCAGAGCACACGCGTTTCAGAAAGGCGGGGCATAGAGGAGAAACAATAATGTACATACAGTATGTGGAAAATAATGTGTTTTTTTAACCTTAAACCGCATAAACCCATTTCATTACACCAAATAAACACAAAAAAAATGATTTTTAGCAACGTCATATGACCCCTTTAAAGGACAACTGATGGCACTTTTGAACAGCAGGGGCAGCCATTTTTGAACCACAGTTTTTGGGATTCTCACCCGGGGTGAATGACAAGGTTGCACAGATCTTGCTACTTATGGGAATCAAATCAGCTTCCAGCTTTCTGAGTTTTAATTAATGGCACAACAAGAGATTGAATATCAGTGATGTTCTGTGTGCTCTGTGCAGCAATTCAATCGAAATCCTTTGGCTTTTAGTCCATGTCTATGAGCTTTACCACTAAATGATAAAAACACTTGTCACTGATTAGCAATAGCAAGTCGCAAAATGGTTTGTGAGCCTGTCTTCTCATGCTCATGTTTCTACTAAATTTCCTAACCATTAATTGAAAGAAAGTGGCTGGAACTGGTTCTTTTTTAAATTGTCTTCATCTCTGGTACAAAGGGTTTAGTGTAGTTTTGTTGGCGTGCAAGCTGGTCTACAACACCTGCCGAAAGCTAGCTATTAGCATTCCCATTCATCTCAATGGCAGTAACTTGGCTTGATCCTTAAAAGTACACAAAATGAGCACTGGTAAATGATCTACTGTGATAAAATGAAGTATTTGTGATCTTTGTTGCTTGCAGAAAAAAAAAATGCCCCCAAAATGAATGTCCACTTGTGATCACCTGTTAAAAGGCAGGGGTTACAAAGGTCCAAATTTTCTGTTGTTTTGCCAGGTAAGTCGTTCCATATGTCCCACCCCAACTTCCTGTTTCAGTGGGAAATTAAATTTAAAAAAATGCTCATCAAAACCCTTCATGGAGCCTTTATGGCTGGTATTGGCTCCTGTGGCTTTTTAATCAAACTGTGCAATAACACAAACATCAAGATCCGGCGCCAACAACAAAGACCTCCGCCAAGCCGGCAATTTTCTCACACGTACTGAGAACACCAAGTACTAAACCTTTGTACATTACTCCATATCACTGTGACGAGATCTGCAACACGCCATAAAATTCGGAAGATCACAGCAACACGAACCCTGTGAAATGGAGACATGGGGGAGTTGCGGAAGATTAAAACGAGAGGGTTCCTCGGTGTTATCCGTCTCGTGCCCCTCGGGGAATGCTTTTGTCAAGAACGAAGGCTTGACAGCAGGAGAAATGGTAAATGATTTGACGCTTCTCGACGGAGACCTTTGATTCACAATTTCTTTCTAACTAAAGAGGTCTAAGCATGCGAAATAAGTGATGGAGGTCATTTTATTGTCAAAGGGAACTTAAAACCAGAATGGACAAGCCTTTAAAAACTTGCAGCATCAGGTCTGGAGATATATTAAGGTCATTGGACCGAATAATATATGAATAAATTTTGGATGCCTTTCTAATGCACTTTGCGGTTTTCTGTACTCAAGCTGCTGCTTTATTCTCATGCCCATATCACATATGTCTTCCCGCTGTCCTCTCCGTCTGAATATTTGTCTGTCTTATTTATTCATTATGGATCTGTGCACTGTACACTCTTAATAACCAAAGCATTTTTTGTTTTCATATTGAATAGAAAATCTCTGCAGAATCTATCTGCTCTTGTTCTCTCAGACCTAGTCGATGGGTATCAGGTGGTCTGCTTTGATAGCATTTTTCCATTTCCCTGCTGGAAAAAAAACGGTGGTTATACTGATGATACATGCTAGCTGGTTGGTTGTTAGTTCAAGGTGGTCTACCAAGGCAACCTTTGGCCCCACCAGCTGGTAGTCCGTTTACAGCCCAGTTTACACCTGAATGGGAATGTTCACATTGTTAGAGAACTGTTTGTACCAGATGTAATCAGGGCACCTTGATGGTTTTATAGCCATAATTTCCAGCAGGGTTGAATGAAAGCTATGGAAAGACCTCTTTCTCAGTCTCTTTCTTATTCACTGTCTCTTTGCACTTGCAACGTGAGTCACATTCTCGATGCTCTATGAGAGACTCAGCCCCATGCATGTTACAGAAACAGCAGCGTTTTCCGATAAAGGATGACCCCTGCGGGTTGAGTGGGAGGGGAGTGTTTGTTTCTGTGTGAGAGTTTTGGGGGTGGATTAAGAACCCGCTTCTCGCAGGTCAATTACCCTATTAGCTCCCTGTCAGCATGCCCAGTTACCATAACAACACACTCTTACATCAGTATTTCAGATTCCAGGCAAGCCAGTTCTGATTTAGAGTTCTAGAACACTTGATGGATCTTGTATCCCTGTCACATGATGACGGAATTACAGGCAAATTCTCCTCAGATTTGTTGTGCATCCTCGGAATGCAGAATATCTCCAAAACTGTTCTGTGTTTGGAATTGTTGTTGATGACTTCAAAATGCTACGTAAGCTACTACCGTTGTCTAACAACCAATTTCAGAGCATCTTAGCCTTTAGTAGAAAGCGTATCTAGAGTCATTCCCACATGATTTGACATTCCGGGACAGCATGAGGGTAACTTTTGTGGAAGCTCTTGGGGTGTTTACTGACCCCGGTCCTGGTATTCCAGATTCAACACATCCACTTCTTAGTATAGACTCCAAGCCCTGTAATGGTGTCGAATAAAGGAAACATCCAAAATGTATATGGCCAACACTGCTCTGAACTGCTTCATGCTGGGAAGTATGGTTGCTGCTGGATACCGATTGCCATGAATGAGACCTGAAACCATGTTGTTTGTTGAGAAAAGGTATTTTTACTTTTATAAATCAGTCAGACTTACCTGGTCGACATCAAAATGGATAAAACAATCCTACACTCTCAGGAAAAAAGTACAAACCCTGTCACCTGGCAGTACCTTTTCAAACTTGTGTATCTTATTTAACCCTAAAAGGTTCAATTTAGTACCTTACAAGGTACATATTAGTACCTAAAGAGTGCATATTAGTACCTTAGAGGTACATTTTAGTAGCTAAAGTGTATATATGTACACTTTCAATACACCTTTATGGGCAAAACAGCTTGTCCTTGGGACCAGTGCCCTTGAAGGGACCATTTTGTCTTTTATCCACCCCTAAACGGTGCATATTAGTACTTTAAATTAGTAATATGTACCCTTAAGGTACAACTAAGAACCTTTTAGTGGTCAATAATGTACAAAGATGTCCCACATTTTTCTGACTTGTGCTGGCTTGCGCTGAAAAGGGTTGTGCAAGTTCAAAACTCTCCAGCAGCGGACAGTATAAGAAAAACCCCAATGCAACTGCCTGTTTTCTTGCTGCTGCACATGTGCACACATGTTTGAGAAGGAATGAGATGAGGGTGAATGTGTTGACAGTCTCAAGACAGGACAGTTCACTGTTCAGCTGTTAGCATTCTGGAATCTCCAGGGTCTTGTGTGCATAACACAGATCTCTTCTCATTGACTAACATACATCAGAGTACTGGCTCAACCGCTACTGAACTCACCTGAAGCAGGTCTCATGTCATCATGTGTGTAGAAACTATCGCGCGCACCTTCAAGTAGAGAAAGGCTCACAGGACCTCGTTTATTTCACTCCACTTCGAGTTCTGCAGCTCCCACAAGGCCTTCTCTCATTACTGGAAGTCAACATGCGAGAGATTAAATATTTTATAGCTCCAGTTGTTTTACTGAGCGAAACGTAAAGTGAGCTGAAATATTATTTGGATATATTTCCAACAAACCTCAGAGCTAGAGCTATAATTCATGAAAACTAGAGCCTAGTATTTAGGAATTAGATAAAGGGAGAGTCTCTTTCTTTCTTCCATACTACTTCCCTATTTTTCCCTTTTATTTTTTTCTTTTCTTTCTCTCCTTCTATCCATCTATCTTTTCTCCTCCACCATATTTTTTTCCTTATATTCTATATTTCCTTTCTTTCCCCATCCACTCTTGATTTTTTCCTTGCTTCCATCCATCCATCTGTCCATCCATCATTTTTCTTTCTTTCCTTTCATCCCTCCTTCCATTTTTCCTTCTTCCCTCTTTCCTTGCTTCCTTTACATCCATTCTGCTGCCTCTTATCTTAATTTATTTTCTCCATTTCCTTCCTTCCTGCCACCATTTTTTTCTGTTCTTCCTTCCCCATCCATCTTCTAGCTTTTTCCATTTCATCCTTCATCCATCTTCTATTTTTTATTCCTTCATTCCTGCCTGCCTCCCTCCTTTTTCCTTGGTTGGTTTGTTCATTCCTTAATTTTCCTTTCTTAAATTTCCTTCCTTTCTACCATTTTTGCTTTCTCCCTTGAATTTTTATCTTCAGTTTATCCCTAATTCCAGTCATGCTTCTTCCTTTATAGTTTTCTACTCCATTTGTCCTTCCTTTCTTTCTTCATTGTTCTCTTCCTTCCTTCTAATTTTTTGTTGTTTCTTTCATCCTCTATTTTCTCCTTCCTTCTTTCATTTTTCTATTCCCTTCTATTTTCCCACCCTCAATTGTTCCTTTCCTGCTTTCCTTTGCTCACTTGTTCCATGTTTCATTTTCCTTTCTTCCATCATTTGTGTTTGTTCCTTCCCTTTCGTAATCCATTTTTCTTTCTTCTGTCCTTTCATGCATCCTTCCATTCATCCATGCTTCCTCCCTCCCTTCTTTTAATTTCTTTTATTTCTTTTCTCCTTCCTTTCTTCAATAAATCCTTCATTTTTCCTCTTGCTTCCTTTTTTTTCTTTTCCTACCCTCTCTCTTTCTGTCATTTTTCTTTCCCTATAAACGCCACCACATTTCCCTCGCTCTCTTCTTAATGCTCTTGCTCTTCTGTCTCTCTTTCTACTGAGTAATGGTAGATGAATAGATGATGTACACTTAGCAGTACTGACGGATTTCAATATGGGCGGGGCTTAATGGGAACACTGGCCAATGAAATGGCAGCACAGCAATTTCTATTAGTAATGCATTCATGGCAAATATGTTTCTTGTCAAGTGCTTCTCTAAGTAACAGTTTTCTTTCTCTCTGTCTTATTTACTCATGTACTCATAATCTCACTCTTTCAAAGAGCAGCGATCACTCAGTACACTATGACAGTCTGTGGCAAAGCGTGTGTCGTATTCACATTAATACTATTTAAAAAGCTTTTAGAGAAGAGAGGTGAATCAAGCCTGACACTTTTCTCTCCATATACTACTCTCGTTCATCTGTCCTTCACCCTTTCGTTCTATTTTTTATCTTCATCACGATTCTTTCACTATATTTTCTTTCTCACTCATTCTTTTCATAATTTCCATCTCTTTTACCTAAGTTTTTTTTTAGCTTTTTGCCATTTTATTGATAGTGTCACCATTACTCTTTTCGTGACTTGCTTTGTCTCACTTTTCCCTCTATTTTCCTCCTGTGCATTTCTCTCTTTCTCTCTCTCCCTGTATCAGTCTTTCATGTCCTCTTCCCCTAAACCATCTCAATTCCCATCATGCCTCTTTCCTCTCAGCCTTGATTTCAGGGACTTTCCACTCTGAATCTGTCCATTTCTTTCTTACCTTTACCGTAATCTGCTTCTTTTCCCATTATCTCCATCTGGTCCTTTCGCTCTTTTAGTCCCTCTCTTTCTCTCAGTCCCTCGTTCTTCTTTAGTTCATGCCTTCTGTGTGTTTAATCAGTCCGTCAGTCGGCCTGCTCTGCAGGGGGAAGCTGAATTATTGATTGAAAAGTCAAGATGAAAGGGAGGTGAAGTAATAGAGGGAGGGGAGAGACAGATACAGAGGCAGCTGCAAACATGGGGACTGAGAGGAGGAGAATGTGTTTGTAGGTTTGGAGATTTTTATCATTTATATAAAAGATATGCGAGTATGTGTATGTGGTGGCCTTTTCAAAAATAAGCCGAGTAAATGATTATACCATTTAATACATATTATTGGCCTAGTGTGTGTACTGTATATACCAGGAAAACAACTGCAATTACATTAATGGATTTAGCATATGCTTTAATCTAAAGTGATTTACAAAAGAGGAACAATTCGTCAAGTTTTGAAATTCAGTGCTTTTTTTAAGTATAAAATATTAAGTATAAAATATTGTGTAATAATTAGATATTTGATAAAAATATACAGAAAGTCAAAACTATCTAGAAAATGTTCAAATATATTATATTCACATATTTACATGTATTTTAAATGTCTTTTTTCCTGTGTGTTTTTTTTTTTGTATATTACACAACTATCACAAAACTTAAGAACTAATAACAGTGTACAGTACATGCTATCATGTACTAACAGTTTACTTGCTATCTCATGTGAAGTTTGGTATTACGTATATGATAATGTTCATGAACATCAAGAGGATGGACTGTCTCAGATTCCAGATGCAAAATGTTTCACCTTGTGCATCTGCCCGTCTTTTTTTTAATTAAATGATACGCCTATTGGAGGAGAGGCAAGATAAAACTAAAATAGAAACAACCGGCGCTGCTTTGCATAAATATGCATAACGTCCTATAAAAGCAGACTGGAAGAAACCCTAATTTGCATGTAATCCATAGCCAGATTTTAAATTCGGGAAAGGGATTCGGCTGTCATTGACACAACAGAAAACCAGCGGATTAGGTAATTAGGAAAGCTCAAACGGCTTTCTGCAGAGAGGAGGTGAGGCATTTAGAGGCTGTCCATCAAGCTCATATGATTCCCGCCATTGACCTCAGGATAATAGCTCTCTGAGCTTCTGTTCCAAAATACTGAGAATGGCTTAATGTCTTTCCCATGATTCCTACAGCGTGGCTCAGGTATTCCTAAGTACTGTATGCAAGCTCCTTAAGGAAAACATAATGTAGAAACAAAGACGTATTAATTTATTTGCTTTGCTACAAGCATTTTTCTGTTTTTAACATGATTGCAAAAATCACAGCATTAGTTGAGCCAGAAGTTCTATGGTGATGGGTTTAAAAAAAAAGAGATTGGACAAAAAATTTCAGTGCTGTTGTCTTGCAAAACATTTGCATTCCCCTGAGAAACCTTGAGTTTGCTGGCCCCCCAAAAACTCCCTAAACCTTTGCTCCCTAAACAATGAAACTTTGTGTTTGCTTGCAAAGTTCCATCTAAGTTTTTAGATGGAACAATAGTTTGTGAGAGACCAGAAATGTTTTGTGATAGAATGCAAATTTTCTCAGAGGAATGATAAAGTTTTACGAGAGAACATATATGATTTGTGAGAAAGCGCAAACTTTCTTGGTGGAACGTAATACTTTGAGAGAACACAAATGTCCTGCGAGAGAACACAAACTTTTTCAAGGGGAACTTGAAATAGTTTTGCAAGACAGCATAAATGTTTCGCGAGTGATAAACTTATTGGGCAAACGTAAGAGTTTTGCGAGGGAGTGCAAATGTTTTGCAAGCAAACTTTCACTGGGGAACATCATAGTTTAGCGAGAGAATGCAAATGTTTTGCAAGAGTGCAAATTTTTTTTTGCCAAGTGAACGGCAAGTTTCTCGGGGGAACATAATAGTTTTGCAAAAGAATGCAAATGCTTTGCCAGTGATCGCAAACTTAGTGGGAAAACGTAACAGTTTTGCGAGAGAGTGCAAATGTTTTGCATGCAAACTTTCACTGGGGAACACTGTAGTTTAGCGAGAGAATGCAGATATTTTGCAAGACAGTGCAAATTTTTTTGCCAAGCGAACGGCAAATTTCTCTGGGGAACATAATAGTTTTGCAAGAGAACGCAAATGTTTTGCGTGTGATCGCAAACTTATTGGGGGAACGTAATAATTTTGTGAGAGAGTGCAAATGTTTTGCAAGCAAACTTTCACTGTGGACCACTGTAGTTTTTTGAGAGACTGCAAATGTTTTGTGATAGAATGCAATTTTTTTGCGAGCGAATGCCAAGTTTCTCTGGGAGCATTATAGTTTGTGAGAGAATGCAAATGTTTTGCAAACAAATGCAAAGTTTCCCTGGGGAACACAATAGTTTTGTGAGAGAATGCGAATGGTTTGTGAGAGAGTGCAAATGTTTTCAGAGCAAGCGCAATGTTTCTCAGGGGAACACAATAGTTTGCTATAGAACGCAAATATTTTGCGAGACCGCAAAGACTGCAATATTTTTGTGACAGAAACTTTTTTTATGCAAGTTTTCCTCCCATCTATGTTTTTTTCTCCATCACCATGTCCCCTTTGTGGCTCTGTAAAAAGTTGATGTGTCAGGCCTGTAAAAACAAACACATTTGAAATGACATTAGTTAATAAATTATGACAGAATTTTAATTTGTGGGTGAACTATTCCTCCCACTAGGCTAAACAACTCCTATACAAAATTCAAAAGCCCAGAGTGAGTTTTAGCCATGTTATTCTCCAACATCCACATAACATCCGGACTCCGGATCAGAGCTGACCCGTTTAAACTGTGACCCATTTCAATCCATTGGAGAGTTCCTGTCATGGACTTACTGTTTCAAAGCAGAGAGTCAGAACTTAGACCCTTTGATTCAGCCACTCTGTCACATCCCCAAAAATACTTTTTAATGTTTTATGTACCGTGATTTCAAAACCGATGCCGCTCGGGATCCCATGAGCTGTCTAAAATATGAAAATGCACTCATTAAAATTACCTTGTCCTCAACTCACAGTAAGAACGTGATGATTCAACCAAAGATGCTTGTCGATGAGGTTTTGCATGCATGTCTTGTAAATCATAAACTACTACTGCATAATCACAACATTATTACAATGACTCATAGCTCTTTAGCTGCTCTTAAAGTCTCATTTGGTCTCAAAAGTGCAGTGGGGGTCCCTTTTGTGATTAAATTAGACTGCAGTAGATGGTTTATCCATGTTTTAGCAGTGTTATGAAGCCGCATCAGTGAGTTCGTAGACACAGACCATTAAAGTCTGTTTACAAGACCCGGAGAACACACTAAATTAGCGAAGTGTTTAAAAGGCAATAAAACTGCACTTTCAAAGGGATCCCAATTTCTAAGCAGCTTTCACAATGCTGAAGAAATGACAAGAGAACACTGCAATAAATGCTTAATTTGAAGTTTTGATCAGTAATAACGTTTCTCCGCTATCAGTTGGAAATGTGCAAAACACATTTATACAACTTTTAAAAGTGGACTACAACAGAGAAGAAATTGTGAAGGAAAGAACAAAGACTATAAAGCAAAAAATGCATTGCAATAAGATTAGTGAAATATTATACAGCCAGAACTGTGGTCGAAGTAGGAGAAATACTACAACTGAAATATACTGTATTGAATAAATGTGAACAGAATATATATATATATATATATATATATATATATATATATAATATGGTTTTGATGATATTTACCCACCTACATATTCTATATCACCATTTTACAGTCAACTAGGATTTATAGTCTAACGGGATTTAGAGTTAAATCACCATTTGCCCTGTTCAGTGTCAGTATATTCAAAAACATATGTACCCTGAGACTGCGCTGGACTTCCCAGGTAACAAGCTTCTGAAGTCCCATGTTCTGAGGTTTCAAGCGACCAATATCTGCCACTTTCAGGCTAAACCATTTTCAGCTACATCAACTAGTGTCATAAAAATCATTTCCCAAAGAAATAAAACGTTGTAGAAAGCCTGTACTGGAAGCCAAGGTGAATCCCATCAGTCAAACAGCTGTTTAATTAAAATAAAAGAAGAAATAATGTGGAGGCCAAGGAAAGTAAAAAAGACAAGACAGTGTAATTGAATCAGTTAAAGAGATTCTCCTAAAAGATTCATATTTGTCTTCATTAATGTCAGTTTCTGCTTTCACAAAGTGTCTACTCTAAACAATGCTAATTTATAATTTTTGTATAAAATATACATAACAGGTTTTGTGATTCATCAATACCCTTTTTAAATATGCTTTTGTCTTGAGACCGTAAGACGCAACCATTTCATAAACATATATACATCTTAAATCTGATGCAACACATGTGCAATGCTTGTGTTCTCACTCAACTCATAGCAACTTCATAGAATACCCCTGAAACTGCATGGCAACTCACTAAATCCACACAGAAACACATTGGACACTACATACAACAACCTAGCATAGCTAGGTACTTAGTTAGGTAGCTTACTCATTAACATATCTAATGTTAGCTCTAGCAACCACACAAAACACCCATAAAACTACTGTACATAGCAACTCACAAAATCCAATCAGAACACTTTAGTAAACACATCAAAATGCTTTAGAAAAACTTCCTACAACACCCCAACATGGCTACGTACAGATAGCTTACCCAAAAACATGTTAGCATGCTTTAGCAACCACACAAAACACCCTTAACTGCACAGTAATCTGCTAAATCCACTCTGAACGCACAAGTGCCCTGAAGACTACCCAAAACATGCTAGATTTGTGGCTATCTACAGATAGCTAAGCCATTAACATGTCTAATGTTAGCATACCCTAGCAATGACACAAAACACCCTTGAAACTGCATAGAATTTCATTAAATCCACTCAGAACACTTTAACTGCATAGCAACCACACTGTAAACTACACACAGCATATTAGGTTTGTGGATAGCGACAGATAGCTTAGATATTACCATGTTTAGTGTTAGCACACCCTCGTAACTACACAAAACACCTTTAAACTGCATAGCATTTTTTTCATTCAGAACACTCACAACATGCTGGAAATGTGGTTAAATACAAATAGATTGGCCATGTACTTATATTAGCACAATCTAACAACCACACAAAACACCTTTAAATCTGCATAACAATTTATTAAATCCACTCCGTACGCTTTCACTGCATAGCAAACAACTTGGAACTACAAGTTACTAGAGTTGTGACTACAACTACAACATACTAGAGTTGTGACTAACTACAGACAGCTTAGCAATTCACCTGTCAAATGTTTACATGCCTGGGCAACCACAAATGCATAGCATTTAGCTAATTCCACACTTCCCTAACAAAAATTAACCATGGTTTTACTTAAGTGAAAGTGTAGTAACCGTGCTTTTTTGACATATTGA
The DNA here is from genome assembly GCF_001515625.1 of Sinocyclocheilus rhinocerous. Taxonomy (NCBI): domain Eukaryota; kingdom Metazoa; phylum Chordata; class Actinopteri; order Cypriniformes; family Cyprinidae; genus Sinocyclocheilus; species Sinocyclocheilus rhinocerous. Next base: position 50,911 of record NW_015652428.1, read on the forward strand.
TTACTATTTGTACTACAAATACTATGGTTAAACTATGGTTAGCACAGCCAAACCATTGTTAGTTTTTGTAAGGGTTTAGCTGTATAGGAAATGCTCTCACAACACAATAAAATTGTTTCTAGCTACAGATAACTTAGCCATTAACATTTCTAACTTTAGCACGTACTGGAAACCACACACAACACCCTAGACGTTGTATAGCAATTTGTTAAATACAACCAAAAACAGATGGCTAGTATAGATAGCTTACCCACTAACATTTCTAATGTTATCATGCTAACTTGCTATTTATTTAAATAGCGTTAAAGCTAACTTTAGGGTTAATTTACATTTGATAAAACTGTATTTGTGTGTTGCTGAAATATACTAAAATCATTGTCAAAATGTTTCTCCAAAGTCTGGGTGGTGACTCTGAGGCTAATCGAATTTAACATTGTGTACCTGCTGTTCAATCGGTCGGCATGAAAGGAACATTGTGTGCACATTCAACTCTGCCCTGTGGGGACGGCGTAAAAGAATCACAATACCAACTGATATAAGATTTCATGTTTGGTTGTCATAACAAATATCTTGTGACGGTTGAACCAAAGTCACATGCTAAAGCTAATCTGTTCCTTTCCTAGTGAATGACAGAATTATTCATGAAATTATAATATATTTAATTGTCATCATTCAGAGTTAATGGTTTGTGTAAGGTTCAAGATCTGTCAGCGGCCCCTTATGGAAACAAAACCATGTATGTACAGACTTTGGGTAGGTCAGTGGTCCTCTGCGTTGAGTTGGAGATGTTTAGGTGTCCCTTACGAAAATTAACCATGTTTTTTTTTTTTACCTTCTTTCACAAAAGAAGGTATTTTGAAGACTGTTGGTAACAAAACTCTTTTGGTTATCAGTGACTTTCATTGAATGAACAAAAAATACTGATATGTTTCTCAAATTATCTTCTTTTATTTTCCATAATTTGTGTTATGCCATTGTAGCCTAAATGTTTGTGTAGCAAATTTTATGTTAAATCAAATAAAATATACTTTCTCATTTAACACAATAATAGCTTTAATTATTCTTATGTGGGTATTTTCACAGCCAAATTTAGTTTGCAATTAATTAATTGCCGCACCATGTAATTAATTAGATTAAACATTTTAATTGACCAACAGCCCTAATACATAATGTGAACCAAATGCACAAAAAAACAATTCTAAATTTAAAATATTAAATACATAATACAAAAATAAATTCAATATTTTAATTAATTAATTAATTTTATTAAACAAGAACTGAAAGTCCTTAAGCTAAGCTAAGAGCAAGAGTCTACCCAAGGAAAAAGGCCCTAAGTACACTAAATATCTTTCAGTTTCTTCTTTCCCTGTAAGAAATCAAACATTCGTGCCTTCTCTTAAAAAAATAACTCCGCTTTGGACAGTACCTGAAGCATTTAGCCCACCTTAACCCTTCAGGCCACTATGGAGAATGCAATCGATGCTATTAACGAGTGTTTGTGCGCTTGGAGTAAAACACTGTAATTTGGAGAATGTTGCTCACTCTCCACACTCCTACGGCCAGCCATATCGCAATCAATGCTTATGATCACGCAACAACCACACTCTTAATGTTCAAGAGTACTGGCCATCCAGCTGATGAAAGCAAATCCTGGTGGATGCGAGTAGAAGGTTGCACAGTTCAACAATCAATTAACTGATTCTCTTTGAACACTTACGCGCTAATGTTTAAAACAAATTGGCTACGAGCCTCTGAAGATAGCATAAGCCTCCGTTGATTACTTGCAGTCTGACTTCCATCCAATTCATTCCTCATCTGCTCAAGTAGAAGCCACGGCTTCTCTTCCCTGCTTTTAAAGAAAACGTTCAAAGCTTTCGATGCCGCTATCGTGAAGGTGGCTGCTCTCTCTCTTTCACTCTCTGAAGGGAATGCGATTTTTTCCTCATCCTAATTGGTGCACAAAAAATCCACCCACCAGCTGTCAGGGGTCCTTAAGGAGAGCACAGGCATGAGCCAATTACTGTCAGATCTGGAGTGTTCTGGACGGGGCCAGTCTGTCACCCCCGGCTCTTTCCAGCCGGACCCGGAGCTGCGCGGCTCCCGCTGACGGGAGGTCAGATGCAGTCAAACGGCCAAGCACACTACCATAACAGTGCTGATAAATGTGGGCAGCCCCATGATAAAGGCTTCAAGGAGTGAAAAGGAGGGAGAGATAAAAGCAAAATGAAAAGGCGGTACTTCTATTGAGGATGGGAGATAACCGTATTTAAAGAACCTCCACTGAAGGACCTCCTTGGAAAAGAAGGGAGTGCAATGGCTCTATTCCAAAATCTAGTGAGCTGCCCATGTAGGCGGCACTTCAAGCCATTATAGGCACACTACCAGAAAGTAAGATGCATTCTAAGATCCCTCGTTATGTGAATTCCAAATATAACTATATATATATATATATATATATTATTTGAAGCTTAGCTTCAAAATAAGTTAAAATAAATATAAATACAGTATATATGATATAAATAAACTAGGCCACAATTGTGACATTTTTGGTTTATTTTTTAATATTAATGTTAATATAACAAAAATTATATTCTCCCATTTTTTTTGTGTATGATATTTATCTTTAAAATAAAATAGCTTATTTTAGTTCATTCTCTGAATAATTCATTTGATTTGAGAACTAAAGTTCTTGAAAAACCTGAATACTGTATATGAGGGAATTTCAAAAGTGTGATTCCCAGACCTAAAGAAGTAAAATTTCTAGAATGAATGTGAATTTTCTAGAATGAGTGTGAATCGTCAAGCTCTAAAATGTTTTATCAGGCAGCAATTGCTATTTGTGAATTAACAATTTTGGTAACACTTTACAATAAGGTTTCATGCAATAACTACATTATTTAACATGAACAAATAATGAAAAATAATCTTAACTAATTTCAGCATGTACTAAATCATTATTAAAATCAAAAGTTGTATTTGTTTACATTTGTTAATGCAGTGTGAACTAAGAAGAACAAATGATCAACAATTATACAACTAACATTAACAGAGTAATAAATGCGTTAAAAATATAATAGTCATTGCTAGTTCATATTAGCTAATGTTAACAAATCCATATTTGCATATTGCAAACAAATACTGCAAAAGCATATTTGTTTGGAGGCCCTTCGGCAGTGGTTGAGAGCCACTGTAGTAGGGTATTGCACTTTTGAAGGTCCATAACGCATATATTTGAGCAGTGATATGAAATTACAAATGCTGAAACACATCTAGTGGTGTAGAATCTGTGAGTGATTAATGCAAGACAGCAGAAAGAGAGCGAAACGTGTGACAGCCATTTCAGAGAATGACAGGAAGTGAATATCCATATGGACAGCGCAAAACCATGTTCATCTCTCAGCGCTGACAGCTTGAGATTAACCCCGAACACAGAGTCCAAAGGCCAATGCATGTCGGAGAGAGAGAGGACGAGGAAGTGAGACAAATGACAAGGAAGACATTATAAGAAAAGCAATTCAGAATTAGCAACATGGTGAGTCAGAAAAAGAAAGCAGAGAGTCAGTTAGCAGTTCGATTACATCGTTGTACAGTGTTTTTTTAAAAAATGAAAATTTGCTGAAAATGTACTCGCCCTCAGGCCATCCAAGATGTAGATGGGTTTGCTTAGTCATCAGAACAGATTTGGATAAATTTAGCGTTACTTGATCCTCTGCAGTGAATGGGTGCCGTCAGAATGAGAGTCCAAACTGCTGATAAAAACATCACAATAACCCACAAAAAATCCACATGACTCCAATCTATCAATTAACATCTTGTGAAGGGAAAAGTTGTGCATTTGTAAGAAACAATTTGAATCGTTTTTACCATCAAAACTGTTGCTTCCAGCTATAATACGAGTCCTCTATTATAAATATTGCTTTCTCCAGTGAACAAGTAGTCTTGTCTGAATCAGGAGAGAAAAATGCACATATAAAGCACACACGCAAAAACTCCAAAACAGTTCCAAATAATTATGTCAGTGGACTTTTTCCACTGGAGTTAGCGTTATTATGGAGTAGTATTTTGGCCAGAAGCAACAGTTTAACATTAAAATAGCATAATTATGGATTTGTTTCTTACAGAAAAATAGCTTTTTGCTTCACAAGACATTAAATTGATGAACTGGAGTCACTGTGATGTTTTTATCAGCTGTTTGGACTCTCATTCTAACGGGACCCATTTACTGCAGAGGATCCATTGGTGAGCAAGTGATGTAATGCTAAATTTGTCCAAATCGGTCCAGATGAAGTAACAAACTATACTTTTAAATGACTTGAATCGCTTAGTGGACTGCAGAAAAAATCAATTCCATAACAGCTGATGGTAGTTTATAAAGGTGAACGTTCTGCAGGTGTGTTCACTTTTTTTACCCAAAACTCCTAAATGAGCCCATCTGTTGAGAAACTGTGTTGTTATGCAGAGCTAAAAATAGCCGTCTGTCTCCATGGAGAGCTAAAGGTTGAATGGATGCCGGACAGACAGGTAAGGACATGCGGCTTGAGGTGATATACACATCACAGGGAATATGTGAATGCAAATTTCCATTTGTAGTCATTGCTCAGCACATTATACTGTATGTGCGAAGCCGCAAACATTTTTGCTGCTTCTAGCACATGTAGGAGACAATGGAGGCCAATGTTGAATTTGAGATAACCATTACGGGTGGTTTTAATTTGAACAAACGTCTCTACGAAAACACCTACATTTGCATTTTCCCAACTAGCACAACTACATGTTCTGCCTGACTCAAATTTTTGTCCTATTTTTTGCGCAAGTCTTGCAAAATTCTTGTATTAAAGGGGTCATAGGATGCCCATTTTCCACAAGTTGATATGATTCTTTAGAGTTTTAATGAAAAGTCTGTAACATAGTTTGGTTAAAATTTCTCAATGGTAGTGTAAAAAACACCTTTTTTACCCTGTCAAACACAGATCTTTTCAAATCAAGCCGTTTTTGTAGCATTTTCCTTTAAATGTTAATGAGCTCTGCTGAC
>NW_015652428.1:55952-72957 GCF_001515625.1 Sinocyclocheilus rhinocerous
GCATCTGAGATCGGCTCGATTTGAGAAAGGGGAAAACATTTAACCAGATAAAAAAAAAAAACACTGGGTGGATTTGTATCATTATAGGGTGGTTGTGTACACACACTGCCAACACACATTTCAGTTCAAACAACTTGTAAAAGTGCATGTAGCATCCTATGACCCCTTTAATGAAAGTGTAACATTAATTAATTACAATTGATTTAGCAAAATGTTTGGTAGTCGTGATAAATTGACTGACAGGAAATGAACTGATTGAACTAATTTCTCTATCTTCCATCTTTCATTACTTCTTCTTCCCATTTTGCAGATTTAAACAGTCATTAAGATAAGGAGTTTAAGGTTCAGAGAGAATAGATACAACACTAACAGATTAGCTTTTCCAACAAACTCTAAATGATCTTTGCCAAGCAAAAAATCTTCTCTCTTCACCATCAAATAAATGTCACTGTTTCCCTGAAAAAAAATCGTTGCACCTTTCAGAATTACTTACCCCATTTGTCTTCATTACGCATCTTATTTAGAAATTGTTTTTCAAAAGTTGTCTGGCCTGGAGAGCCGCCCAATTCTTGAAATTGGATGCATTTTGGCTCTGAAAACAGCAGAAATTGAATTAATTTGTGAAGCAACACACCAGTGTCCTCAGACATCAGAGAAATGGTCCACTGAAAAGACACTCTGAAACTCTGAAAACAGTAAGTTTGTGGATGTCTAATCTAAAACTTACTGAAAATTCAATCAAGAATTTTGGATGAAACGTTGATAGAGCCTATTAACAAAAGTGTAAACATTAACAAAAGCCATGAACTAGAGTTGGAACATCAAGTCTTAATCACATGGTGCTCCAAACCAGTGTACTGAGAAGTTGTATGATGTATGATCCAAACCTAAACGTAATCCTAAATCCAAACTCCTTGCCCTGCCCCTGAAACTAAACATTATTGTAACAGGAAAACCAGTAAGTTTTCATACAAACTAAGTCAAACAACATTGTGTGATTTTGCCGTATTGTACAAATTATTATGTGTACGTTGGATGCTCTGGACTCAGCATGGTCCATTGAAAACACGAAGTATATATTAGTGTTGTCAAAAGACCCGGTACTTCGGCACCAAGTCGGTACTTAAAAAATGAAAACGTTACGGTACCAGGTTTTCTTAAGTACCGGTGGTAGCGAGTACCTGGTCAACCCGGTTCTTGATGCTCTATTCGAAAGGTGCGCAGATGCGCTCTCTTCATAAAAGCACTGAGACATGGCGACCTCAAAAGGAGGAAACACATTAAACTAACAAAACACTTTAAAGACGACACCCCGATCAAATGAAAGAGTTCAAGCAGGTAAGTTTCAATTTTATTTTTAATATTTCGATCTTCTGTTATGAATATTATTCCATATTTTAATTTGAATGTCGGATTGAAATAAACATAGCCGTACATATGTATATGTATATATATACGTATATATATTAGGGCTGTCAAAATTAACGCGTTAAAGGTGGGGTAAGTGATTTCTGGTAGACAATGTTGATATTTCAAATCACCAAAACAAACACGCCCCTACCCCAAAAGGGTCTCGCTACTATTTTGATAGCTCCGCCCCACACATACGTACGCAACCCAAGCAATGATTATGGCGGAATCTGCTGTGCCAGCCGGCCAAGGGGAAGGTGTCATCAATAAGTGAAAGCAATGTGTGTTACTATGGTTATACAGGTTGAATGTGTTTTAGTAGTACTGTGTTTTAACGTGCATATGTGTTTTAACAGCATATATTAGTTATGTGAAACAAACTAAACTCACCTATCGAGAAGAAACAAAGCAACCTCGGCATCCAATCGAAGGTCTTCCTGCTCCTTGAGTTCTCTCCAGCACTGGAAAGCTGATTCGATATTTACACGGGTCCTACTTCTTGCCTTATCGTAAGCCTTCGTTTGTTCCGCAGACATATTGCTCTTTTGTTTTTTATCCGCCATCTCTATCTTTCTATCGTCGCTCGGCTCTTCTAATGTCCGTCATGTGTACTGAGCACTCTCTCCTCCACATCATGAGTAGACACGCCCCCTTACTGCTGATTGGCTACAAGTTTGTTTTGGTACTCGGCCAGACTCAGCTTTCTAAAGCATTTTTTTAAAAATACATACCCCACCTTTAAAATGAGTTTGCTTTAACGCGTTATTAAAGGTGGGGTATGTATTTTTTCAAAAACGCTTTAGAAAACCAAGTCACTGTCTTTGTTACTGTTTGATCGGGGAGGAGACCACAATATCAGCGTGATTTTACGTTATTTCCTTATCACTTCTCGCGTGCAGTTGGTTGTGAAACGTAGATTGCGGACCAGACAAAGTTGTTGGCAATTCTTCCTATTGTAAAGCCATGCAGTGTGTAACCTCCTGTTGCCGAACGTGCAATGTGAATGCAGCAGCAACTAAATGCTACCCCAGATAGTCATGCTGTGTGAAAACAACAGTGATCCGATGACTTTGAAAATCATGCAGTGTGAACTCGACATTACCCATGCTAACCATTATTGTAACAAGAAAAACCTATACATTTTTTATACAATTCAAGTTGTACAACATTGTGCAAATTTGCCATATTGTACACATTGAGTGTGTTGGATGCTCTGGACTAAGTTTATGGATGTCTAATCTAAAAATGACTGAAGACATAGTCCAGAATTTTGGATCAAAGCCATGAAAGTCTAGGTTGTGCCATTTTTCCATCAAGTTCTTTCTTTTTTCCATTACTTTGAGATCAAAAACCTTCATCAGACAAGTTCTTGGAGATGTTGACCTAAAGTAAACATAAAGGGGCATTAGGAGCCCATTTTACTTTAGGACTTTTTTCTTGTTCAAGAACGCAGTCAAGTTAACTAACCTTTGCAGGCCTCATGCATTGTCACAGTGGTTGAATTTAGCGTGGGCGGCTAGCTGTCGGGCGCCAGTAGTGCAACAGGAGAAATGGTGGAGGTGTAAACATCTGTGCACATCTGAGAAAGTGCGAAGTTTGCATCTCTCGGCGGCACTCATGAATGCTTTATTTACCACAATATGTGTTCACTTTGAGTTTAATGACCACCGATGCAGCATGGCCTCTCTTTCCATCCTCCTATAAAGCCGGTTTAATGGCGGAGAGGGGAGAGAGATTCCAAGCTGCCAGTTTTTCCTGTTCATCATAAAAATCGAACAGCTCTCGCCACACTTGCTAGCTTTCAAAAAGCACTTTGTGAATGTCCATTGCTTTTAAATCAGTTAGTCAAGTGTGTTTTGTTTACAAAGACCATGTGTTATTCGCAACAGCTATTCATTGTAATTCTCTTTGGATTCGGTACATTACCAATTTCTCACTGTCAGCACTTAGCTTTGGTGAAATTATATGGTCGGGCCAGAAGATACCTGGAAATGAGATTAATGAAACTGTTGAGAGGAAGACAGCAGGGAAAGGGAAAGATAGATAAATGACAGTGCTTAAAAGAAAATGAACAATGATAATTCATCAAATGACAGTGCAAGATGAGGAGATGAAGGGAGAGAGAGGAAGAAAATATAATTATAGCTGCAAGACATTACAGGATAAGCACATCAGTGGAACATATGTCTTAATGCCTTTTTGAAACAAAGTCTAGAATTAGATACATTTTTGTTTATAACTTTTGACCAGTAGGCGGTTTTGGGTACTTTGCATAGTTCAAATTGGTCAAATTTGTTACTGACAAACAGTTCCGAAAATATACAAACTCACAGTAGTAAGGAAAAATGGAAGAAAAAATGGTGGAAATAAAACATTTTACTAAAGTTAAATTTTTTTTGGCCATTTTGATTTTACAGTAGGTGGCGCTATCGGAAACTGCTCCTTTACTGTATGTTCAGGGCACTTTATATGGCGATTTGATTTATATGTAAATGAGTTTAATGTCAATACATCGAAGCCTTGTGAAGCTGAGTTGTCGCAATCAAATTTGTTCACACATTAAACACAAATGGTTTGATTTACCAAAAAGCTTTTAGTACATCTTGACTGCCATGTTCACAAAATGATATGACCCAAATTTTGTGAGGATCTGATGAAAGCTTTACGACAAGTTCGGAAAAAAAATATGTTTGCAAAGGTAAAAAAAAAATAATAATAATAATAATAATAAATAAAAATGGGGGAAAAAATATGGGGCAAAAAAAATCAATGGGTGCTCAATCCCTATGGTGCTCCAACCCAGTGTCCTGATAAGTTGTAAAAATTCAAACAAAAATGTACGGTCCAAGCCTATTGTAAATGTAATCCTAACGTTTTCCCCAACACCTACTGTAAATCTAACCATGATTGTAACAGGAAAACAACAACAACAACAAAAACCTATAAATGTTAACGTTCAACCAAAGTTGTACAACATTGTGCAATTTTTCCATCTTGTATGAATTATTATGAGTTTGTTGGGTGCTCTGGACACAACGTGACCTAAGGAATCAAAAAACACAAGAATCATGTTTCTATACCATTTGGTTGAAAACTTACAAGCTTACAATACATGCATATTGAGACACTAGATGCTAGGTGCTAGAGAGTTGAAGATACAGATCCCCAAATTGGCACTGAAAATATTGAGACCCAAATGAATCAGTGTGCCAAATTCTACATTTTTTTTACATTGAGGTTTTCACAGACTCCCAGCCAGAAGTTAATGAACGATAAGGAAACCGAATGATACAATAGACGGCTACACACTTTCGCTGTTTAGTCCCTAATTAAACAGCACTTAGTGGAGACATGTTGAGATGAGTGAAAAAGAAAGAAACACTATGCAAACGCAAAGTTGAGGTAGAGGGGTAATACATGAATGTGGAAGTCATATGACAGCCATGGCGAGAATGGATACGCAACGCAAACCCTGGGAGAATAAAATAAGCAAGTGTGTCCCTCGGGAGGTAATTAAGGTTTGCAGAATGTTGACTCTTAACAGCCTGTGGCAAAGAAGAAGAAGAAAAAAAAAAACTGTTCCCTAAGCAACTAAGATCTTTCTGCATTCCCACTGCTTTAGTAAAGCTAATGCTAATAGTTATATTAATACTAGTACTACTACTTTAAAAGTAATTATTATACATCTATTAAACAGTGTTAGAAGAAGATACATTAAATCTGGGCAATCTGAAAATGCACTTATTTTGCTTTTTCGAAGAGGCACCAGTGGCAGTCCTGGATCATTTGTTAGCCAAGGGATTTAAAAAGTTAATAATATTATAAATATTGCAAGGAAAAAGTATGTGAACCCTTGATATTCTGTATTAATTTGGTTATAAAATTTAATTTGATATACAACCAAAACAAGAAAGACAGGCTAAAGAAAGAAAGGGATTGCTATTCAGAAAACCTAGTTATAATAGCTGCTTCACTCCTGAATCCAAAAGAAAAAAAAAAGTTGGTAGCAAAATCTTCATTAAAAAAGTTGAAAAATATGTACTTTGTAAAACTGAGTGTGAAAAATTACATAGAAGTTTTATTGTCCGAGTGAAACTCCAATGACATTATGGTTCTGTGATCTGGAAAACTGTGTGTCAGACATTCAGATGAGTGAATCCCCTTCGAGAGCTTTAAAAACCAGGTGGGGACACTAAAATGAATCCTAAAATGTGCAGGTAGCCAGAACAACTGCAATTTGCTTGACAATGGTGGGTCTTTCATTACTTTTAGTATCGTTTTTGCATAGCAGGCCAGTATGAACATAGGATAATTCTTTCCGCAAATATTATTTTGATTTTGAAAAGCCATTTCACGCTCTAAAAGCTTAAAAGGTACCAAATAAGTTACAGATTGTTCTAGTAGAAAAGTTTTGAAATCAGAAGAGTGAATTATAGATACTAGGCTACTGAATGCCAACAAACATTCTGGGAAAATGCTAAAACACGTTAGCAGCAAGCAATGTACTTAAACATGTTAGAAGAACTGCTAGCAATAGTGCTAAAACATGCTAGCTACATAAAACAAGCCATAAACAGACACATGCCAACTATACAGAAACATCCTAAACATGCTAATGTGTTAAAATATGCAACACTCAGATATATTACATATGCTAAAGCATGCTAAAGACAATATGCTAAAGGTCTTTATGTGCTACATATGCTAAAGACCATGCCAGCAACTCTCAGCAACATGTTACCAATTAGCCATGCGAAAACCAACTAATGCAGTCTGAAGTAGTCTAATATCCCTTATGAAAATTAACCATGGTATTACTGTAGTAAAAGTGAAGTAACCATGTTTTTTGGCATATTGATTACAATTTGTATAACCACAGTTTTACTACAAATACCATGGTTAAACTATGGTTAGTGTAGCAAAACCATGGTTAATTTGTGGTTACTTTGGTTTTATTTGTAATAAAATAATCTAGTTAAGTTTATGATTTGTCTATATTTTAGTCATTGCAATTTATATATTAAGTTATAACTTAGATTGAAGTCAAGAAATGCAAACGGTTGCCTTCATTATTTTAAATTCTACAAACACCTCATTTTTTACACCGCATAGGCAGCATTACTAATTCATTCTCCCCAGTATGTGACAGAAATAGATATAGAGATAAAATGAATGAGGGAATGAGATAAAGACAGTGTGGATAGAGCGAACGCACTGCAATACTGAAGAAAGCAGTTGAAAAAATGTCACGTACAGTTTTGGCCGTTTAGGTGACTAATGCTAGCGATTACAGCACGAGTGATAAATGACTCTGATTAACCTGCAGTCAACGTGAACCCACAGCTGTGTGTGTCTCTTTCTCTCTCTCTCAGGTGTTTGATTGCTGTGGTTGTTGGCTGTGCGGGACCTGGTTATATGGGGCTGCTCAAGGGACTGCAGTAATTAAATTCGTACCTGTGGAGTCATTGCACCGTAGAGCAGAGCCCACAGAGGAGCTCAGATGTCGGTGTTCATGACATTGTAGTCCAACGAGTCTATTAAAGTGCTTTCTGCGCTTTTGGATGTTTCCTATAAAGAAACAACAAGATGCAAGACAGATACCACTTCTGTTTAGTTCTTCAGAAAGTCTACAGTTTCACAAGGAAATGTCACCAAAGCATTATTCAGTCCATATTTTAACTAACTTTTTAGAGATTTGGTAAAGCTTTGGTTGTGTTTGGACCTTGTCTTAAGTATTCCGTAAAGCATAGGTTAATTTGAGTTGTTTTGCATGGCTTTTCACGTTTACATAAAAAAAAAAAAAAAAAACGTTTTTAATGTATTAGATTAAAACCAACATGTCAATGTGAATCTGCAATGATTTCCACTACATTGTATGTTTTATAGTAAAAACAATTTAGTTAATGAATTATTAACAATTAAAATTTTATCAAAGACTATAGTTATGATAAAACAATACTATATACAATTAAACTTCTTACATTACAATAACTACTATATAATTTATTCCAGTTAAATATTTTGATATAAATTCTAATGAATAAAAAAAAATGAAAATAAACAAAACAGTTACATTTCTGAATAAAACATTACTTAAAGTACAATGTTTACTGTAAGGAACTATTTCTACCTGTCTGTTGAAGCCAGGTTGATTTCGCCATAATAAATAACATTTTGACTTAAATATAATATATAATATAACCAACTACTTTAGTAATTACAACATGAAAGACATTTTATTAACTGATGCTAAATGCTAATCTAAAAAGTTTAGTAACATCTACATTTATTGACTTTTTCAGTTAAAAATATTATTTATCACAAATATATAATCAAACTAAATTTAAAATAAACTAAATAGCATAAAAGTATTTGTACAAAAAAAAAAAAACTGAAACGACTGAAACATTTGCAACTATTAAGTACAATACTTCACCATACACAGTAAAAATGACATTGTTTGCATCACATTATATGTAATATTACTGTAACATACTGTAAAATGGTAAAACGGGTTTAGCATAGTTCCTGGGGGGGAAATGCGAATTTACAATTTTCAGAAAAAAATACAGTGCAGTAAACAAATATATTTTTGTAATATATAATTTTTTTTTTTTTACAGTGAACTGCCATTAAAATATCTAACCATACTAACCAACAAAACTGGTCACTCAGGGACTTTTATAAAAACACACTAAAGTGATGTTTCCATTTTAAGAATGGGCTGCAAAAAGCACAACCCATGATAAGGTCAAACTAAAAATAATGTCTGTTTTGCTCCTGACCTCGGTTTTGACCCTACTTCTCCATCAAGAGATATTTTACGTTTGAGCTTTTACTGTGTTTAGAATAAACTAGAGACGTTACCATCACAAATCCCTCAGGGTTTTACTAAATAGTACCTATATACAAGTATCAGACACTGTCCATCGGCGCTTTGTAAGAGTTTGGCCTTAAGAAGATCTCATTTTAGTGGTGACACCAAACTGCCACTGGATTTTGCGATTGGACTGAAATTATAAGAGGCTTCAGTGTTATCGTTCTCTCTTTTCCTTTATCTCTGGATCTGTCCATTTGTGATGGGCAGCCAAGCAGCAAATTGTCTGTCAACCTACAAGTTACTTTAAGAGGCTGAAGAGCGACTTCAAAAGATGCTGGGGGAAAAAAAAAAAAACAGACGGTAGAGAGGGAGACGGACACAAAGACGGATAATTAAAGTCTGCCCACAAAGCGCTTTGATTGGATAAAGGCACTATAAAGACACACGCTAGACGGGTGTGAGGGAGCGCACTTCTCTCACACACACACACACAAACTAAATTTAGTGAGAAGCACAAAGCACACACATCTTTGCTTAAAAAAAAAAATTAATAAAAAGGTCACGGCTGAGTGCTAAAATGAAGCAATAAGCCAAGAAACTCCATCCAGTATAATGCATTTACTACATTTAAGGGGCAAAAAATGAAACAGAGCCATCTTCGCTATAGTAAAATCACCTTATGTGTGTCTGTGTGTGTGTGTGTGTGATATTATAATATATTTACATTATAATTACAATGACTTAACTGATAATAAACTATGCTTGGCAGAAGAATCGTGTCAATATTAGTATGTTTATTTATTGTACATTAAATATAATAATATATGAAATTATTTAAATATTTTATTATACTGCTAACACTTTACAATAAGGTTATATTTGTTAACATTATAATTATATATAAATGCTTTTAACATGAACTAACATTGAAAAATACTTTTTATTTTTTATCTTATCTTATCTTATCTTATATTTTTAATCTTAGTTTATGTTAATGTTAACATTTACTAATGCATTATTACAATTTAAAGTATCTGTTAATCATTTTTAATGGACCTGAGAAAACATGAACTAACAATGAACAGTTGTATTTTTATTTATTTATTTATTTATTGCATTTTGCATTTTATAATAAACTATACTTTGCAGAAGAAGAGTTACTGAGTTTATGAATAACTTTATTTACTGTATATTGAATAAAACAATGCATAAAATTACTTAAATATTTTAAAATATAATGCACATAAATATTTATATTATATTATATTTTATTTTAAATCATTATCATCCACTATATATATAGTATAATACATAAAATCATTGAATCATATTTTAAAATATACATAAATATTATATTATATTATAAAAAAAATAAAAGTCATTATTTACTTACCCCCATCACCCAAGGTCTTAGTCACTTTGAGCATGTTTGTTTTGTGCAAAATAAATAAATATAAATTAATTAATAAATTAATTAATTAAAACACCAAAGTTTTTTTTTTTGTATGCTACAGTATATTACAAGCCTTCTAAAGTCATATGAAATTTAAGTGGTTGTTTACTATAAATCTTGAACTCATGAACTGAATCAGTGGATGAATCATGTTTTTGAGCCGGTTCTTTTCAGTGAACTGGTTATTTGGTTTGTAAATTGGACAAAATTATTTTTTTCCGATTCGTTCATTGGATATTTCATGGATTTGGTTCATCCAATAAGCTTTTAGAGCTCAAACGGTCTTATTTATGTTTTTCCAGGTGCCCTGGTTCGGTCCTCTCAAAATCAAATCTATTTTGAAACAATTTGCTACAAGTTTGTTTTGCTAGAAACATTGTGAACAACATTCCCGAGTTTGTAAATGACAGATTGATTTTAAATTACTGAACAGTGTGAGCTGAAACACAAGCTCACAGTAGTGTGTCAAACAAACACGAAAGGCAATTGTGTTTTTCTATGCAACAGCCTTGAGGAAATTATAGTGATTGTGTGTGCATCATGTTTTGCATCGGTGTGAATGTCAGTGCTTTCAGGAAAGAGGAAAAATCAATGGAGACTTCATCTCAAATGAAACAGGACCTCATGGGACTGGTGTCTCACCTCTGTACCTGATGATCTGGGAAATGAGCCATATTCACACTTCAGTAAATTCCAGCACAAACATGTCAGAATACAAATCATTAGCATCTTTAAGATTATTTTTGCTTCCTTGCATTGTAAAAAATCATAATGTGAATATACCAACCTATTTAAATTACATAAAATATACTGGTTTGTTAAAATTATCAAACAATTATTTTGATCAAACAAGTATTTCTACTTTAGAAATAAATGGCTCATTTTACTTACAACATTTTTTACAATATTTTACAGTAAAAGCAACTAAATAGTTTGTTAAATATACACTGAACAAAATTATAAATGCAACACTTTTGTTTTTGCCCCCATTTTTCATGAGCTGAACTCAAAGATCTAAGACTTTTTCTATGTACACAAAAGGCCTATTTCTCAAATATTGTTCACAAATCTGTCTAAATCTGTGTTAGTGAGCACTTCTCCTTTGCCGAGATAATCCATGGCAAAAACAAAAGTGTTGCGTTTATAATTTTGTTCAGTGTAATTAATAATATATTTATTTATATATTATTCACATGAATATAATATAATATAATATAATATAATAATTAGACTGATTAGATAGATTGTTTTATGGTAAGGTTAGACACATTGTCTTATTAATCTGTGTGTTTTTCATTGTATATGGTAAAATAACTTAGTTAAATTTAGCAGTTTTAACTTTCATATTTAATATATTTCTCCTTAAAATGACACATTTTACCTTTTCTGTTGTGTGGATGGAAAGAGTTCTGAACAAATATGAACAATCAATGAACTTACAGAAAATATCATTATTATACATAAAATACATAGTATTTTACAGTAAAAGTAACTGAATTGGTTTGTTATTATAATAATATTTCAATTCACATATCAGCTTATATAATAATAATTAATATTCAAAATATAATATATTTAATTTTGAACGACTTTTTCATTGTATATGGCATTGTATATTAAGCAGATTAAGCATTTTTTCCCCCTTGTACTGTTCAAGTGTTACAGCATGGTTGGAGAATGTCTCCAAATGAATCTGCAAATTTTAAGAAACAAGATTCACAGTTAAAGTTTCTATAAGCGCATGTTCAATAATTCAGGTTTACATCCATATCAGCCTATTACACTCAACAGCATTAGCCATACTTCTCTCTCTCTCTCTCTCTCACACACACACAGACATGTGAGAGTATAAACACAATCAATTCAGCAGCATACAAACGCACCCGAGTGTGACCGTTCACATGCACAAACACTATCAGAGGAACGTTTGTAACCTCTTCACCTGAATCATGTCAGCCTTTCTTCTGCCCCTCTTCTACCTGCAGTGCTAGTCGTCATTTCTTTATCATTCCCTCCTTCCTTCAGTGCATTTCTTCCCCATGGTAAGGAATAATAATTATATAAACAGTCTGGATGACAGTGGAGAGTCTTTGCTGGTGGCAATAACTCAGCATCTCTGCCGGAGGATCAGAGCCGGTGTTTTTGTGTCACTTCTTATCAACTGGCTATATTTGCAAACAGAGTATGATTTTAGCATCAGTGCACCATGTGAAAGTTAATAAGACAAAAGGATTAAGATAATAATATAATATAATGTAATACAAAATCTTTATTAAAGTATTATTTACGAAACATTTTTAATATGATATTTTAATATTACAATAATACTTTTCACTGTATATTATTTAAACTCGGTTTAAATAATATTTCAATATAATATTTCAATAATATATTTCACTGTAAATTATATGATCATTTGTATTGTTACATCCATCATTGAACGTATAATGTGAAAGCTACCAGGTTTATATTATATTATATTATATTATATTATATACAACAGTTCTTTCTGGTCCTCAAATCTGATTGGCTGATAAGAGTGCGATATTAGAGTGATAACAGAGCTCCTCCAACTGTCTCACTGTTTGTATCACTCTACTTGCCACAGTTGCCGTATTTCTCACAGCGAGTGTCATGGCGGACGCCCAAATCCACTATAATTTAAAAATTATACTGTTTTTGTGTCACAGAATGTAGTTTTAAGAGTTTTTTTTTTTAGGTGAGAATGAAGTTGTTTAGACTTCAAATATGTGGTTTGTTAATAAAGATAACGTGTATTTGAAAATTTGCTTCGACGTTTTCGGAATTGTGAGCTCCAGGACGTCAGCAGGCGTTCAGCGCTCATGAACCCGCGGAGAGAGCGCCTCACCTCGGCCAGATCTTCTGGAATTTACCACTGGCTCTGATGTCTCTATAGTGGTTAACCGTGAGACATAATTCGTTTTGGGTAAATCTAATGGGCAATCTTTGGTCTCATTAATCTATTATTTGTTCCAGAGTAAATATTTTTGGCTGAGGGCAAAATCATCATGTTATATTTTATGTAGCTTCAGTGCTGTATATAATGCTGCCTTTGTACTTTTGACTGAATTGCCTAGCAACGTTTATGATGGCTGTTGTTATTGTTTATTAAACATTATTATTCAATAAATAATATTTGATATAAATATTAGTATTTAGTATTGGGAAACAGTGTGCGTTCGTGATGGTGATTTTAGTGACATTGTTCTGCCATTAAACAGCTACAAGAGACTGTTTTACGAGTTAGCAGTAAAGACTTTTATATTGAAAAATAAACACTTTTGTAAATGGAAGTTTACTTTCAACAAAAGCTTGACGCAGCCAACAAATGTACTGAGCAGCAAAATCACCCTTAACAGATGAAAGCATAGTACAACAAATGGCCTTTTGCTTTCTTCAGTGGACATAAACTAATGTTTTATTATGAATATGAGATTGAGCTGAAGAATGAATGCTGTATCAGACGCAGGTAATCACACTCGCTCAGTCAATCTCTCTCTCAAAATACTCTACTGCACATAAAACAAAGCTTTTAATTAAGTTTTTTATAAAGCAACTCAACATTCCTTCGTTACTAGTTCTAAAGTGATGTTTGGAATTAGTAATGGAGGCTTGGGCTCAGCTGTTAAACTCAACTTTTGATTTGAATCCGTGGTTGAAGGAAGTAGTTCTCCACAAAAGAGGGATTTAAAAGACACTCCATTGTTGTTTCTTATGTATTTACACACTCGTGCCGTCAAACTGTGGTATAAACGCAATATCACAATCATAGACATGAGATATGGCTGTATATACAGTCGAATCACAGCTGTGCCAATATACAACAATATATCACGTCCACTTGTGTTATATTGCTCATATATTATTATATTATATTATATTATATTATATTATATTATATATTTAAAGCCAGTAAACCGGGTAATTTTCACATTATATATGTAATAATCGATGTAACAGTTTGAATTGCCTTACAATTTAGAATAAAATAGATTTTTGTTTTATTCAAATATTATATTTAACAATATCATATTCAAAATGTATATACTATATACTATATAATGTAATACTATTTTAATAATTATAAGATACTTGTTTATACTAAAATAATATATTTTCACTGTAAATATTTGTAATTCATAGCCATAAAACTTTTTCACAGTATTTTACTGTAAAGTCACACATATTATTCTGATAAATCTAATATAATTCACTATTGCAAAAGTAACCTATTGACTTGATCAGTTAACAGGTTTATAATTTACAGTTAATTTTAGAATGATAATATTAACATTAATTAACAGGTTTAATTTGATTTAATTCGATCTGAGATTTTAATTTAATTAACAGCCTCAAACAGCATTGTGGCTTGAATTCAATGTAATGCTTTGGATAAAAGAATCTACCAAATGTAAAATTACTATACTTTTTACAGTGTTGATAAATCGTTGCACTGAAGACTAGTATGGTTTTTATTTTGTCCCATAGACTTCCATTTAAAGTAAATTACTCCAAACACGTTTTATTTTTATAAACTGATGCACAAATCAAAATCATTTTCTGTGATAATCAACAGCATTCAAACAGTTCTGCCCTTTCAATTAAAAAAAAAAAAAAAACAGCTATTTAATACATATCAAAGTGCAATGAAAATCAACATACTGTATACTAATTAGACAATACAGCAAGACATAGTTTATGTTATATGTATATGGGTGAACACAATGAGGCTTATGAGTCGTTTTTCAGTCCTGGTTCATACCTGCTGCTGGTTGCTTTAGGGGACCAATTAGTGTACTGTAGATTTACAGGAGAAGCGCCTGATGATTGGTGGCTGAATAACAATGGACCTGTGTAAAAAAAACAAAAAAAAACAACAGCAACAAATTAGATCATTTAGTTGAATGTGAGTGAACAGGTGCACAGTCTGTTGAGGATTCATCTATCAAAACAATCCTTCAGATGCTCTCCCTGATGCAGCTACAACACCATATATACATCTAATTAATTATGAAGCAATAATTACAAAACATTCCTTTTTTTTAAAAAAAAAACCCATAAATAAACACCTTGTATTTGGCTGGATATTGGAATATCAAAACTTTACAAATACACAGTTAAAAATAAAGCATTATTTTATAAATTCATTCCTTATTTAGAATTAGGATTATTATATTTAAAATGTTTCTGTTCCAATTTTTTTAAATCATATATTAGTCATTGTTAGTTTTAAAGGCACATAAATATTTTCATTCCTAATAGCAGAACTGATTATTGATGGCATATAATGACAGCTGATACTATAAAAAATAATCATTTCACTGTAAATCATATAGTAATTAATATTACACAGCACTGAATGTATGATGTGAAAGTTACACATTTATTGACTTTATAATATAATATAATAAATATAATATAATATAATATAATATAATATAATACTTTAATATTGAAATAATTTTCACTGTTAATTTAATTACCTGTCAACGATCTCTCTTTCAAAAACACTGGATGAAAGCGTTTAGGGTCTAGCATTATGTGCAAACTGTCATTGACCATTAAATAATATTTATGACGCTAAATTACAAAAGACAGACAGACAGACACACACATACAGAGAGAGAGAGAGGGAGAGAGAGAGAGAGAGAGAGCAGAAGAAGAAGAGGAGCTTGCCTTTTGTCCCAAACTGAAGTGCGTGGACTCCGAAGTGTGCATTTGAAGTTCGATTGCGTCACAGCGTCACGACGTAAGCTGTCCTAATTCAGAATGCACCCTCCGAAGACCGCGTTCCAAGGCCGATTGCGTCACCACGGCGCGACGAAGGCTGACGTATTTCGAAAGTGACTTCAAATGCACCCTCCATTTCCCAGGAAAATGAAGTGTACATCTGATGGACACTTCGCACCCTACCATATCCCAGAATCACTTGCGCGCAGATGACAACGGTGTTTATATTCAAAGAACAGGGCGGGGTTTGCCAACCGCCATAAAACATCAAAAGAAGAAGAAGAAGAAGAAGAACAGGGCAGGTGAGAGTTCTGAGGGGAATTCACATTGAAATGTAAGTATTGTTTTCATTTACTCAAATACCTAGCAAAAGTGTTAAAAGCCAGGTTTTTTTTTTTTTAACACAAAGCCCACAAACAATAAGACAACCACTATATAAGGCAATAGTCTTTCCCTTTGTTGTGTTTTTGTAGTGCTGTCATGCAAGATATGTGTACAAATGTTTTAACCAAACTTGAGCACTTCAGTATTTTGTATGCATGTCCTGCTGTGTCATATTTTCTAATGTTAAGATTGCAAACCTGTCTTTATATTTTTCATAAGTGTTTCCATTTTCTCTTGTTTTAGTACTATTCTGGAGAAAATGAGCCTGCTGGGGAAAGACTTAAAAAATACTATGCAAGTTAATACACACATTTTTGCTGAAATTCATTGTGCTGTTGTTGTTGTTAATAACAGGCACGGTTTATTTGCTCTGCCTTAGGATGGCAAGTGTCCTGGGACAGGTGAGGGAGTGAGTGGAAGCTAGTGGAGCTACTCAGGGAGGACATCAAACTCCAGAGAGAGACAGAGAAGAGAAGAGCACAGGAGAGCAGGGAGAGAATGGAGATTCTGTTTTCTCTTCTTGAGAGAATGCTTAACAAATACATTGTTTATTAGCTATTCTCTATTAGGCAAGAGAAAGCAGTGGAAAACATGGGTGCATTACAGTTTTTCAATATCTTTTTTTAAATGTCACATTGTCAATGAAACAAAAAGAAGGAAAAGAGAAATTGTTTAGAGCTATGACAAAGTAATTAGTAGAAGAAATATTGAGGTACTTTAGTAAACTACTTTTAGTAACTACCAATACCATATTGGGGAAAAGCTACCAGTCATATTTATAACCTTAACTAAAGGGATAGTTCAGCCAAAAATGAAAATTAAGGGTGAGTAAATGATTACAGAATTTTCATTTTTGGCTGAACTATCCTTTCAGTAAAAGTATTATCTTGCATACTCTAATATACTTAAGGTATCGAGAGTAAAAGTAAAGGTATTGTTCTGAAAAAATAATTCGTCAGGATGGTTTTGCATTAATATTACTGCTGCACTACTGTGTATGTTGCATTTTACTTCTGAATATGTTCAATGTTATTAAATTTAAAGTTGCCTACTAAATATACTGTTGGGTAGTTTAATCTACAACAATGCATCATATTGTAAAAGACCATATTTTTAGTGTTGCTGTCTGTGAGAAAAAAAAGAAAACTTTGTACTTCATATTTGTTCGAGAATACTTAACGAATGTA
>NW_015652428.1:73208-138198 GCF_001515625.1 Sinocyclocheilus rhinocerous
GGTATTGTTCTGAAAAAATAATTCGTCAGGATGGTTTTGCATTAATATTACTGCTGCACTACTGTGTATGTTGCATTTTACTTCTGAATATGTTCAATGTTATTAAATTTAAAGTTGCCTACTAAATATACTGTTGGGTAGTTTAATCTACAACAATGCATCATATTGTAAAGACCATATTTTTAGTGTTGCTGTCTGTGAGGGAAAAAAAAGAAAACATAATACTTCATATTTGTTCGAGAATACTTAACGAATGTATTTCCTTACAGTCCACCTCTGATTATTTAGAAAATGAAAGTATCAACATTTTGTCAGAATATTAACAAATGTTTGCTAACTATATCAAAGGCTGCATCTGAAGGACTTGGATCGGTCAAACAGAGCACTGTTCAGCTGTGACAGCTGCTGCTGCCGCTCTATTTTTTTATTCACAGTTTTATTTTTGCTAACCTGTCTACATATGATCACCATGGTCAAGACAATAAACTATATAAAATTGCACCTTTGTAAGATATCAGTCAGCATTTGAACTGCTATGTGTGTGTGTGTATTTTGTAGTTTTTCATATGTATCATTACATTATTCAAGTAAGCTCCAAGCCAATTCCTGCATTTAAGTGCAAACCAGTGTAACTTACCTGGCCTCGGTCTAGGCTAAGCCTGAGGTACATCACCGTCTCTTCCATTATGATGTAAAACATAAAAACAAAAATGAGCAATTCTGGCTCCACCTATCCTGGCAGGATTGTCCTCTCGTCAGCTCTCCTCTCACACCGTTGCTATGCGACAGAGCGCTAATCGGGAACCTCTGGTGTCGCAATTAGGAAATCCTGCGAAGGCGGAGTGTCCTTCATGCACTTCGGAGGCCTGGCCTTCGAAGTGTGCACACTCAACTTTGGGACACAGCTTCGGTGTGCGAATGTTTGGGTGCGCGCACGTACAAAACGAGCGGGAACACAAATCCGCTGACGCATGCTTTTCGCGCCGCTTGTTTGTGCTTTTAACCACATCACTGTATATAGTATGTGACAACACTGAGATCACAGGAGATTGGTGAAAGAAAAAAAGGTAAGAAACAGAGAATTGAAATATTTACTGAGGTGCTTGGGTACTAGAGGAGTTTATTTGATGTTGAATTATTGATAAGATTCCTCAGGGACTGGGCTGGGTGGTGGAACTGATAACAGGAAAATATACCTTAAGCAATGCCACAAACGCATTGCGATAGTCCCGCAGTTCTGTTCTTCTCCCGCTGCAAACAACCTGTGCCAGGATCAGTTCTTCAGCATCTGTCTATATACAACAACACTGTGGTTAATAGCCCAGTGCTACTCTAAAACTGTAGCTTGCTAAGCTACTGATAATTAAAAGTTGTTAAATTGTCTCTATTTAATAAGACCTTTTTTTTTTTAAATAGCGCAAAAACAATGAAGATTTGAAATATTGTAGAACATTGTGGCTGAATTACACTTGAACAGATAAAATTACACTAAATCAGGGGTATGCAACGTTGGTCCTGGAGTGCAGATGTCCTGTAGGGTTTAGCTCCAACCCTGAAAAAAGCCTCACCTGCCTGTAGCCTTAGTAATCCTGAATACCTTAATTAGCTTGTTCAGGTGTGTTTGATTAGGGTTAGAGCTAAACTCTGCAGGACATCTGCACTCCAGGACCGACGTTGCCTACCCCTGCACTAAATGCAACAACAACAAAACCTAGAATATAAGTTATAAAATATAAGAATATATGTAGGTACATTTTTTTTATATACGTTTTCATTATTAAAAGGGATGCAAAATGTCACACAGAATCAGTGAATAATTTATTTTTTACCTGTTTATTAAATTAACAATCCAAATCGAACCAGTTCAAACCAGTTTACTAAAACGAACTGTCCAGACCAATTCACTGAATCGTCCAAACCAGTTCCCTAAAATTAACTAGCCATAGAGATGGACTAAAATGTCTAAATCTATCCAAAGGTTTCACCTAAAATGAACTGTCCAAATCCATTTACTAAAATGAACTGTTGAAACTGATTCACTAAAATGAATTGGTCAAACTGATTCACTAAAATGAATTGGTCAAACCAATTCACTAAAATGAACTGTCCAGATGATTCCCTAAAATGAATTGGCCAGCTTTATTAAGCAACCCACAAGATGAACTGTTCAATTTACTAAAATAAACTGTTCAAACTGATTCACTACGAATCCTGCAAATAGATTTACTAAAATCGTTCAAACTAACTCACTAAAATAAACAATCCAAACTGACTAAAATTAACCATTTGAACAGATTTACTAAATTTTACATTTTACATAAATTTACATTTTAGTCATAGATTGACAAATTATTTTTTTAAAAGCTGCATATTTTATTCCAGGTGTTGCATTTGGATCAGTTTACTCATCTGTAAAACACAAAAACAAAATAAAAATAACTCTTTTTTTCACATTTACCGACTTTTTGGTAGAAATAGCATGTTACTACAAAAGTTCCACTTTTCTAAACCACGGTCACACTACTGAAGTTAATTTTGACTCTAGTAACTGCAGGCTTTATCAATTTATTAGCAGCCTGAAGGGTGCAACATGGGAAAGGTACTAGATCCTTTAATCGGAATTTCTGTCTATCGAAAATTAAGTACTGATTATTTCACAGACACAACTGAAGATTCACTCCAAGTCGCTTTCAAAGATTTGTTGCCTCTAACCTCACAAAATCTAGAGAATAGTCCTTCCCCAGAAGCACAATCAAGTTGGTCCTACAACTTTGTTTCCAGCAGAATTGGTGTGCCACGAACTCACGGAAGTTGTGTAATGCCGGGCTTGCAAATTAAACCAATATATTCCACACAAGACACCCGAAATTGTCGTACACTCCTGGGAACAAGGAGATAACAGCTACAACTCAAGCAAAGACAGACAAACAACCGTAATAAACACACTGAATCTGTGCTCCAAAAAGAGTGAGCCAGTAAACGCGGCCTGGTTTCCCAACCACCCGATGTGAGCATAACAAATAAAGCAATCATATTTGTCCTATTTTCCTGACAGATCAAAGATAGTACACAAGCTATTCAGGTATTAGCAAAGTTTCTGCCTGTTGAAGTTGCCGTCATACAGGTCAGTTTAAATAAAGCGCAATTAATTCTCTCCCATGCTGTTCTTCTCTGCCTGTCAGGACTGAGTAAGATGTAAGCTCGGAGATGCATGGTAATTAAGTCCGGAAATAAATTAGATATTGACATTCTCCCTACATTTGTGTGGTAATGTTTCCGTAAGCAGCTTAGCAAATGGCAAATGTGCTGTGCTAATAGGCTAATCCTCCAGCTGTCTGCTCAGAAACCCTCTCTCTTGCTTTCTTTTTCTCTCCTTCTCTCTGCCAAGATCATGATGTGGTGGGTGTCACCTTTGAATGGAAGAATAGGTTGAGCCAAAAACACCATGACTTAATTTAAACCCATAGTGTTAAGGTGCAGTGACATTAGTGGAATTTAGGTGAGAATTTGCAGACAAAAAAAATATATTGTCAATAGTGTAGCGATAAATGAAGTATAGCTTACACAGAAGTCAAATTTAAACCATTCAGCTTTCTGTTGCCAAACAGGTTCAGTTAAATTATTGTGCCTCTCTGCTCTGATTGGTGGCTAATTCATATGAATTCGTACAATCTCATTTGTACATTTTCGTACAATCTGCTCACACCCCTGTGACAGTTATGTTTAGGGTTGCAGGTTAGTGAAAGCATTCATGCTCACTTATTTCCATAAACATTGTAAGTTTTTCTACGATTCACATCATACAAATTCATACAAAGTCACCAAATTGTAAAATCGTTATTTTCTTTTGAGATCAGGTTGCGAAATTTCACCAATAGCAAATTATAAAGCACAGCTCACATTGAAGTCACTTTCTAACCAAGCAGCTTTTACTGGTCAACACCGTGAACTCACATGACCAATTTGAACTCATTGCGAAATCTGCATGTTGAAATCTTTCACCCTCATGTGAAATTCCAGATTACGTGGATTCCTTGAAAATGGAAATGACTGGATTTCTCCTGTGAAGTTTCACTGAGGAACAGAAAATGTGATCGCAATATAATTGAAATAAAGCTAAAAACAGCCAATGGTTTATTCTTTTCTGTTTAATGTCATTAATAGCAGATTTAAGGTGTACACACATTAGTGAAATTTTGCAGATAATAAAGATCCTTTGCTTATTGTCAATAGTGTCGACAATCTCTTGAGGCACAGACTCCCATCTCCATTTGTGAATATGTTTATAGAGCATCTTTAAAATTTGCAGTGCTCATTTGGCAGTTTCACCAGGTGGGGTCACTAGCAAATTTTCTGCAAAATTTCACAGTCAAAAAAAGGTCAATTGTCTATTGCCAATAGTTTAGCGAGGTATGAAGAAAAGTTTAGAGGTCGCTTTCAAACCAAGCAGCTTTCTGTTTTGATGAATGCAACAAATTCACTTGAACCCGTTGTGAAATCTACAAGTGGATATCTTTTGCTTTTACGTGAAATTCCCGATTATGTGGATTCATATTGAAAAGACTGGATTTTGCCTGCAAAATTTCACAGAGGAGTGGTAAATAGGATCACAATTTTAGCGTTAGTTGACCAACATAGTAAGTATATGGCTGAAAAACAACCAAAGATTTACTAGGTATAGTTTAACATCATTAATAGCGAATTTATTTCTGAATTTAGATTCATTTTCAAAGATCCAACTCGGATGAAGTCCAGAAACTTGCTTTTAAACCTTGGTCACACTATGGCTTCAAAAGGACTTTGATACTTCTCAAAGTGGCCTAGATGCCAAAAGCATCAATAATTGAGTCATATATCATAGTATGTAGTTGGCCTGTGCTGAATAGAGACGTTCTTGTGCTTCTGAATTTCAAAACTGACATGGTAAGCAGGTGAGGTTACATACAGTATCTGTCCCTCATGACCTGTGCTTGGAGTCCCTGAGCTCTGTGAAGCTCATCCGAAGTGCTGTGGGAACCGTGTCGAGACATGAGTGAGAGTTTAATTGGTGTGAGAGAGAGACTCGAAAGCTCTGAATAATAGATATCAAACCGGTGGAGACACTCAAGGAAAAACACAGATGTTCCTTAGCCACGCGGTGGATGTTTCAAGATTTTATAAAATGCAAAAGGTCATTAAAAGAAAGAAGAAAGTCTTTTTTTTCCTCCCCCAAATAAACTGTGTTGGATGAATTGAGGCTGTCACGAATTGGTTTGTGGTTTGTTCAATGTGTCATAATGAGCTCCATAAACCCAGTATCTTTCCCTGGCATTAGCCAACATGCGTCTGAGTTTCTGGGGTTTTAGGGAAGTGTGAAAGAAAGCTTCTCCAGGCTTCCCCCTTTATCCAAGGCTCAAGCTGCTTGCTACCGGCACGTATGTTTTAAGATCAGACCTTGGTCTTAGTGACAAAGCTGCAAAAGTTTCTCTTTTTGGGTCACATTGTGCTGCAAAAGTTTCAGTTTAAATTGCAAGTATTGTTGTAAATACATGCAGTTTTAACATTTGCATAGTGATACATAATGTGTGTACAGCTTATTTAACTAATGTGCTTTATTTATTTATGACTTTATGGACAAATGTTTATAGAATATTTTATACCTCAAATTTATAGGAGTTTATTTATAATAAATGAGACAAATTAAATGTTAAATATTTTCTATTAAATTAAAACATTTAAGATTTTAACATTCAACCACCAAACATCCAGCATTTCGTTTAACTTAAAAATATAATAATAAATATATTACATATTTAAAAAAAAAAAAAATATATATTTATACAAATTATATCAATGTAATAATAATAAACAAATTTAGCTTAAAATATATTGAAAAAATACATTTGCATTATAATATTATATTTTACTATTATGTATTTATTTAATAAGTTACATAAACATGTATAATAGGATTCAAAGCATATCAGTATCCAAAATAAGTGTGCATTTTGTGTGTGAATACTAATAATATCACTTATAAGCACATCTCTAATTCCCTCTCAATTAATTTTTTGATTTGTTAATATTATTTAAAAAGATAAACAAAACACCTGTGCATCTTAAATCTCTGCATTAGCAGGCTTGAAATTGGGCTAATTGGAATAAACAAAAGCAAAGCAAATAACAAAACTTGCATTTCATATTTGCAGCCAGCAGGCCAAGAAAAATATTTGGAATGTAAATAACCTGATTTAACTATTTGACATGACAAAAACATGCCGAAATTACTGACTGAAATACCCCCAATATGTGGTTTTATGTCATAAATGATGACATAAGATATTCACTTTTGTGAATATTGTAAATAAGCAAAAATAAATGTAAATTAATAAATCACTGATGAAAATTTTAGTGTTCATTTGGCTGTTTCACCCTGAAGGGGTTTCTTTAGGTTGCACTGAGCTAGAAACACACTGATATGTTAATCTTGTGAAAGGCTAACGTTTAGCTGGCTAAGGTAGTCAGCGTCAGCAGAGATGTTAGTATTCCTCATACATATTTCCCTCTGCATTTTTAATACAAAACCTCTTTTCACCCTGCAGCTTCACAGAACATCTTACCTCGCTGTTGAATGCCGTCAGTCACGTCTTGTCGCTTGTACTCTTGAAAGCTTTAACGCAACAGTGCTGACCCCTCTCAATATTCAATATTAAAGGGATGAGTCTAGCCCTCATGTTGTTTGAAATCCGAGTTTTCTTTCTCTGTGAAACTAAAGCAGAAACTAAAGAAAGTAGTTTCTTTAGTTAAAAAAGTCAGAAGTCAATATTTTGAGAAGTACAAAATGACGATATTACAATAAATTACCCAATGAAACTGCACAATTAAACAACAAAGCGCAATGAAACCATACTAAGCAAAAGCACAATTAAACAAAAACAAACTAAACAACGAAACACAACAGCACAATGAAACTAAAAAACACAAACTAAACTAAACAACAGTACAACAAAACACGGCACAGCATGATGACACTAAACAAAAACCAGCTAAACTAGGCAACAGTACAACAAAACAACATGAATGAAACTAAGCTAAACCAAACTAAATAACAGTACAACAACACGGCACAATGAAACTAAACAAAAACAAACTAAACTAAACAACAGTACAAGACAGCATGAATGAAATGAAAACAAACCGAACTAAACAACAGTACAAAAAACACAGCATAGCACAATGAAACCAAACAAAAACAAACTAATATAAACAACAGTACAAAAAACACAGCATAGCACAATGAAACCAAACAAAAACAAACTAATATAAACAACAGTACAACAAAACACAGCAAAGCACAATGAAACAAAAACCAACCTAAACAAACAGTACAACAAAACAGCATAACGATACTAAAAACAAACTAAACAAAACATAGCATAGCACAATAATAGTAAAAAAACTAAACACTGCAAAAAAAAAGCTAAATGAAACTAAACAAAAGCAAACTAAAGAAAGCAGTACAACAAAATAAAAACAGCACACCACAGTAAAAACAAACTAGGCAACAGTACAACAAAACACAGCACAGCACAGCACAATGAAACTAAACAAAAACAAGCTAAACTAAACAACAGTACAACAAAATACAGCAACTAATAAAAGTATGACTTCTAAAGTCATAGCATTACAAGAATAGCAGTTGTTGCATCACCTGGGTCACACATTGGCTAATATTAACCAGTAGTCAAATAGATAATTGGGCACTTTTTTAGTAACTGTTATAGGAGATACAGCCTTTCTTACAGATAATAAACAGCAGTTTAATGCTATTTAATGTTAATGTACTAAACATTACAGGAATAATAGCAAATAACGTTACCTCTGGATATGTTGAGGGTGAACTTGACCTTGATGTCCTTGTCAAAAAGCATCCTCAAAAGCAAAAGTGTTGGCGAGGTTTCAGGCTTTTGAAGTAAACTAGGTTGTGAATGCAGTTTGATGTTGACTTTAAATACATCCACCTCCAACTTACACAAGTATTTTATTTTGTTGTCATTTTCTTTTCATTTTCCCCCCACGCTCATGCCCATATATGTATACCTCAGAAACCTTTATGGTTCCTCTGTAAAACAGTTGTTTGCCCCTTGTACGATAGTTGCAATAACTCCTAACCTGCGTGACCATATATCTTCATGGGCTCTCATTAAAGTGCTTGCTCTTTCCAGAGCACTCATCTCTACAGTGCCTCTCACACAAATTTAATTGCTATAGCCTATAAGTTCTCCTCTGCTGGGTGCTGGCCCATATTTTTAGCTCACCCCCTTATGATTCGTCATGCATAACTGTATGGCTGATAATGAATATGCTTTCGAGCAAGATGTATGTTTGTGCATTGTAAAAATGAGGTGATGATTGAAGACAAAGAATATCAAGGCAACATGGGTTTTTCAAATTGAATGAATATACTTAATTATTTCAAATAAATGTCTAAACTAAATTTAAAATGCCAGTTTGTCATGACTTAAAATATGGCATCATTTCAGCAATTACCTATTTAGATAAAGCAGTAATTTGTTGCATGAATTTTTTGCTAATTGTTGGCTTATTTGCACTGTATACATGCTAGGAGCACAAAACTCACAATGAAGCAAAACCAAACCAAACAGTACAACAAAACACAATATAGCACAATGATACTAAAAAACTAACTACACAACAGTACAAAGCAATGAAAAAAAAAACTAACTTATAAACCAAAGCTGCACAGCAGAATGAACAAAAACTTTAAAAAAAAAGTAACAACAGTAATAGCAAAACAGTAAAGTGAAATTAAATGAAAACTATACAACAGCACAGCACAATGAAACTAAACAACAACAGTAAAACAAAATAGCACAATGAAACTAAACAAAAACAAACTAAACAACAGTACTACATTATAATACAACAAAACAGCACAACACAATGAAACTAAACAACAGTAAACAAAACTGCGCAATGAAACTACAGTAAACAAAAAAACAACAAAACATAATACAGCACAACGAAACTAAACAAAACTAATAAAATTACAATTATATGTGTGTACATGGAGCACAAAAATTCACTGTTAGAGATCTGAACTAGTGGCACAGAGGTTGCAGATTCAATCCCAGATTGTGACGAATACAGTATATATGATTAAAATATAGGACAGATAAATTGAGTTGCAATATTTCATAATGTAATGCATAACAGTTTTGCATTGATTTTCATAAATACTAATGTGCATGTCATTATTTTACCTCACACTGCATATAATAATAATTTAACAGCAATGCACTCGGCATGTTTATTTAATAAGACCTGCAATCAATATGTCAAATATTTAATGACTATTTATGTCTCCACGGTAAGCCCTCAACCAAATTATAATAAACAAAACGCAAATGGCCTCAGGATTAAAACAACTCCTTTGAAATTTCCAAAACTAATTTATTCACATTAGCATATTGTTGAATGTTGTCTTAATAGTACACTAGCTCAAAAAATGCTTAGTAAAATTTCATGCCTGTTACTAGTCTGATAACCAGAGAAGTCAATTTGCACACCTATTGTTTAATGCTCATTAAGTCCCATACTTAATGCTGATATTTCATAATATGCATATTACATCCTAAGATTATTAATTAAAATGTGTATTTTATATGTATTTTATATATATTATATATAATTCTAAATCCATTTCAAATATGACAAATGATAAATGAGTATTCCCATAAAAGTACTTTTCGAGAAGCTGTGTGTGTAAGGTAATATAACCTGCAGGTAAGGCGATTCACTTTGACAAATGAAAAGGAGTGTTAACTTATCAAAGTCTCCGACTCTATCAGCACCAAATTACGTTTTCAGCCAGCTGAAATGACCAGCTTATTAAAACCCGTCCAAAGTAATGGCATTTAAATAAATAAACGAAGAGAACAGAGAGCCGCTGTTTCCATGTAATTGGAGACATCCCCTCTGGCCACCAGAGCAGTGAAACTTTGGCGCCGTGAAAGTGGAAAAGTCAGGGATGGAATGGAGAGTTTGCGATTAGAGGCTCTTGACAAATTGCAATCGTCAATTGATTGCACTCCTAAATGGTGCTCTTGTAGATTTGCCAACAATGAAAGGGCTCTGAGTTTGCACTTATGCTTGTGTTCGGGTTTGTGTGTGAGTGCTGATTTTCCCTGTGGCGAAAGTCTTAGAGGAAACATAAAATTCAGTTGAATATTAAACACATTTCCTTTTACGTCCTGTTCACAATTAGACGTTGCGACTGCGTTCAGAGTGCAATAATAGCTTACTACATGTACTATAAACTTCCTGATATTTTTAAGAACTGTTATCTTTGCATTTTTTTTGTTTGTTTTGCATACAAAATTATAATATTTGGCAGTGTCATTAAATAATGAGCACAACATTTTAAGAATTACAGACGTAATTATTCCCTGTTCATTTCCTGCACTGGAAACGGAAGACTGTATCCAAAAATGTCATACTTTCCTACTATATGGTGAGTGAAAAATAATATGTGAATATTCACATGTGTGAAAACCGTAGAAAAACAGTAGGCAAAAAGCCCCCAGAATACTTACCATTTCAGAAATGTGCATCTGATGGATGATTTACTATCCCATGAGGCCATTTGAGAGGATTTGTGAATGGCAGTGAAGTGCCCTAACTGATGCTGGTAGGTCACATGACAATGACAACATGATGAATGCAATACGTCCGTCATATTATACGCATTCATACAATATTGAACATACTTGTTTTTAATGCTTGCCAAGTAATGCTTACTCAAACGAAGTACATATTCAGAGAGTATGCTATTTCAGACATAGCCGAAGGTCAAGTCAAGAACATTGCGTTATGGGATATAGTATTCCATGCAGTACTGGGCTATTCCAATCAGCGACGCTAGTAACTTAATTTACTAGTTTTTAAAATATCAAACTAGCACATTTTTGCAACAATTGGCACTGTAGCACAACCAAATGCTAAATCACTAAAGATGTAACGATTAACCGCGAGCCGGTTGAAAATCGATTAAAATTTTGTTTTATTTACATTATATTTAATTGTCATTTAGCAGACGCTTCTATCCAAAGCAACTTACAAATGAGGACAATAGAAGCAATTAAAACCAACAAAAGAGCAATGATATGCAAGTGCTATATTAGTACATTATTATAGTGTTATATTTAAATTTCACAAAGAAACGTGCAGCATTTTGTCCAAGCAATAATAAAAGGACACATTAAATTTATAATTTGTCTTAAATCTCATTTTGTTAAAAAAAATCGCTAATCGAATTATGAAATCAAAATTGTGAATCGAATCGAATAGTGAGTTGAGTGAAACGTTACATCCCTATAAACCACTGTTGATTTGTAGCATGTGGTGTTGCTAACTACTTTTCCAAATGAGTAGCTTGACTGTTGTTGAACTTGTATGAGTAGCTTAGCATGCTAAAGAGTTCAAAATAGCTTCCCCAACACTGGTTTAATTCACATTAAATACACAATGTACTTCAGAAACAGCAAAAGTAGCATGTTAGCGTGCTATTCTGAACAGAGCTTATGTGATTTCTCACTCTCTCCATTCTCTCGTTTATCCTTATTAATTCCTCATTTGTATTCAAATGAGACTAAATGTGTACAGAGGCTAGAAGTTCACTGTTCATGGCCTCATTAACGGCACCGTCCACTTTCCGTGAGGGCAAAAAACAAGAAGCTAAATGATGAAGAATCTTATGTGCTGTTTTCTCTTCCAGTGCCTTCATAATGTGCAGATTTGCCAATTAGTAACATTTCTCATGTAACACAGTCAACAGGGCGTTAAACGTCCCTCCGAAATAACTTGGAAACGCCTGAAGGGAAACTCGAAATGTCCACTCCAAACATTCAAACAACTCCAACTTGCTACGATACTTTCCCCTCCTCAGAGAAAACACACAGTTGGTCTTAATCAATCTAAAGACATGGCAACCCCTGCAGCAAGACATAAGGGAAATTATCTTGCTAATGTTTGTAGCAAGGGTGGACGATATGGCCACAATCGAATATCAAGGTATAACTCATTTTATTTCACAATAACAACATCATAATACGGTATTATGTGGAAGACTGTTTCTACAAACAAGTTTAAAATAAAATATAAAAAGTCACACTGTGGGATATAAAGATACAATTACATGAAATAAAAATAGCAAATATCAAAAATAAAGTTGCAATTGTAAGATAAAGTCACAATAACAAAAACTGAGATGAAGTTGAAAAAACATTGTAAAACAGTCAATTATGAGCGAATTATGAGTTACAATTATGAGAGAAAAAAGCACAATTGTGTAGTCACAATTGTGAGAAAAAGTGTTATACGGCAAGCTTTAGACACAATTAAGTGAATAAACTCCAATTATGGAAGTTGCAATTACATGAAAAAGTCACGACTGTGTAATAAGTTGCAATTGTGTAAGATATTGTGTCAAATTGCAAGCTATAAAGACAATTATGATGAAAAAAAAAATCACAAATGCGTTAAATTCGCTGTCAAGAGAAATACAAATAATGATAAGATTATGAGATAAAGTTGAAATTACAAACAAATGTGCTATTTTGAGAAAGTCATATTGCAAAATATAAAGTCATAATTATTAGAAGAACCACCAATTATGAGAAATCACAATTGTGTAGTAAAAAGTTGCAAAGTTTGTGCGAAATAAAGCTGTATAAGAGTCACAATTATGTGAAAAACTCCAATTATGAGATAAATCACAACTGTGAGATATAAGGTTGCCATTTTAATATAGTGTAATACTGCAAACTATTAAAGTCACAATTAAAATAAAATAAAAATAGATGTGCAATAAGTTGCCATTGTGAGAAATAAATGTTAAAATAATCATACAATTATGAGATAAAGTTAGAATTGTGAGAGAGAAAAAACTCGCAAGACTCTCACAATTACGAGAAAAACGACCAATAATGAGAAAGTCACAACTGTGTAATAAAAAGTAGCAACTATGAGAAATAAAGCTGTAATCGTGAAATATATAGTCAGAATCGTGTGGGGGAAAAAAATCAAATTATGAGATAGCTGCAACTACAAGAAAAAAGTCCATGAACTCACAATTGTGTAATAAAAAGTAGCAACTATGAGAAATAAAGTCAACTACGTGAAATATATAGTCAGAATCGTGTGGGGGGAAAAAATCAAATTATGAGATAGCTGCAACTACAAGAAAAAAGTCCATGAACTCACAATTGTGTAATAAAAAGTAGCAACTGTGAGATATAAAGTTTTAATTGTAAGATACGGAGTCATGTTGCAAGCTATAAATTGCAAAAGAAAGGTCCCAATTATGATAGTTAATGAGATAGTCCAAATTAAAATGAAGAAGAAGTCGAAATTGTAAGATAAAGGCACAATTACTAGGTTAAAGCTTCACAAAATGTGAGGTAAATCTGTAATTTTATTCTTTTCTCTGTGTTTGGAAATTTATGAACAAATCAAAAGATACTGTATAAATAATAAAGAGAATTCTCTACAGGTTAACATACATACCGTAATGCCTCCCCGTCCTAGTCTATAGCGTTCATCTTACAGCTTTGCAAAGTCTTAACGTGCATTTGGTGCAACTTCATGAAGCCGATCAGAACCCAAAGATTGTTCTGTGGAACTGATCATTACATACAAGAATACACAACACATCACCACCCATCACAGCTGCAATATTGACCACCCGCTCCAAAGCACCCTTAATAGTCATATACCATACAACTGTCTTTAATGGAAATCAATACATAGCAGACCAGTCTGTTTACAGCGTATGCCCCAGTCAAAATCGTTACAGTGCCATCCAAGAGACCGGTTTGTGAAGGGGAAGAAATCAGCACAGTAGTGAATGATTCTTCCATGTGAATGCAGCCGAGGCACTTCATCTTGCCGCTCGGTTTACTCCAGCACACCAGCATGAGCACCTGCAGTGACAGCAGCATAACCACAGCTGAATGAACTTTGCCTATTAAACATAATGAGTATAAGTATAATAAGTGCATGCTGTTAATGACTTACCCACTTTGCTGCAAATGAATGCTTATGCAGATTGTTATTAGCTTTTTTGTGTTTAATATGTTTATTTGGGCTCTATTTATAAAAGTATTCTTAAAAGTGCTTGTAAAAATTGTACACTTGTATACTGATATCTCTAGTGGTTAGTGTAAAAAATAATTTATTTAGATTGTGTGCACTATTTTTAAATGTTAATGCAGAAAAGGCTGAATGTTCAATTTGGCAAACTTATTAGCAATATTGCCTAAACAAATATGATTTGCAAAACAAAACAAAAATTAGCAATTAAAAATGCAATAAAAATAAGAGATGGATCAAGGTTGTTTTGTTGTTGTTTTTTGTTAGTTTTTTCCCCCAAGGTTATTTTAGTGTTTACCCAAATTAAATAAAAATTGGATATGTATCAATATTAACAACAACAATAAATTATTATTATTATTATTGTTGTTGTATTTTTAAAACTATGTATTATTAATTCTTTTTAAAATTAATATATAAGGCACTATTATAAGCAATATTTTGATAAAAAATAATACCTAGTGTTTAAATAATAATAATAATAATTGATAAAAATATTATTATTGTTGTTGTTGTATTTTTAAAACTATGTATTAATTATACTTTTTAATTAATATAAGAATAAGATATATTATTATTAGCTATATTTAGATTAAAAATAGTGTTAAAATAATCATAATAATAATAATAATACATTGTATTTTTATTATTATTATTATTATTAATAAACTAATACATACCTAGTTAATAATAATGCTGACAAAATAAATCTTATTATGTCTCAAAACACATTTTGCCATTTAATAAACCCACAAATGGGGAACCGATAACTGGTTGAGAAGAAAAGATTGAATATCAGTCAAAATCAGCTGTTATTGATCAATCTCCACTGAGAATTAATCACATTCTCATTGTCAGAGTTGTTTTAGCACCGACATTACTAAAGAAAATTATCCAAAATCTCAATTGTTATTTTCAAAGTGCTGTTCCTTTGGTAGCATGGCATCATCAAAATCTCTAAGACACAATGCTAGCGATGCAAGCCATCATAAACAACCAAAGCAAGTCAAGTGAAGTCTTCTAAAAAGAATAACGGCGAGGGTAATCATTTACAATTCGTCTGCCTTTTTTCAAGTGTGCCATTTATAAGACTTTGTCATCTGCTCTTGTTTGAATTGAGCATCTGGGCTGGGAGGACACTTGATTTATATCTCAGCTGTTCAAACAAGTTCGTCTCCTGACACTTATGCGCGCGCATGAACAAAGCGAGCAATCACTGCTGCGCACAAGCAGGAGAGATGGAGACTTAGAAAAACACAAAGTGTGGGGAAAAAATAAATTATTGTCACTTCATCACAAGTACGAGTCTCATATTCACACAAAAAATACTCGCATAACCGCCTTTCTTTCTCTCGTGCTAATTCTCCTAGCAGTGTTTACAAAATGCACAGCCATTAGCAGCCCACCAGGACCGCATGCAGTTAGCAAAGCAGCTTATAGTGCCCTCAGACCTCACACAGCAAGCTATAATGTTTGCTGAAGGCCGTAGCCTTTGTTATTATGTGTTTTGGAGAGTAAACACAAAGTAAATGAAAACAACATTTCAAAGAAACCTCCCGCTTGGGTACCACGGCCATTAAAGCTTTAAAACTGCAGTTTTAACCTCCTTTTCTTTCTATAGAACAGTTAGCAAGGCGCTAACTATTTGGCAACCAAAAGTATTCCAGTAAATCTGGTAAATGCATGATTAAATTAGTAAATGAATGCAAAATATGCTGGAAAACATTAAAATGTATTTCAAATGATTATTTATGATTCATGCGTGACTGTTTCGGACCCTTAACCTGACAGCTAGCCATACAGCAGAGAGAATTTTTTTTACACAGCTGGCCGAAACTGAAGGCAGCTGTCTTGCCGTCTCGCTTCCCAGTCCATCAAAGACTTCACAAACGTTTTTTTCCAAGGGAAACTGCTTGCAGACAGGCTTCCAAGGCAGTATATTGTCATGTCTGAAGATCTAGAACAAATTCAAGTGAGCTTTAGAGATAACAATACAAATATTTCATTACTACAACGCTTATTGCTCGACAGAAATGGAATTATACATTGGAATAAAATTAATAATAGATGTTTATAAATAAATGTACCTCATTCTACCACTCCATCATACATCAGCCAGCCGGCAAACAGTTAGCAAAGGATTGTGGGCTGTAATAGGACACGTCTAACCAGATAAAAGCATCTCCTAGCTTCATATACTGCCAAAAAAACAAAACAATGTTGTAAGATATAAAGTTACAATTATGAGAAATAAGATCGCAATTCTTAAAAAATAAAAGTCGCAATTGTAATAGTAGCAATTATGAGACCTTCATAATTGCAAAAAAGCAAACTGTACAATTAAAATGTCAATTTTGAGAAATATAGTTAAGAATAAAAAAAAGAAAATTGAGAGAAAATGTCCCAATTGAGAGAAATAGTTGCGGCAAACAGTTAGCAAAGGATTGTGGGCTGTAATAGGACACGTCTAACCAGATAAAAGCATCTCCTAGCTTCATATACTGCCAAAAAAACAAAACAATGTTGTAAGATATAAAGTTACAATTATGAGAAATTATTCGCAATTGTAATAGTAGCAATTATGAGACCTTCATAATTGCAAAAAAGCAAACTGTACAATTAAAATGTCAATTTTGAGAAATATAGTTAAGAATAAAAAAAAGAAAATTGAGAGAAAATGTCCCAATTGAGAGAAATAGTTGGATTTACGAGGGAAAAAGCTTCTAAATGTGAGATATAAAGTCATATTGCAAGTTACAATTATGAGAAATAAAAGTTACAATTATGAGAAATAAAAGTTTCAATTACAACCTTAAAATCTTAAAATATTCACAGTTGCAAGAAAGCAAATTGTGGGATTAAAATCTCAATTTTGAGAAATAAGGTTAAGAATAAAAAAAGTCCCAATTATGAGAAAGTTGGATTTACGAGGCAAAATCTTCCAATTGATATAAAGGCATATTACAAGATACAAAGTTACAATACAATAAATAAATAAAAATCGCAAGTATTGAAAATAAAGTTGCAATTGTGAGAAATATTCACAAATTACAGGAAACCAAATTGTGAGATTAGAATATTGATTTTGTGAAATAAAGTTAACAAGACATAAAGTCCCATTTGTGAGACTGGGAAATTGGATTTATGAGGGGGGAAAAATAATCTTCCAAATGTGAGATATACATTTTTTTTATCTATTTGAAGATAAAAAGCCACAATTACAAGAAAAAAACTTACAATTATAGGTTGGAATTGTGAGGAACAAGTCACAAATGTGAAATAACGTCTCAAATGTGAGATAGTGTCACATTGCAAGCTACAAAGCAGTTGCGGTTATTAAAAAAATGTCCCAATTATAAAAGCAAATATTTATTGACTACAATGCTTACAGTATTTCTTGATAGAAATGGAATTATGCATTGGAAAATAATAACAATAATATATGTTTATAAATAAATGTACCTCTTTCAACCACTCCACCTTACTCCAAGCAGCCAACAATCCACAAGCACTAGATTATGGGTTCCAGTAGGCAGCTAAAGACACATCTGACCAAATGAAGGCATCTCCTACCTCCACATACTAAAATATTCATATTTTAAGGAATAATTAACTTAAAAATGTAAATTCTGCCATCATTCACTCTTGCGATTTTCATATGTAAAAGTGCAGCATGAACATTTATCAAAATCTCTCCTTTTGCATTCCACAGAAGACGCTCATGCAACTCCCTCTGAAAAACACATCTGAACATCGTAACCTCCTTACCTCTCACTACGCTATGCTTTCTCTCTTTCCCCCTTCTCAGAGGGTGACTGAATTGTTGAGTTTCCCCATAGTAGGTTCATTATTCATGAATAAGAGTCTGCCTCCATGAGAAAACCTCCCCACGCGCACCGGCCTGATTTATTGGCACCCAGACGTCAGTAATCAATGCAATATTTTATCCGCATCTCAACAGCAACAACTCAGCGGCTTCCTACAGACCCTTCCAATCCCCACTGAGAACCCCCACCGCCAGCCTCCCACCTACGTCAACACCTTCCTAGCTCGGAGACTCTACCGGCTGCCTGTAGAGACCTCCGACAACACCAAAAAAAAAAAAAGAGAAAAGCGTTAAAACTCACTAATCAGGTAGGTCCGGGCCTTGCATTCATAAAGAATCTCATTACTGAAGCACCACTCGCGGTCACACTGACAAATCCAAGAAGAATCAATCACAAAATCTAGTCAACCATTTCACTGCATAGGCAGGTGTCTTATTAGGGAGTATCCTAGCCATCACGGAACCTCAAGAAAATGTTTTGAAACGCTCTCTATAGGTCCCAAACAACACCAAAAAAAAAAAAGAGAAAAGCGTTAAAACTCACTAATCAGGTAGGTCCGGGCCTTGCATTCATAAAGAATCTCATTACTGAAGCACCACTCGCGGTCACACTGACAAATCCAAGAAGAATCAATCACAAAATCTAGTCAACCATTTCACTGCATAGGCAGGTGTCTTATTAGGGAGTATCCTAGCCATCACGGAACCTCAAGAAAATGTTTTGAAACGCTCTCTATAGGTCCCAAAACCCATTTAAACCAGCATAATCTGGTCTGATGGACTGAGAATTGCCCAAACCCCTTTAAGACCAGCCTGGTAAACCAACTAAGGCCAGCTTAGGCTGGTTTAATATGTTTTCTTTCAGCAGGGCAGAGCTGAACTCTGGAGATTTGACAGTTGATTCCAATAGTTTACTGTTAGCATGTTGCTAAGCTAACAGTCTGATACTGTGAGAAGCATAAAAACATTCAATTTGTAGTAGATTGAACTTTTTTATCATATGTGTCTAGTATTTAATGGTTTAACCAACATTTACCTCACTTCCTCCTGTTTTGATCACCAAGTTTGTCGCAAAGCATTCTGGGATTGCCTTTATCATGAAGGATACATGCAGTGCAGTAAGAATTGGGCCAAAACAAGAAAAGACACTACATGACTATACTACATATGTGCCTTAAAAGCAAAGTTTTGCAACAAGCAACTCTACTCGGATGAATATGTATGTGACAGCAGAGGCACATTTGAATATGCAAATCTAGTATGCAATTATCTTTACTGTGATGTCCCAGTACCTAAATATTTCAATATTTCAGCGTAGTAGATGGGAAAATCATTCTATGCTTGCTAGAAGTCTGTAATTAAAGATAATGTATGGTGTGGAAACAGTCTTATCAAGAGCACTCATTTACATCACTTCACATATGTTCATCAGCTTCATTTTAGCAAACAATTTGTAATTAAAATGGGTTTCACTGACGAGTATAAATATACTTCTTAAAATAATCAGAATCTGCATAGCGGTCATATTTATTAATGGCATAACCTGACCACGCAGACAAAATAATTAAAATAAATTAATAACTAAAAAAATATTAGATTTCAGACAAAATGTGTTAGATGCCCTAGTCACCCATACATGAATGTCTTTCAGACAGGGATTTGGAGAGGATTAATTGCTTTGACGTCTTTATTTCAAGTATAGAAACACTGGAACTTTCACAGTGGCGAGTTAAAACCTTTGACATGCTGTGAGAATTTCTGAACAACTTTAATTTGTGGTTTATGGAGTTGGAGGATTATTCCCAGGAAAGCATGAACCCATTAAAGAGGGTCGAAAGGTAAAAGCCTGTAGCTCTCATTAAAAATAGAGTGAGTTTGGTGCTCTGAATGGGCAAAATAATATTCAAATCCAAACTCACCAGCTGCATGTAATCTCATGAAGCCATCTTGAAGCAAAATGAAGCCAAGTCTACATTTTTCGGTTACACTTTATTTCGATAGTCCACTTTAGACATTCTATTAACTATAAGTAACTTTGTAACTACATGTCAACTAATTCTCATTAATTTGCAACTACATGTCTACTAACTCTCAGAGTAGACTGTTAGGGTAGGTTTAGGGTTAGTAGAATAAGTTGACAAAGAAAGTGTTAGAAGATAGTCTTAAGTGTTAAGCAGACAGTCTACTAATACTCGACTAACTGCTAGTTGACATGTAGTTACAAAGTTACTTACTGTTAATAGAATGTCTAAAGTGGACTATCGAAATAAAGTGTTATCCATTTTTCCTGTGGTAACTGTTGCTTGAGAGTTTCACATATTGCAATGTTATGTTTCACAATAGATATAACTAACAATAGTGACCAGAAGGAAATGTGAAGGACAAAAATCAGCAATGAAGATAATGAAAAATTCTTCTATTAATCAAAACAGTCCAATTGGGGTTATATTACAGATATCCCTTGAAGTTAATCAACGATTTTTCAGAGTTGCTAGCTTTTTTTTAAATTTATTTATTTATTTTTTTTATAAATGGTAGAGGAACAAACAAGATCCATTCAAACAAGATCTGAAATCTCTTTAAGTTCAGATTTGAGAATGAAAGAGGTGTAATGAAATTACTCATTTGTAAGGGAATTAATTATTAAGTCTCCATTCAAAGACAGAGATCCTACAGAGGTTTGGTTTCTTTTGATTTGGCTATCTTAACATGAACAAATGTGATAACAATTGGAGAACAA
Source organism: Sinocyclocheilus rhinocerous (assembly GCF_001515625.1). NCBI lineage: Eukaryota > Metazoa > Chordata > Actinopteri > Cypriniformes > Cyprinidae > Sinocyclocheilus > Sinocyclocheilus rhinocerous. The sequence goes on from NW_015652428.1 coordinate 93,926, forward strand.
TTACTGTCAACCCAAACCAGAAATGCTCTTGATTTTTTGGATCCATCGAGATGCTCTTGACATTTGACAGTCAACAGTCAAAACCTTAAAAGTAGGTGAAGCACTGATTCTGGTACATAACACCCACTTTTCACCATCAAATTCCTGATGAATAAAATTCACATAATATTCCGTTTTAATGCAACATTTTGTAAGTTAAAAATGCTTGCGAATGCTGTTTTGTGTTGATTTTAAGTGCTGCCAAATCATACGGTGGAATGGCAGGCATAAAATGGACAGCCATGCTTTCTCAAAAAGCGGTTCAGCTAATTCAGTTACACTTAAGACTTTATTTATATTTATACACGTTATCTATAATTAGATGGCTTGTCTTTGGAGTCCATCGCTCCGTTTGAAACCTATAAAGACTAATTAAACAGTGTCGGAGGATAATGTGACGTACGGATCTCTCCTGCAGCACTCCCTGTTGTGTTTTTCCTCTCTTGTGTTTCTCATCCCTTTGGACTTAATTTGATTCTCTTCTGAAATGAAAATGACTGCCGGGTATTTTTGTGTTGTAATTAGTACTCGTGCTAACTGAGCCGGGACAGTTTTGGACTTAATTATGCGTCACTGTAATTGATTTGATAAAGGTGCATATGCTTTGAGTTCTTTCTACTCATTACGAAACTGTGCTTGGGGTTGATGTGAACTTTAAAACACACTTTTAGCAAAGCAGCTGTAACTATATAGTATGAATTTGGACACTTTTAGAAATGTAACCCTTACAGACCCAAGCTTAGAAATTAATTACTTTTTTTCACACTTTCAAGGGAGCCATTAGTTATGAAACCCATTTTGTTTAGACAAAATTTGCATTGGGTTATAATTTGGTAAATCACTGCAAAATTGCAATGCAATGCACTTTTCTAAGCTTGGGGGGGATGGATTGTGTATTTACACTAAGTGCAAATAGCCCACCTTGTTGGCAGAGGCTATTTACACTAACTCTGCCCACCAATGTGTGGTTGGGCTAGACAACATTACAAACGACTGCTGTTAAACAACCGCTCCAGTGGCGTAGGTAATAAAGCATGTACCTCTAACGTTTTGACATGATCGACCCAAGTTCGAATCCAAACTCATTCTTATCCCTTTTCACATTACATATCACATTGGAAAGGCATCATTGGAAAAATCATGGGTGTTTATAGGGAGGGCTTTATTGTCCTAATAAGGCGGCATCAATTTATTAATTTTAATAAAAATGATAATCTACACTGTTATTATTGCATACTGTTTTTTTTATGTATTACAATACCTATTTACACATATTGCAAAGAAAATACTGCTATTTTTACATTGTGTAATATACTGCTATTTGCATACAAAAAAAAAGGATAAAAAATTAATGTCCAAAAACTGTTGTTGTGATGCATTTCAGAGTGTCACCTACTGTTATGTGTTGTTTTCACATTATTTAATTGCTCTACACAAATGTTGCAATTTAAATGGATAGCTAAATCAAAAATGCAAATTCTGTCAACATTTACTCCTGTTAAACCTGTTTTTTTTTTTCACCTTTGGAACACAAAATAAGAAATTTTGAAGAATGTTTTCTCCATACAGTAAAAGTCAATGGGATCCTAAACAAACATTTTGGTTCCCTTTGACTTTCATCGTTTGGAAGGGGGAAAAAAAAGAAAGAAAGTGTTTTAAAAGTCCACATGGCCAAAAGTGCCCATAAGTTGAAGAAACAATCACTTACTAAACACAACAAACGCTCATACCCTGCATTCTAATTTAGCGTCTTGTTTATTATTTGGCCCTGGAGTAAGATTAGATTTCTACTACTGGTAGACAGACACCGAAAAACATCGGTAGAAATGTAATCACGAGTTGGAAGGCATGGGCTTACAAAACCCTCCAGGATTTTTAGTCATCGAAGATGAACCACGAGGATGACAATGAACCGCATTCATGATGCGGCTAATTCTCGAACACTCCAGGAGAAGATAAACAGAGCTAATGAAACATAAATGAATCATTGACTCGCTTGAAGATTTTGTTTTGTTCTCCAATAAACTAATCAAGGCTGGTAGCTGTTTGACGGTTAAATCAAAAAGGATGTGTCATAAAAATGCATTTTTGTGAGGAACAGAACACCCATTATATGATCTGTGAAACGCCTCAGTTAATGGATTTAATTGCAGCGTGCTGTAGGACCAAAGTGCTTTAAGTGCTGAAGACGCCTATAGAGTTAGACATGATTAAAGGCTTTGATTTTTCCTCTTTATTTACTTACTGTAGCACTCAACCGAGCTTTGCTAAGTTCATTTCAGATGAGCCTCGGTTTGTTTGCATATGGAGAATTGCAGATTCATTATCACTGCAGTCCAAAAAAATGCGAGCTAGTGTTGCATCAAAGCTTGTAACGCACAGAGGACTATCACATCCAACTCCCGTACATGATATTGTTGTTAAAATATGGAAAAGAAGAGTGTTTCCCACCTTCAGGGAGCTGCAGCAGGGGATGATGGCTAAATGTTTGTTTGTGTGCGAGAAACAGAATATAGTCTCAATAGCAAGTTTTCAGCTCTGTTAGACCATGTTTGCCGTGGTGTTCCCCTCTTGGCAACACAGTACCTTGGAAGGAAAACAGCCTTTAAGATCAACATTGCCTTCAGGAAGTCAAAAGGACCACATTTATAAAGTACTACAAAGCGAGGTTGTGTACAAAGTAAGTAGAGTGCACCTCATGAGACTGAAGATCTCAGAACGCCAGTAGAGGATGACATGGGAAAACAGGCAATGAGACTAGAAGAAGAAAGATATTAGGCCTATGCGTTAATCCAGTCAACAAAATTACACCGTAAAAAAAAATCTGTAAAATTTACGGTAAAAAAATGGCAGCTGTGGTTGCCGGAATTTTACCGTAAAAAATATGGTAGCAACGTTTTAGGTTTTACGGTTTTAACTTAAATGTACAGTTAAATACCGTAATTGCATTCACTGATACTAAAATCTGTTTTGTACCTTTGTAATACACTGATAACCACCCAATGCAGGTGGTGATGAGAAAGTCACATGATGAACCAAAGCCCATCACAAGCAGCTTTTAAATAATAATATATATAGAAGGTGCACAGTGTCATTCACACAAACACTAAACACCATCCCGGTAACACACATGAAACTGAAATAATGCAATAAACATTAATTTAACAACATTAGGTATAACACACAACCCTAATATACAAAACTGATAAGAAAAAACTAAGAAGAAACATAGTTATTTCAACAAAAAAAATCAAATTTGAAATTTAACGCAGGGAATTCTGGGAATATCAATTTACGGTTATTCACTGTAAATTATACAGCCTTTTTCACTTCCAAAAACAGAATACTACCGTAAAATTAATGTCCAATACATGTAATGTCCAATACAGTTTTTCACCGTATATAGTAGGGGAATTTACCGTTAACCATTTAACAGGTTTTTACTGTAGCATTTTTACAGTCTTTTACCGTTAAATTCACGGTCATTTTTTACAGTGTACTGATGAAAACGTTCCTTAACACAGGTTTTTTTGGCATGTCAACAACAACGAATATATGAAGACAGAATATATGAAAATAAGGCTATACATCAGAACAAAATGCTTTCTTATAATGTAAAATGGAGAGGTTTAGACATCACCAGAATGAATGTGGGAAACATTAAATCCATTATGTGCAAATTAGAATAGGGTAACTGATTTTGGTAAACTGTAAAGCCCCGTTCACACCAAGAACGATAACTATAAAGATAATGATATTAGCGTCCACACCAGTGGACGATATCATATGTTTATTCTAAGCGCAAGCTCATCTGCCGCTTTAAATTCTCGAGCTCATTACCGCAGGATGGATTCTGATTGGCTGTCAATGTTTTTATCGTTCATCAGCTGGAAATAATCGTTCTGAAGTGATTCCAATGATATAGTTTCTCTGTGCCTTTTATCAGTATAGTTGTAGTGTGGACTCTGCTATTCTTTAATGTTGAGAATGATTTTTAGAACTATATCTTTATCGTTATCTTTATAGTTATCGTCCTTGGTGTGAACAGGCCTTAACGCTGTGTTGTTGAGTTTGGTGACGCTACTGTATATGTGCAGCTGTTCACTTTCGACCAAACATCTTTCAAAAGTATGAAGCAAAAGAGATTAGACGCCACTAGAGTGAATTAGGGTAACATTAAATCCATTCTGTGTGAAATAGTTGGTGGTAACAGATTTTGGTAAACTGTAATTACTTTGTTGTCAGATTTGGTGACACTGCTGTATATCTGCAGCTGTTCACATCAGACCAAAATGCTTTCTAGAGGATGAAACAGAGGAGATTAGACATCACTAAAGTTAATTTGAATCAAATTAAAGACATTCTATGTGAAATAGAGTGGGGGTAATGGATTTCGGTAACCTGTAACGCTGGGTTGTTGGATTTGGTGACACTGTTGTATATCTGCAGCTGTTCACATCAAACCAAAATGCTTTCTAGACTATTAAACAGAGGAGGTCAGACATAATGAGAGAGCATATCGGTAACAATAAAGCTGTTCTGTGCGAAACAGGTAAAGGGTAACAGATTTCGATAACCTGTAACACTGGGTTGTCAGATTTGGTGACTCTGCTGTATATTTTTAGCTGCTCGCTTTAGACCAAAATTCTTTCTAGATGATCAAACAGAGATTATACGTCACCAGAGAAAATTTGGGTAACATTAAAGCCATTTTGTGTGAAATAGAGGGTGGTAAGAGATTTCAGTAACCTGTAACATTGTGTTGTTGAATTTGGTGTTCCTGCTGTGCAGCTGTACACTTTAGACCAAAAAGCTTTCTAGACCATGAAAAAGAAGAGATTAGACATCATCAGAGTGAATTTGGTTAGCATTACAGTCATTCTGTGTGAAACAGACTGGGGTAACAGATTTTGGTAATGAAACACTGGATTGTCAGATTTACTGACCATGCTATATATTTGTAGCTGTTCACATCTGATCAATCAGACCAAAGTGCCTTCTAAAATACAGAAGAGAGAAATTTAGACATCAATTTATCACATAGGGTGAGTCTGAGGAGCATTATAGGCAGTCTGTCCAAAATTTCAAAGTAAATTAACCTGCTGAACCATTAATTTAATGTGGCTGTTTCTCCACAGAACTTCAACAGTCCTACAACTGTTGAATACAACAGAAAAAATTTTCAACAAAAGACAAAAACCTGCATGCTTGGAATTAAACACCATCCGAAGATTAGAATTCCACCCATACTCCGGATTAAACCAGAGCAGTATGTTTCATTGATTGGAGGAATCCATCAATGACCATTCAAATGAGTAATAGGAGAGGACCTCGGAATATCCCATCAAGGTCTTGAGAGCAAGGGGGAGTTCAGTTGTACCCTTCATTGCAGTTCCTGACACGCCATGAGCGGGAAATGAATCAGGAATGGGGACAAGACGCAGAGTGAGTCCATTACGCTACGGGCGGACATAAACACCCTGCGTGACCCTTAAATTAGCGAGCAGGGTGCTGTATGAGAACCCCATCCCTCCCCGCCCCTCTATTGATCCAGCTCACTCATTACAGCCTCGACACACACCATACCGGCTCCATACATCAGCAGCTGAAGCACGATATAATGCTCTCGGTATTCAATCTGGTGAAGAGAAAAGATAAAAGCAAGTGCTAGGCCCAGAAAAAAGGAAGTGAGTAGAAGTAACTTCAGCATTTTCTAACTTTCTGACGCTCTCAACATTTCCGCTGCCCCTCTGTCAGTCCCACTATGCCCTGCTGCTAAGCTCCCATAAAGAATTAATTAAAAACATCCACTCATCTTCGTCCCAGTGGACATGCATGGTCAGGTTTGGGGTTGCTGCGGCACTCCAAATAAACACAGTGAGTGAATTAGACTCAACCCTCTGGTTCCGTTATAAGAATTTGATGTAAACTTACAAATAGGTTGGTATAAATAGGGGAAATTATAGAGCCGAATTAATTAATGGGCCAACATACCGTAACAAGATAAACATTGGCGCCGTCTGCTTGTTTGAACTGCTACGCAGTTGTCACTGCCTGGGCACAGCGCTAAACTATCTATTTGTTTATGGGTGCATTCTGGGTATGTGCGTTTAGGACAGTTTGCTTCCTGCTCTTGTCTATTTGCTTATAGCGAATGTGTGTGTTTGTGTGTAAAAGTTTAAGATGTTTTGCCATTACCTAATTTTAGTCATGGCAAACACTGACAACACATTAGCTGAGTCAGAGTCATCACTCAGTCTCTCGCTTTCATACTCACAACTCTTCCTCTCAGGCCATCCACTCAGTCATAATGGGAGAAAATGGTGCTTTCTCATTAGATTCATTGGTTGCAACCGAAGCTCAGTTTTCTGTGTCAAAAAGGTGGAAAAGGTGGTTCAAATTAATCACATTTAACTGCATATCAATATGTGCTAAGCCTGCAAATGAAAGACATTAAACCATTAAATCACTGTGGCAGTACCTCAATAATTAAATTAAGACCTCATTAAATAATAAATTTATTTAATTTAGATTAAATCAATTCCTTGAGGATGCAGAATTGCAATTTGAACGTAAGGAAACATTTAAATTTAATATCATATAACTGTCTTTTAACTTAAAAAAATAAAATAAAAGAACAGAATAACAAAGTGATATGATACGAACTAATATGAACGACCGAGACAGACAGAACAAAAGAACGATAGATAGATAGATAGATAGTCCTTGAGCATGCAGGGGAACAGAACTCAACACAAACGTGTTCTTTTTGATACAAATTTATTGCAAATATAGAAATAGATCTTTTGTACAGAATTTGAGAGTCAAAGAATGAGAATCATCACCAAATAAAGAACAAACAGAGCAATGAATGTCACATTTAACAATGGACCAGTGTTGAACTGAATCAACTGTATTTATGGGTCCATGCAGAGGGAAGAATATTTCATGCATGGATCCAAAATCAATCTCCCCTTCTTCGTAATGAGGTGCAAAAGAGCTTCTAGCTCTGGTGATCAAAGCGAACATAACCTGTGACCTCTTGTCCAACATCTTGTCCTCTCTGAGTCACGGGGTTAATTAAGTACAGGTAAACCTGGCCAACGGTCACATTTTGATGTGGAACCCAATCACTCAAAATCAGTGTAACAGCTTATTTTTGATTTTGAATGGCAATCTCAAATTGAGTATATTGATGGGATGAAAACAATTTCATCAGACACTCAAAGACTCCCAAGGGTCAAATTGACTTTTGCAACCAGCAGATATGCTATTTCCGCCATCCCACATGGGTTGGAGCAAGAATGTGTCCAATCGATTGCAGCTGGTGGGGTTTATTTGTCAGATGGATTGAATTTGGGCCATCATAGTCTCTGAGCAAGTGGTTTTCAGACTTCCAACTCCCAGATTATACTGTGAATAATACATAAGTATCTCACAATTAAGTCGACAAGGTTTTCCAGAGAAGTTCAACTGTCATAAGAGTTTGCCAATTTTTCTTGACAAGGAATCGAATGAGTTGACAAATTATCCTTTCAGTACTTTTTGACAGTTCAAAGATGCTTTCATTATAAACCTCTCTTAAGAAAGCAGTTGAAGACAAGCCTTATGGGATGTCTGAAGATCAATAACTAGGAGAGGTGATTAATCAATGCTGTTAAAGCATTAAATAACAACAAAGACTTAAGCGCAAGAGGGACCTAGAGGAACGCTACTCAAATGTGTGAGGTAAACTTCACTCTTGAATGTGTACTGACTTCTCTACATTAACCTCTTGCTAAGTTGAGTTAATTAAGTAGTAGACAAACATCAGGTAGAAATTGAAACCAACACTGAACTATGTTGATGAAATGGGTTGGAAATGCCACTGGAGACCACAAATAACCAAGGGTACACCGAAACCAATTTACGATAGGACCCTCATCAAGTTCACCACTATATTTGGATTACATTAAAAATGTAAAATAATTAAATAAACAATGAAGTGAAATGCTAAAGCAATTTCTACGTTCTTGGGTCAAACACTGAGGGGGTGAGTTGGCATTAATTAGCAATGGGATTAATTCGCAAATGCTAATAGTTTGTTGTCGGCATTCTTAACGGTTGACCTCTCCGACCAATGAATGCTCATCTTTTTTAAACAGGGATGCATGTCAATTAACCCCACTAGTACCGAATGAAAACATCAGATTAGTTCGACTTGAGTTGTATGATAAAGGCCAAAGAAAATTAAGGGTACACAGTAACATTTACAAAGTTTTTATGTAAATGGTCACGTTTGACAATGATCTGACCTATCGTTTTATCAAGTAATTGATTCATTTACTGCGACAGCTGAAGACATTATAAATGTAAATGAGTTTAAATGTGATGGCAGTGGAAGCAATGCCTGAAAAAAGTAAGTCAATAACGCCCGGGGGAAAATAAAATCACAGAAAAAACTCTGAATTTCAGTTTCATAGTGTTTTTGACATACATCCACTCAAAATACACAACAATAAATTTTAGGCTCGTTGAAAATACAGCAAATCATGCAAATATAACACTTTATTTCATTTTCATGTCTTTTTTTTCAGTCTATAGTTTCAGTCATCTTAATTACAGATCATTGCACGACCCCGACCATTTAAAAAAAAAACAAAAAAACAAATACCCCAAATATACTCTGGGACCCCCCCCCCCCCAAAAAATGATATACAGAACAAGCTTGGTAGAAAAACAGTCATAGACTCTTTACAAAATTCACAATTGTTTCGCATTTCCTTCATTTCAATAAGTGACTCCATTCAGGTGACCTAAACATTGTAAACTTGATCGGTGCACGTTGACACAGAATAAATAAATTAACAAAAAGACAATGCACAAACACATAAATCAATCCTAATATGGTTCATAGCCTAGATAATTATTTTAAAATGCCAGATTCCCACAACGCACTCCTGATCAGCTCTAGGCAACAACTACAAGCAACCACTGGACTTTATGCAAGTTTGGAAATACATCACTGTTTATTTTTTATTAACTTTCAGTGTTTAAGATAAAACAAGAGAAGGAATTTGCAATATCACATAAATCAAATCAAAAATGGGAAAATGCATCACGGTATCTGTTAACTTGAATCAATACAGCGCTTTAAGGCTGTCGCCAACAGATTGCTATGCTGCGCTAACTCCAAGATGATTATCTCCAGCATATTATGCATGTAAAGAGCACAAGATCCCACATGCTGGCCGTAGACCCATTTAGAGACCGCTGGAATTAGACACATTCCGAATATCACACCCGGCAAGAGGCTGAAAACACGCTGCTTTGTAAAATTACCGTCTCTTCGGATGACCGTCAAATGTGAACTGAGGAAAATTAGTTGCCTGGTTGCTAGTCACTCACTTGTGAAACCATGCCACACACAAAATAAACAAACTACACATTTCATAACAAGCTAGCATGCTAATCCTCACACTGTCAGGCAACAAACATCTCTATCTACAGAGAATCTTTAGCATGATGCCAAGTGCTTTGTTAGCAGCTTTGTTTGTTGGCAATTTCAAACCTCATTAAATGATGTTACTGGAAACTGATAGCACCACCACGGCTAGGCTAGCTTACGTAGCGCTAGCTTCTTCTATGCCTGATTCCCCAATCATAAATGCTTTTGAAATTGGGTCGGAACGATTAAACGGGCACGATGAAAGCACCAACTAGGCCAACTAGGCTCTTTTATTTAGGAGCTGGATTATCCTCTTCATTTGGGAATGCGTTTTCAACCAAACGCTGAGAGAAAAAGACAGAGCTAAAACAAAAGCAAGCAAGGACTAGCCTATATGGCTGGAATTAAACCAGAAGCAGTATTATTAGTGGTTAATCAAGATGACAGGGATCCTGGATTTTTAGATTTTTTTTTAAGAATGTATTATCAGCTAAAAGACTCTGAATTGACAAAAAACGGACAGGCCATCTATCTCCATTACAGTAACATTGAGATTATTCCGGTAATTTGGCTATTTGGCATAAGCGAGCTAATGACTTTGATAGTGATCTTTAAAGAGGTTCATTGAAGATTTGAGCATGACCATTTAAAAAAAACAAAACAAAAAAAAACAAAAGCAAATAGGGTCCATTTTGAATTCATTACTTACAATACGGAGTAGCACTAAGCCATCAGCAGTGTTTCAGAAATAGTGGAATAAAAGGCCTCATTTAGTGGTCTTATCTACGATGTACTGACGGCAGCAGAGCCGTCCTTGAGTCTGCATTAGCGCATACTCTTATAGCCCTGTCTGAATTCATCAACTCAATTCAAAATAAAAGAACTTAAAAAAAGACCCGACGGAGGTCAGAGCAAGGCAAACCAGCAGAAAGGGCAAAGCAATTGAAGCACAGCTGCATACGGTTGGCTTGTACATTCAGCGCATTTAGAATGAAATTTCGACCATTTACATAAAAGGTTATTAACATACAGACAGTACACTACTGTTCAAAAGTTTGGGGTCGCTAGGTCTCTTAAGCTTACCAAGGCAGGATTTATTTAATCAAAAATACAGTAAAAACAGTAATATTGTGAAATAAAATATATGTTTTTATTGTAATATATTTTAAAATGTAATTTATTCCTGTGATGGCTGAATTTTAAGTCTTCATTGTCATGATTCTTCTGAAATCATTCTAATATGCTAACTTGGTGCTCAAGAAACATTTTATTACCACCAATGTTTAAAAAAATATTCTGCTTATTTTTTTTTTCAGGATTCTTTACTTGAACAGCATTTATTTAAAATACATATTTTTTGCAAAATTTAAAAAGTCTTTACTGCCATGTTTGATCAATTTATTGCATCCTCTCTGAATTACAGTATTAATTAATAAAAAATAAAATAAAAAAACAAAGATCTTACTGACTTCAAACTTTTGAATGGTAGTGTAGAAATAATAATAATAATAATAATTGGTTAAAAGTTTAGCATGGTCATGCGATATGATGTCATACTACCCAAAATTATATCACAAATTCAAACATTATTTTAAATCGTGCAGTTCCACATAAACCCAAAATGCAGCTGTAACCACAATGTGCTTTTCATGTAATGCATAGCTTTGCATCTGCAAATATCTGCTCCCTCAGCAAAATGTTAGGTGAACCTTTGTTAAAAAAATTAACTTGAAATCCAAATAGACCATTTACTAATCTTTCATCAAAATATACAGAAATGACATTCCTCTTCATCTGACATTTAAGTCCTCTTATTTTCCAACCCCTCCCCTCTAACCACCTTTAATATGGAGACAATTTCCACTATCCAAACAATTTCCATTGGATAAAATCATATCCCACATTATGTTCTGATCTCAGTGAATATCCTGTTTCACTTAAAAACCTGCTCCATAACACTAGTGACATGGTTTGGAAATGCCATTTCAAGCTGACTTTTAAAGTGAGAGGAAAATCAAAGAGCAAATCCATGTCCCTTACTTTAAGAGGATTTGTGTTTTCCTCCTCTACCTTCTCGAGTGAATATCTCATTGTGTTTTCTCTTTTTCTTTCTCACTCACTCTAGTGTGGCACATCCACTTTGCATGTTTCTAAATGGAACATCACGCCCGGAGGTCGAAACAAACAAACAAATCGGTCTCTCAAACTCATACGCTGTACATGTATGAAAGTCATTCTCATTGCGATAACCGGAGGCCCTCAATTTAGTGATCGTGGAAAGCAGTACTGTGCACATACGGCAGGATTTGAGTGAAAAACGAGTCTCTTTTCCTGTTGTGTATACGCCACATCTCTGGGGTTCCTTGCAACTATCGAAGCATTTCACTCAACTCTGAATGAAATATCCACACGGTCTATAGCTCAGAAACCTCAAAGGGGTCGGAAAATGCTGTGAGGTGTTCTGAATAATCTGTGAGGTGTTCATTGTATGAATAAAAAAATCAGACGCCCCTATGGTCATCACGAAAAGATTGATTGCCTGGTTAAACAAGAAATGGATGCATCTAACACATGAGAGAGGTCGTAAATGCGCCTTTGGCCAATATCGCTGCCTATCCGGACTGATCAATGCAACCTGCAAAATAAACCGTATTTATTATTACTCCAAGGGGCTGCAAATATGAAATTGAACAGCATATTTTCTCAAAAAAGCTGAGATGCTGTAAACTAATGTATTTGTCTAACAGTCTACCAGTCTTGACAGCTAATAACAAAACAGACAGAAAAGAAAACCTATTGAGGGACATTTTAATCTTTTCACGGCATGATAAAAAGCAGCAATTCCTCGGCTTTGGCATATAGGGGTAATTAAATCCCTGCTTAGGGTGAAAAGCATTAGAAATGCCATTTCCAAAAGACCCCCTGTAGACCTTTTCCTCAAAACTGGCACACACAAAGACATATACAGTACGTATGCATTAAAAGTGTATATAACATAACTTTTCGCAACCTGACAGAACTTGCAAGACCTAGGGAAGTTTGATGTTTGAGGCACATTCAAAATTAATCGGGTTGAGCTGTGCCTTGAGCCACATCTTTGGCGTTTTAACTTTTTGTCTGTTTTCTCTCAAAAATAACTGTGGACTTGTCTTTTCCCCTGTTTGCTCAGTGTAGCCCTCAACCTTAGCTTGACCCTCACAGTATGAAGATGGCTGCATTGTCTTCCTGTCATACTTCTAGACGTTGCCTGCCCTACAGGAAGTGTGGAGATGTTTGGCAGACTTGACCTGCAGAATTTGAATAGATGGAGTAATGTTTGCTATTGAAACTTGAAAGTTAGTCTTTAAAGTGCCTTTAGGCTTTTGTAGACTGTGCCAACTCAATTCTGATATAAAATCAACATGAAACAGCATTTAAAACCCATTGTATCTCTCTAATGTGCAATAACAGGATATTCAATCAGTTTTTTTATGTACTGGGAATTGTTCGAATAGGAAAAAGTGAGCGATACATACCAGAATAGTGAACCTGACCTCTTGAAGCAAAGCTGTTGAGGAGACGTTTGGATTTGGATGTAGACATGGAAGGTCAAGTTCGCCCTCAAGAGCTTCTCGATGGTGTAAATCTACCTTTACTTGACATTTTGCTGTAAACTTGTTTTATGTTAACTTTAAACAAAATTACCGAATTAACTACTAGAAAAGTAGGAATTAACTAAAAGAAGTTGGAATAACATATAGATGAATTATGCACCAAAAAAGTAGAGTACATGGTAACTTAAAATAGTTTACACACAAAACAAGGCAGTTTGCAAACCTGAATAAAACAAAAAACTAAATTATGCAAAGCTGCCATAAAAGCAACTGACTTAGTAATCTACATCAAACCTGATCTTATTACTGAAGCTATACTTATAACATGTGCCGATCCATTGCTTGCTTAAATTTGTTAATTTCCCCAGGCTCAGTTCACTTATTACTTAAAAATTGTTTGACTGAAAGGCATGCAAAACTTGAGCCTCAATCACAGCGGGTTCTTCTCTAAAGTCTTGGTTAACCCGCTGAGTTAATACCCATCTCAAGATAAGGGGGTTGGGAATGCTCTGCGATTCAAGTCTTTTTGCATTAAACCCGGAGTGGTGCCATGGAGAGTGCGAATGACATTTTATTGCTTGTTCTGGTGTCTAATCAGGGGTCTTGAGGGGGCCTGGCCTGATTAAAGCAGTTGAAAGTACGTACAGCTCATTAAAACAAGAAAACCTTTCTGTGTTTTCTAACCGCACACCAAATTCATTTCATCAAGGCTTCAGGAGCATAAGCACGAACACTCAGCTGGAGCATGAGGAATAGAGATTTGAAAGAGAAATTGCTGGCACAATACATTAGCAGGAAAAAAGGGAGGGAGTAAAAGAGCAAAAAGGCTTCATCACACTCTGAACATGCAACTAAATTTGACAAGTGCATCAGAGGACAATGGTTGGTTTTGAAAGGCTTATTATCTCCATGGACAAGATGGTAGGAGGCCAGAGAATTGTGGGCCGTAAGTCTTTAAACTTTATTAGTGGGAGGACGGAAATTGTTGAAACTATGGTTCTCGGTAAAACCGTATAGAGAGGGGAACTTTACTCACCCATTTTGTGGGAGTTACAGTGGCATTTATGTGAGCAAAACTGCTTTTTTTTTCCCCCACTGAGGTACTTCCAGTAAGTTCCAGATTCAGAATGCTTAAGCTCTTAGGAAACCTGCAGAATGTCTTTGTTTTTATGCAAATCAATATAGCCCTGATGTAAATTATCCATTAATCGTATTAATTTGGACACAATTAGGATGTATTAAGCTACGTAATATAACTGGGAATCAATCCACATCAAAATTATGCAAAAGCATCTGGATTTTGGCCTTGAGTACACATGATCAGGAGGGCATTCTGGTGGACAAAAATGAATCCATTATGTTAATATATAGTGTCCTCTGAAATGTAAAATCACATTAAATAAACGCCAACTACAACAATGACATTTCAATCATAAAACAATGCAGTTACTTTGACAAATAAATAACAGTTACAATCTTACAAATGTTTGGCACCGTCCTTTAAAATAATTCACTCTGTTTTAGTGCCAAGAGGGCACTACTATGTGTCTGTAAACTTATACATTATGTTTAGATTGTAGACTCTGCATATGCCTTTGTGTATATGTGTGTGAGTGTTTGTATGTACGTGTACACTACACATACAGCGATTTTGTTTTCACTGGACATACCCATTGGAAATCTAATACTACTTGTACATATACTGTATGTAACCATTGTTAGTATAGATTGTTATCTTGTTGGTTGTGCGTTTGTCACAGTTTTCACAGTCAGCCATCAGTTACATCTGATCAACATTGTATATCTTTAAGACCATACACACACATAAGTTACCAAAAAAACAACTTAGCAGGGAATCAATAACTGTCATTCCCATATGCCAACAATATACTTAAAACATTCCAAGAGCATAATAATTTATCTCCAATTGTCTTAGCTTGGTATTTCCCAACCACAGTGCAATAACGCAAGCCTTGAGGCTGTTTAGAAAACTCATCTCCTAACTGAATTTAGGAAAATAGTTGGGGGAAAAAAACTTTTGGAGTCTTAAATAGGAATAAATGAGATTTCAAGAAAGCTAATGATGGTGGAATGTATGCATGTGTGGGTTTGTCGTTTTGTTGCAAGCTATGAGTCTGTGTTTGTCAGTGATATTCATATTAATCCATGTATACTTTGTTCATATACTGTTCAATTCTCACACTATTCTATACAGATACACACAACAAAAACAAAACATTAGCTTAAGCATTAATATAGCTTCTTTCTTAACAGGGTAGCCAATGTTCATCTTGTCTTTTCTCATAGACTGTGATTGACTGCAATCTGGAGTTCACTCTGAGTGGTTTTAGTAAAATGGCTCACAAGGCAAACCTTTGAATTTTGAGTTGACAGTGTCAATTCTCAATTACCGAGCATTGATTTTGAACCTTGAAGGATGATGTGACATATTATTGATGCATGCTGAGAATTCATAAGTTTCAACACTGGCCAAATGCGACTGTAAAATGAAGATCAATTTCCATGTACAGGCTGAATTCTAATGATGTTTGCACTTAATGCTGAGAAAACCCAGTGTATGTCAACCATAATTTATTGAGATCTACATTCATTAGTTAACAACAAATGCTAATGTTTCCCGTCAAAAATGCCCTTGCCTGAAATTCCAAAGCCCAGAGGCCTATTTCGTAGAGCTTGAGATGTATTTTTAAGCCAATAAATTGCTCTAAAGAAGAAGAGCTTCAGCTTGCCTTTCATTGTCACGGGCGAACCAGAAAAACTCCAGGGATGCATTCTGGGTGATGACCTGACCGGAAAGGGCGAGATTAATTTCAATCACTTCTCCAATCTGGCAGTGTTAATAATATTAGCACCTCTGTGACCTCTTGACTCCTCTGCTGCAAATTACTAATTAATTTTCCCTATAAAGCCATGCAAGGACAATAACATGGTCTTAAAAAATGAGATGTGAGAAATAATTGAATTTGTTTCATACCATCCCTTGTTTGACCACAACCGATATTAGGTCAAGAGAAGTGGGTTATAACAGGAAACAGAAGGCCAGATCAATAGGGAGAAATAACAGCAGAGCTACTATAGTATTCAATGAAAGTAGACCTGGCCAAGTAATCATTGAAATGCAAATATGGCATCAGATTCTGTGGAATCAATGGCGGAAAACATAAGTATTTTACTCGTGAAGCTTGTTCAAGGTTTCTGTGCCTGTCATAAGCTTAATAGGTCATTGAAAAGTTTTACTCAAACACCAGCAAGACAGTTATTATGAAATATGTTTAACATTTCATGAAATTATAGCTTCCAAATTAAGTTTGCCATTTTATGAAAGTGTGTCATTGAGTTAAGCTTTGGCATATTGCCTCCCAACAGGCTAAACAAAGCAAACT
Organism: Sinocyclocheilus rhinocerous; assembly: GCF_001515625.1. Classification (NCBI taxonomy): domain Eukaryota; kingdom Metazoa; phylum Chordata; class Actinopteri; order Cypriniformes; family Cyprinidae; genus Sinocyclocheilus; species Sinocyclocheilus rhinocerous. The sequence continues at coordinate 110,389 of NW_015652428.1, forward strand.
CTTTGTGTAACATGCCTCAATATTTAATACATAATGGTAACCTTGTGTATATCAGCCTATTACTACATTGGGGTCTATATCTAGCTGCCACTTTTAAAATCAAACTGAGACATAAAGCTTCCATTCTTAAACCCCATTTTACTCTTTCCCTTCTTAGAATTAAGCAAAAACTGTCTAAAGTCTCCACAAATTAACAGAAAAATGTATTTGAGGCTGGCTGTGCCACAAACGAATGCCAAAAAGGAATTAACATTGTGTGTTTCATCGAATTGCCACACTGCTTGAATATAAAGCATGTCCAAATGGCTGCCTCTGGTTTGATAACTGTGTCCCACACATGCGGTGTAAAATTTGTGTAGGTGTCTTAAATCAATTAATATGCTTTGCTTGAGCAAACATTAGGGAATGGGTGTGAACAGGGTATCCATGTTTTGACCTGTGGCTTCAGCAAAGCGTAAACTCACTCAAAACTCACAACTTTTCTTTTTTTCCCTCTTACTAATTAACAAGCATCAGTTACCACCATCACTCGAGACTATATTCAGGCATTTGTAAAATAAAACCACTAATTCCTCATTTAAGACTATTATCGTGTCAAACTACAGTGCAAGAGAGGTGGTACACAAGGTAAAATGGAGGGATTCTAAACTGAAACTGGATGCCTTTTTAAGTGCCACATTTCCTGTGCATTTCTGGTTGGTTGCTTATCTATGCCTTAATGAGCTTGGAACACCTGCTTAATTCTGTCTCTTTCAGAACACTTGTCTCTGTGGTGGCCTATGGGGACCAAAGCACCTGCTGATGGAGTCTGCCGAGCTGTCTCAAGAGTCATCAGTTCTTTTCTCCACAACCTCGCCTCCTGCTGTCATGTCTCTCACAAGTATCACAGTTTCTGCTGTGCTGACACCCCCTTCCAGTAGTCCAGAATGTCATGGAGATCCTCATCCTTTGCAAACTGCACTTTCTTTCGAAGAGCATGGCCAGCGGCTATGTAGGCCTCCTCACGGGGGCTTTTCTTGTATGGTCGGAAGCGCTCCCAGATTTTAAGCGTGCTCTCAGAGGAGTACTCAGGGCTAGAGGAATACCCTGAGTAATTGTGGTGGCGGGGAGAAAGCTGTGAATAGGCAGTGTCCTTCTTGGTGCGAGTGAGAGGCTTTAGAAAGGAGACTTTCTGGGCAGGGGAGTCAGTGGCACCCTCATAGTAGAGGGCGGGGAAGGAGTGTCGGTGCTCTGAGCAGTGGTAGTCTGGGTGCACCTCCAAGTGGTGCTGCTGAGCTGTGCTGCCCCCACCTCCGACCACAACACCACACCCACCCGAACCACCACTGCCACCACCGGCTCCCCCTCCACCCCCGTTGCCACCATCTCCTCTGCCATTACTGACTCCCTGAACCCCTATTAAGGGCAACCTCTCCAGTGGCTCCCCGCACCGAACAGGGCTGCCTTTCTCAGGGTACTTGCATGGCTCTGTGCTTCGAGGGTCGGGGACGTCCAGACTGAAGACCCGAGCACTTTTGACAGAGCCACCGGAAGAAACGCTGCAGCGATTTTTAACAGAGTTTATAGGAACAACTGCAGCATCTGCACTGAGTTGCCTCTGCAATGGCCGTGATGCTGTAGCTGGGGGTGGGTCCCTGTAGGGAGGGGAGAGAAACCCACCTCCGCTGATGCCAGGCCGCTCAGAAAGGGGCAAAACAAGAGGAACAGGGGGTAGAGGACGGATTTTAGGGGACGACATGATCTGGCATGTCTCTGTGATGGTAGGGGAAAGTGGAATTAGCCCCCTGGCTAATGAAGGGACACTAGGAGGTGGTGGAGAGGCAGTGTTATCCACTGTAGTTGCAGTGGCCACAGCTGCTGCCACAACAGCTACAGAGTCTAGTTTGAGCGCATCAATGCAGTTATTGATAATCTGATTTACCTTGTCCACCTCCTTGGCAATGGTGGAGATCTCCGATGTTGAATCTCGGCCATCATCATCAGAGTCATCTCCTCCATTAATCCCATGTTCATCCCTTGTGATATCATCCCCTGACCCTGTTACAACTCCATCTCTTACTCGCTCCTCTCCTCCTGCTGACATTCTTACATCCATGTAGTTGCCCTTATTGACGGCCATGACTTCTGAGAATGCTGTAGCCATCTTCTCCACTTGTGGAAGGGAAGAAAGTCGAGAAGAGGTGGTGTTGGCTGAACTATGAAGGACGCCCAAGCTGGAGGATGCTGACTGGGACAACTTTCCGTGGTGGTGTTGATGATGGGACTGGTCATGGCGTTTCTGCAAGGCCGAAGGATCCTTGGCTGCTGCAGCAGCTGCTTCTGGCCCATAACGCATCTCTAAGATAGTTTTCTTAACAGTAATAGACTTTTTATTTTCTTCCTGCATTCGACGCCTACGTAAGCAGTAGTACACCAAGCCCAACACAATGACCATCCCAAACAGGCAGCCTAGAATGGTCATAATGTAATGGGTGGTAGAAGAAGGGGTTGCTCGCAAGTCATCAAGCCCTGGAGCCCGAGTTGCAAAATACAGACAAGTGTGATTGTAACGCTGGGAATTGCGAATTGAGGCAACACAAAAGGTGTAATTTGTGTGGGGCTTTAGGTTGTTTAGTCTGACAGTCTCTTTCTTGTTCTTTAAGTTCATGACGTCTGACACATAAGTGTGGTTATACTGCACTAAAATATACATCTTACTGTAGGGCTTGGGTATTTGAACCAAGAGGGATGCAGATGAGAGAGAGACCATTTGTAACTTAATGGTGGGGCTGTATGTTGGGTCCGTGGTTGATGAAGCTGTGGGCTGGTGATAAGGTCCCATCTGATCATAAATATCCATCCCCATCCCAGAAGAGTCTAAGTCAGGAGGCATGGCTGTTATGCCACCAACAATCACTCCATTTTTACACATGGATGACAGGATAGAACGAGCATTTCTTCCATGATTACCTTTAGGACTCAGGAGAGGGTAGCCAAAAAGTTCTTTTGGGGTCTCACACTGGAGCCTGTCATAGGTGTGAGTGACGTTGTCAAATGCCTCTAGCCAGATAAGGAAGCCATACAACTCACAGCCACAATGGAAAGGATTTCCAGCCAGTTCACACACTATTAGCCGTCCACCCAAAACAGTGAAGGTGGATGAATCCAGCCTGGTTAATTTATTAGAGGAAAGATCAAGACTGCTAAGGCTTGGGCACTCCCAGAAGGCATTGGTTGCAATTACCTCAATAAGGTTATGCTGCAGATACAGGCACTGCATTCGACCCAAACCTCGCAGCATCCCCTCTGTGAGGTTGGTTAGCTTGTTATATCCCAACTGCAAGACCTGTAGATTGGCCTGTCCTGCGAAGGCACCATCCTCAATGTAGGAGATTTCATTCTTGGTAAGGTTGAGGTCAGTAAGGTTGGTGAATCGGCTGAGGGAGCTGAAGAAAATTGCTTTGAGCTTGTTCTCATTCAGCCGTAAGTCATGGACGGTGTTGTTAATATGCTGTGGGATTGTCTCATATGGAGGCTGGTTCTGACTGCAGATTGCCAGCCACACATAGCCTTTATCCCCCTCAATTAGCCAGCAGTCACCCCTCACAAAAGAAGGTGCATGGAGGAGAAGAAAAATAGGGAGAGAGAGGATGAGAAAGCAGGGTGGAAAAGCACAAGATAAGCTGAACCTGCAGGCCATTTTTGAGCAAAAACTGGATTTGTTTTGATCAAGGTGGGAAATGAAAGAGGTTAGGGCTCAAAATAAGAAAAATTATCACAGGAGATGGACGGCCAATAGGATTACAAAGACACAGGTTCTGGGGAAAAAAAGTGTCTTGAGGGCAGTCACAGCTGTTCAGGGACCATAATGCCAAACATAGTCCCCATTTTACGTGGTCCGTGTTATAGGTTTATAGCGTCGCTTGCCACAGCTGTAACTCATGATCTTTGACTTCTTGACTGCTCTCCTTGTGAATCGCTGAGCAATGCTTTCAATCTGTCAGTCTTTGGATCTGTACAAGAGACAAAAGGTGGGGAGAGAAAATTTAGAAATTAATGATTATGCTTTAATTATAAACAAAACCAGGTTTAGAAGACCATTTATGTATTCAAATTTCTAAAGTCATGAAACTTTGTCTTTACTGTGCTAGTTTTAGAAGTCAACAATATTTGATTATGTAAAACCATTTTGGTACAACTAAACAATAAAGGCTCAAAACTGTTCTAAAAGAAAGAATAAATGACAGCATAATTAGGGACCAGAATGTAAAACAGCCATTAGTCTTTGTAAGTCACTGAGGTATTACAGTGCCTCTGAGGATTAATTTAGGATTACCATTATCCAAACAACACAATTCTACATGTCACTCTTTTGCAGAAAAAAAGTTGGTTTCCTTGGTTATAAAATGCATAAAACATCTTGGTAGCACAGCTAAAGTGGCTTAACAAAACAGCAATGTGCGTGTGCGTGTTTATATGTGTATGTGAGTTACTTGGTATATGTAATTATGCATTGGAAAGTTTAGGAAAGTTTAAGCTACAGGTAGTGTCATAGTAGTGTACGGGTAGTTTCTAAATGCCACAATACCAATATTGTCCCAGCAAGTAAATACAGCACAATGTTAACAAAACTTTCCATACTTGCAATGTGGTGGTATATTTTGGGTCTTTATAGCAATTTGACACTATAGATATCAAGGCTCTCAGGTTAATTTTGTAACTTCAAAGAAATCTGTCTAATAAATCACTGAATGCTCAACAGGCCTCCTGCTAATGCTAATTTATCCATTTCTTTGGACTGCCTGTGTACTGAGAGACTGCTCACGAAATGTTTAATTCATTAAATCACACAGAACAACATTTTAATAATCCTTTACATTAGACTACAAATATTGTCATGAAATTTTGCATAATAATACTCAAGCCACACCGCACAGCCACTCAGTCTAGAATTCAAGCATCCAATTTTACAATAGTCACTTCTCATTTCTAAAGCCCTCACAGAAACAGAGAACCCGTTTCCCCTGGTGCCAAAGCTCAAGATTGAAATTGACAATTCAATTCCTCAACTGACGTCAGCCAATTTAAAACTGACCCTCAGAGTGTGTCATAACCATGGGATACTCTCGTAACTGTCAATCTTTCAGTCCCTCAAGACTGACATGTGTGTGCAGGTCTTTTCGTTTTAAAACTCTTTAACATCAGCCTCATTAAATACTCACAAATATAAATTACACCCAAGAAAATGCGATAGGAATGTTTGTATGCAACTGGGTATATTTGTATGGCTATGAATGTATGTGTGTATACATGCTAGTTATGTCAAGGGAAACGTGCAGTGCATGCAAATAACGCAGAAGACTTTTATGCAAATTGAATGTGAAGAGATGTAATTCTAAAGGGAGTATTAATTACCCCGTTGACGAGAAAAAAGCTTTACATAGCACTACTTGAACAGCCGTAATTGTGAAAGTTATCCTACAACGGCTGCATAATGTAACTTCAATATGCCAGATGATTGTTGCATATTAAACCAACAAAATATATTATACCCAGTGGAATATCTCAAACACTTTCAAACTATTAAATGTTAATATCCCACAATGCACTGGGATAAACACGGAATGATGAATGGTGCTTGCTAAGGGTTTTCAAAATTCCAGCCGTAAGTATTAAATGCTGACATGCAATGAAAGATATTGAATATTTCCATTGTTGTTGACCAGAATTTTAAAGATATCATGCTGAAGACCCACTGAAATAATACTGGGGCATGTTGTCACAATGGAATCTGCCAATAAACAGGCTTTTCAGTAAATGTTAGCTAAATGGTAAATTCCATTTTAAATGTACTTTTGATTCAAAACCTTATAATTATAGTTACAACTTCTCCTTGTGACAACTACCCCCAGATTAACCATATACATTCAGTTCCTCTCTTTATTGCTTTCGATGCCAGCAGTTTAACCTCCTTCTCATCCCCAGTCACATCGGCTCATTTTCATCCTTCTGTTCACTGAGCTCTGACCCCGTTAGATAAAGATCTAATTAGTTAGTCTATTCACTAATGTCTAGAGAAAACACTCCACCAGTTATTCTCCTCACTGAGAAAGTCTGTCCAAATAAAAGGTCACCTCAATATTACAGCAGAGTCCTCAAAGCAGCATTTTAACACATACGATAACTATCCTTCCCTGCTGATTTCATTACAAACAACCTCTAGAAACACAACACTGACTGAGGGGCCATTTGGCTTCCAGTGATTTAAATAAAGTAATAGTACACGAGTTAAAAGATCTCCCAAATGTACTATCACAGCAGGTTTGAAAAAGCAACAAATTACAATAAACACCATTCTGAGCTTTTCCTGAGTGAGTGGCCATTACAGTGCTACTGGCTTACTTTGTGCACTAGAAGAGATAATATGTGACCAAAATGGGCAAAAAAAAAAAAACTTTAACAACTTAGTAGCTTTTACAAGCAAATGACTGTTAAGTGCCACAGCGTTAAGATATTTTTTAGAAAAATCAAGCTAACCAATGACTAACTTAGTGTTCTTTGCTGGTATAGGAGAACGTTTTTTAACAGCTTTAAATTAATCAAAGATGCAAATACATTTTGCATTCAAAATCCACTTAGCTCAAAAATCAAACCTCTGTTCAAATGGAAATGACGCATCTGTGCTTATGCAAAGTTTTATTCGCTATGCGCCTACATTTCTATCCTCTTTCTTTCTTCCTGCCTCGTCTTTTAGTGGTGGCATTGTACGCTATGAGTTTATCACTCTTGTCCTTTCAAAAGACAAAAATAGCATGCGCTAGCAACAGCAAAGAAACAATTAAGACCTTCTCTTTCTTCCTTTATTCTGCCAAGCTCCAGGCTTTTGTGGAGACCTGAAACCCTTTCCGTTTTCTCACGTCGAGTTATCACACAGCGTATCTGCGATTTAATTAGGACCAGAGGCTAATGCTAATTACAGCTTGTGAAAGCAGGTGGACCAGACTAGGAGTTACTTTAGAGAGACTTCATAGTCTAAAGATGAACCTCTCAGGGGAAGAGAGAAAGACAATAAGAAAGCGAATGAGATCAGATGTACTCAGACCATTACATGCAGAGAACAGACACACACACACAAAAAAAAATTTTCAGCCAAATGCTATGCTAGCCAAAGGTCAAACAAGAGGTGCTACGCATGTTGAGTGATGGGGAACTTCCTTCAAAATGGCACTTTTCTTGACATGAGGCAGCTGAAGCTAAACAATTTCCACCTTACCTGGCGCTTCTTTTTGGGGAGAAAAGAGACCCAACGCATGTGGTTGTCACATTGTATGTATATGTTGACCTTTAACGCTGAAGTAGCCTAGAGGAGTTATTGCTAACTCACCTATCAAAAAGCAATGACCTGTGCAGGTTGAGATAGTTAAAGCTGTAGCATGTAATTGCTTTATTTTTTATTAAAATACTTATTTCTCCAGCTTAAACTGCAGAGACAACTATAAAGTAACCCATTCATTACCCAAAAAAGTGTAAACTGTGGAGTTTTCAAAATATTGTTTGTTTGAGCAAACTAGCCCAGCTTAGCAACAGTGAATCAACCAATGGTGTGATTTTGGGGGTGGGGCTGTTTGGTTGACCAATGGCAGATGTGTTCGGAAAACATTTGAAAACAATCTTCACTTGTCTCATTTTATTTAGGAGAACAGTAATTACACATTCACCAAGTCATTCATTAATTAATTTAATGTACACAATAACCCTCATTTAGGGGTTTTAATGCATAACTACCAAAACTTTGTTAAAACTTTGTTTGAGCAGACTAGACCAACATGGCAACAGTGACTCAACCAGTGGCGTGAGTTTGGGGTGGGGCTTTGTCTTTGTTTAGACCAATAGCAGATGTTTTTGAAAAAACTGTTTGAAGATCTTGCTTTTTGTCCTTGGGGACACATTTTACTTTTCACTAAAGTCGAACTAATCTCAACTTTGTTGCCTTAAATCGCCATTTGAAATGACTTTGTCTTGTCACTGCAAATTGCTCCCAGCGTGAACGCCTCAAATCAAATAGCTATGATATTAATATCTAGCAGTACTTTTTGTTCAATAATTGATCATTTTAATGTTTAAAATTCACAGTGAGCACTGGTTTTGGTTGGTTTATTTCCAGCTGTGGTATTATTCTGAAAATCACCACTATTTGCCATTTCAAGCTCTTTTAAGTGCTTGATTTTTCTTTTTTCCCCCATCAGCCACTGCAGTGTGCACTTGTTAGAATACCAATTTTATCTCCAAACAGCAGCAACATAGACTGCCTGGAGTGGAAAAACTTTTCCGAGGAAGGGGAAGAACATGAAACAGTCTTAGAGAGTGTGTTGATTTCCCTTTCACGTACCGACAAAGAAAACCCCACCGTTTTCCTGCCGACGTGCTACATACGCAGCACGCATTCAGAGAAAGTAAATTCAGTTGTTTTGTCTGAGGCAGTCGTCTGAGACATCAAACACCCCTCAGGGTTGTGGGATCACGGAATTGCCAGAGCTACGTTCACCCCGAGATCAAAACTGACACGGGCAGCCACAGGGGCATTCAAACAGCCAAGAAACAAATTTGTCCGTGTCAAAATGCCCAGACGCTGCCCTGTCGCTCTGACATCCAATGACCTACATGGGACCAAGTCCCCAGAGGGGGCAGCAGCTTTAACTTCCTGAATTATAATTAGTGGCTTCTCAACCTCCAGGTCTTGACTGAGAAGATTGGGTTTTTCAAAGTGCCCTTAAATTCTGCCTCATATTATAACTTAATACGTCTCGCCTCTTCCTCTATTTCTTGTACAGTATGTCAGCAACATTTATGCCAGTTCGCTTGCCAGAATGTGAGTGCAGGGAGAGGATTTGAAATAATTGCTAAAATTCACTATGGGGTTAGGAAGCATTTTGCACTAACACACAGCTATGTCGCCCTTTCAGCACAGCCTCTTTTATCACCTGGCAATTTCCACAAACTGGGTACAAAAGGAAGTGTCAGAAAATCTCAAAGTAGTTTTTAGAAAAATGGTCAGTGAAATGAGATTCTTAGCCCTCAGTAAATGATTTGCAGTTTTTACAAAATCCACAACTGCCTAAATGCATTGTAAACCTTTAATGTGCAATTTAAATAACACAAAAAAGTATTTAGTAAAAAATATTTTGAAACATTAGAAAATATATATTTATATTAAAAAATGTCAATGTGTGTCACAGGAATGTTGCAATTTAGCCTAAAATAAACAATTTGCCATTTTTGCAGCCTTGTTACCAAAATTACCAAAAAGCAATGCAGTTTAAAGGGTTAGTTCACCCCCCAAAAAAAAAAATTCTGTCATTAATTACTCGCCATCATGTCATTTCAAACCCATAAAACCTTCATTCATCTTCGGAACACAAATTAAGATATTTTTGATGAAATCCAAGAGGTTTCTGACCCTGCATAGACAGCAACACAACTACCACATTCAAGGCCCAGAAAGGTAGTAAGGACATCATTAAAATAGTCCATGTGATATCAGTGGTTCAACCGTAATGTTATGAAGCTACGAGAAGTACCACGATGCATGTGTGGTGCTGTCTTATGGGTTTGGAATGACATGAGGGTGAGCAATTGTAGCGTCTCGACCAATCTGACACACTAATTTTTATTTGATTTAACAAATCAATTATTCATTAGATTAACAAATCGTCACAGTCCCCTCACTCAATAAACTGGATGCCAGGATTTCTGCAGAACACCAGGCCCCCTGGTCACCATGACAACTAATCATGATATCACTGGTTTTATGACCCCCCAGGAATGTGAGTAGAATAACCCACTCATTGTCCCCATAGGAAAGGCAGAGCAGAAATTGACTTTTCTACTAATTAATTCATAGGAAAACCTTTCTTTGAATGAACACACATCATCCTTCAGGTCATTGGGTATATTATTGTCATCGTGTATTTGGTCTTTGAAATTGTATACTGTTATGCAGACTTATAATCGAAACACCCTCCTGTCAGCTTACATATATATATCTCTACCATGTTTAGTATCTATGAATTCGCCTTCTGATGATCGAAACGAGCGTGTATATTATATGTTGGTACATAGGCAATATATTAGTGTCCTGAGAATCTTTAGTAATTTCGATTCAAGTTCCATTTGCAAATTACCATGCCCTCACACATCACTGTGACAACTTCATAATTGGATAGTTCTCCTAAAAGGAATATTTACTCATTTACTTACCTTCATGTTTTTCCAAATCTGTATGACTTGCTTTCTTGTGTGGAACAAAATATGTTGAATTATAATTGTTTTAGGCTGATGATACACGGGCAACTTTATGAGCAATGTTGCCATCAACGGGCAACCAATAATCATGCAGATTTATGCTACAAGCTCTGTGTAGAGTTGTACAGTAAGAAAGTTATTTCCCTTAACCAGGAAATTAACGTTCTTAGAATTGACAAGACAGTTGACCCTGAGAGGTCAAGTAAATATCTACAGCGGATCTAAAATATTCATAATTAATTATAACTAGTTATGATTAATTATTCATATTTCCCATGAGCTGATTCGTTACACAATTCATGACAGAATTTTCATTTTTGGGTAAACTATCCCTTTAAACTTGCATGGTTTGGTTTGTTAAATTTTAAATAAATCCAATAATCACTTTAGAATATTATTTAAAAATATATTATGAAACATATTTAATATTTATAAAGATTAAAGAGGATCACAATAGTTAACAGGGCTGAAAATTCAGCCTAAAATAAGCAATTTGGGACCAGATGCTGGTCAAACACCACTTTTTCTTCAGCATTTCTTCATAAAACGTAAAAAAAAAAAAATAATGCTAAAAAAAATCTCATGTGATTTCTCTATCGATGCTATCTACTATGACCATATGTAGGATCTTTCTTTTCCTTGGTTGACCACCCTCTCAGGTACCCTGAGGCAGACAGAGGTGATAATACAGCATCTCTACTCTCTTTCTCTCTCTTCCCATTCTGCCCTAAGGGAAAAGTCTGGTAATAAAAGCCACTGAAGCTGCATACATCAGAAATGGAGAAGGAAACATGCCCGATCATATGCTGTGGTGATATTTTAAAGGGGTCATATGATGCGATTTCAAGTTTTCCTTTCTCTTTGGAGTGTTACAAGCTGATTGTGCCTGCACACTATAGAGCGAAATTATGCTTTACAGTATCGCCAGATTATTCTGTCCAAGAGCCAGCTATTTAGATAGGAACATGCCATGTGACTAATATGTAAAGTAACTAAAACTCAGTTCACAGACATTTAGGGGTGGGTAAAACTGTACATTAGCACAATACAAAAAGGAACATTCTGGTCCTGAATGCTGACTGGTCAGGATTTCAACACAAAACACCTTGCTTATATAAAGTCAGCACACATTCAAGCGCTGTTCATTTGTCTATATCCTTGCTTCCGGGTAACAGAATGCATCCTTGACATCTTTGAAAACTGATGCATTGTATACAGCTACTCTGAACTTCATGCCCTACAGGCAGAAATCTGATGTAATTAAGCGACAGGTAAAACGGTGAGGTCTCATAAATAGTCATAAGTGCGTACTTCTGCCCTGGCCTGTGGAAACCTCTTCAACCTCTTCTCTCCTACCCCGGAAAGAGCGATACTGCACAAGCACCTGCCGGTGATGATAAAACAGCTCATCACCGGCCTCTTGTCTGGCTTGAGTGAGCGTGAGTCACCATTTTACGACAAAGTACGATGAAACAGAAGCTTCATCCACGCGGCCCTTGGTGAAGCGCTCAATCGCACCTAATTTAACAAAAGCAGTAATATCACAAGCACTCTAAGCGCTAATTGACCGTTTTATCGTACATGATTTGGGACATTGTGAGATGCCAAGAGCATCTGTGTGTGTGTTTGGGGTATTCCACGTAACTTTTTAAAGTAAGCTCGAGTAGAGTAGTGCCAGCGCTTTAACTCAAATGCTTTAACTAGCTACACGCAAATGATATACAATATATGGCCATATGTATATGGATGCAAGTGTTAATCTTGTAAAATAAATTACTGACAAAAATGTTTGTTACCATTTATTATTATCATTATTTCATCAAGGACAAAGAAACAAAAAAACGCATAATGATGATAATTAACCAATTTTAACTGTGAAACTTGACCTGCTGACCAAAAAAGAGGGGAAAAAATTATCCCGCAAGGTATCAACAACACATTAACGAAGAAAATCTACAAAGAATATGATTGTTTCAAATAATCCAAATTATAGTCAAGGGACTATTAGTCAGAAACTGAACTAGTCAGAAACTGAAGCACTTTGCTAATGGGTTAATTAACTCCAAACATATCCTATACATATAAGATTAATCAAATATATAAACTTTAATCAAATATTAAATTTTATGCCACAAATGTGAACTTGAGCAAAGTTACATGCTAATCAGAATATGCGAAGGCCTGTTCACACCAATAACAATAACTGTAGAGAAAATTATCTTGTTTTAACATCCACACCAACGCAAAACGTTGTTTATTAGTAGTGCGAGCTGCAGTTTTCTATTGTCTGCCGCTTAAAATGTGCAAGATTCTGGTTGGCTGTTGATGTTTTTATTGCTCATCAGCTGTGAAAAAAAAGTAATGAAAATGATTTTTAATGACATTGCTTCTCTTTGTGTGGATTCATGATTCTCATAGAATTAGGACTTAAAGGGGTCATATGATCTTGCTAAAAAGAACACTATTTTGTGTATTTGGTGTAATAAAATGTGTTTATGCGGTTTAAGTTTCAAAAAACATATTATTTTCCACATACTGTACATTATTGTTTCTCCTCTATGCCCCGCCTTTCTGAAACACGTTGATTTTTACAAAGCTCATCGTTCTGAAAAGCGAGGTGTGCTGTGATTGGCCAGCCTTGAAATCGATATGACCCCTTTAAGTCACACACTAAAAATCTACAATAATCTTATGTTTAACAATGTTATTTTTGGTAAATAAACATTTGAATATTTTGTTTAAACACAATTAAACTAAACTGTTATTTTCTCACAAGTCCAAAAATGGACTAAAACAAACATGTCAAAATTATTAATGCTACCCATATACTTTTGGCCATGAAGTGTGATTCAAACATCTGTCTGCATTTCAATCCACAAATCAAAGTTAGCTGACAACCAGTAGATCTCAACAAAACCACAAGGTGTTCACAACTGAGAAAGAAAGCAAGCAAAAAAAAAAAAGAAAAGTGAGAATGCAGAGAACACTAGCTATACACAAACACACATGCATAAACACACAGTTTCTGCACACAGCAGACAAGATGTAGGTCATGTTTGGCCAAAGGCTGCGTTGGAAGGGTTGATGCAATCATTTGTGCTGGGCGCAGATAGTCTTGTCATGTTTCATCCACCCTTCCCATGAGACAGGCTAACAAAACACTGGGACTCGGAGAGGCAGGACCGGCAAAGAGGAAGCGTTCCGTGAAGGTTATCTGCCGCCCGCAAGATTCCTGATCCACTTTGAGCTCTATATCCTTGCCGGGTTTGCATTTCTGTCCATACTAGTTGGAGCCACTGTAAATTTGGCTGAAGCTGCTTGGCAGTGGTTGTAGACTATGTTGAAACTGCACTGCAAATTGTGGTAGTTCGATACTAATTTGTGTGGTGGTGTGGCTTAGTAATAAAAGATCTAGAGTGGAAAGGCTGTAGGTTTGAATGCCAGAACAAGTGATTCATGAGTTTGTACCAGTGTAGCCTTGAGCCAAAGTTACCCCAAATTTGCCAGGGGGCGCTGTGAACGTGGTGAAGTTAGTCCGTAAAAGTGCAGTTATTTTTACCATTGCTCGGCCAAGTTTTGCGGACAAAATTATAGAGTCATTCCAATAGGCATCCGTGCAATCAGGAATTTCATGTGAGGGTGAAAAAAAAAAAAAATCCCCATGCAGATTTTGCTCATTTGTTGGTCACTTGAGTTCAGCAAAAATGTAAGTTTTGGCCTACCATACAGAGATATTAAGTCAACTACCAACTAAATATAGACAAGAAAACACAACATGCTCTTACAAGAAAAACCCATATGCTAGCCTGAGGATGGGAGGCAATCGTCTGGAGTTGCTGTGAATCTGCAATGAAGCGCTGACTCTTGGTGACAGTCAACATGTGTTTTCCAGCAAGTCACATGGGTTTGAAGCTAACATGTTAATGCAACCAGATTTTTTTTTTTAGAGTTGCAGACCCACAGAGCTGTTGCTTTTTCGCTGTATGAGCTTATTAAAATTCTGTTCATCACTTTTTATTTTTAACTTTTTATTTACTACTACACACATTAAATATTTATGAAGAATCTGAACATTCAACAGTAAATCGACATGCTGGCTTTTTATTTTTCCTCTAGTTTTCATGAGACCATATAGTTTATATGTTTTCTTCCATGGAACACAAAAGCAAACATTTAGCAGAATGATCATGCTGCCATTTTTCATAAAATATAAAGGAATAATTCAGCCAAAAATGAAAATGTACTAAAAATTTACTCACCTTCAAGCGATCCATGATGAGTTTTTTTCTTTTATTGGAATAGATTTGGAGAATCTTAGCATTATATCATTTTCTCAACAATGAAACTTCTGTGGTGAATGGGTGCCATCAAAACGATAGTCCAAACAGCTGATAAAAACTAAAATTAAAAAGCCATAATGTTGAACTTGTTTCTTACAAATTTGCAGCTTTATGCTTCACAAGACGTTAATTGATGAACTGGAGTTGTGTGGATTATTGTGTTGTTTTTATCAGCTCTTTGGGCTCTCATTCAGACGGCACCCATTCACTGCAGAGTATCCATTAGTGAGTAAGTGATGTAATGCTAAATTTCTCCAAATCTGTTCCAATGAAGAAGCAAACTACTCTACATCTCGTATAGCCTGAGGATAAGTAAATTCTAAGCATTTTTTTTATTATTTTGGGGTGAACTGTTCCTTTAAATTACTTTTTAATGTAAAAAAATCTAATTTTCATTGGGTAGGAAAAGCTAGTAAAACGCTTTTAAACTACACTTCTTTTCAGCAACAGCAGAGGTTTACTTCTCACAGTAGCTCATGATGAATATCTCTGCACATCCCATGATTCTTTGTGACACATCACCTTGTCAGCGGATAAAACAATCAACTGTTTATAAAATTACCCCTCTCCGAAATCCATCACTGATCATTTTCCACCTTCAGTCACAAAGATAAAATCATCTTGCGACAGATGTTCACTTTAGATCGCAGATCTACTGAAACTCAAACAGAGCAATGAATTCTCATGAATAAAAGAAAGTGTAATCAGAAAAAAAATTGAGCAGGTAAAGAATAGGTGAGTGGAATGATCACAGTGTGTCGAAATAGAGGCCATCACTCACTGCAATGCTTATTATTTACATGGCTGTCATCTTCTCCTCTGTATGACTTACGGTGCCAGTGACTTACACTGCTGCCTTCATCTAGAAAAGAAGCCACTTTTGACGATATGCAGTGTCAAGTTGCATTTGTTCTCGTCATTCATTGACTTCTAAAACTAAACGAAGATTATAACTACTTTTTGAATCTTGAAAGCTCCAGTTTTTGCGCTTTGCATTTGCATGCAAAAGACAGATACAAGTAAATTGAGTTTAAAATGGCAAGAATAAATGATGCCTCATTTTTGGATTAACTATTCCTTTAATAGGCTTAATAATGGAGGATTTCACAGTGTTCTATTCTGTATTTTCTACCCTAGCTAGCTAGCTAAGCCAAGCTACACCGCTAACTGTGTTATTTGCATACTCTGGCTGTACTGTATACAAACAACACCAAAATAAACCTGACTTAGTGCTAAAATATTGAGTACTAAAGTGACACAGCTATTTAATGAATTCGACTGAGTGAATATTCAAATAAATTGTTTTTTGAACCAGTTGATGAACCAATGAAACTCGCTAAAATCAGAAAGCTAGTAGCATCACTACTTTTAGTTAAGCAAATTCTGACAAGGACTCTTCTGACAACGTGATACTTTTAGAAATT
The DNA here is from genome assembly GCF_001515625.1 of Sinocyclocheilus rhinocerous. Classification (NCBI taxonomy): domain Eukaryota; kingdom Metazoa; phylum Chordata; class Actinopteri; order Cypriniformes; family Cyprinidae; genus Sinocyclocheilus; species Sinocyclocheilus rhinocerous. The sequence continues at coordinate 126,434 of NW_015652428.1, forward strand.
GCTCAGTCAAGCCTTTTCCTGAGCTTTAAACTCAAAAACCTCACTACAGGGATCGCTCTCACTACTTATTTCACTGATTAAAAAAAAAAAAAATACAATGACATTTCCCTGCTCTACTGATCCTTTTATTGACATCCTGTAAGGTTTAAACTCTCATGATTCCAAACTCACTGAACTACAAAAGCAAAGGTTTCTCTCCCTATACAACCTTCGAATAAAATCTGTTCTTGCCGTGGGTTAGACATTTTGGCAAAGCATAATAGCATTACATGTATAATAAATAGCCATGTCGAGAGAGAGAGTGTGTGAGAGAGAGAGAGAGAAACTTTTAACAAATGTTGTTGTCAATATTGCAGCATTTTTGGCCTTGTAAAATAATAAAATAAAATAAAATAATACAATTTGTCAAAAGGGTAATCTTCAAAATATATTGCATGTAGGAAATTAATTATTCTATTTTCTTTAGGTGACCGAAAAACAGCGGCTACTGTTTCAAGGTTTGAGAGTGTGTCGTCCACAGTCTCATTAAAGAAGATGGATGAATGAGTGCTGATAGGGTGCTGCGTTGAACAGTAGGGGGGATCGTTCATGTAGACACATGTTTGCATATGTGTGTGCGCTATAATTTTTCTCAATGTCAGTCAGGCTCAAACATCTCTTCACCCCCAAATCTAACAAGAGAGGAAAGATCCGGGACAGTCTTTTCATTGCATACTCCCTCAAGGCAAAGATGACATTCACAGAATCACAAAGAAAACAGTTTCTATTCTGCACACTTCCTTTTAACTTAACTAAGAGTAGCATCTCACACTGGCAAAGTCACACTAGTCCTCAGCCGAGTCTCTCCAAGAAGTGAGACTGTGAAAATTAAAACACCCACTGACATAATGCTACATGAAATATGGGTGGCATTTACAGTGTTATGGATAAACGTTCCACATTTGAGGTTCCTGTGATGAAATAACTAAATGAAGATTTTAACATTTTCTGAGTGGTGCTTGACTGTGCAAAACTCACCGCCAAGATGCGGCAGCCCTTTTCAACACGAAGGGATTTTTTTTGCCTCAGTAAAACACACAGTTTGAGGTACAATTCATTTTTGAAGCACAAACTGCAAGATTATATGCAAAAGCTTTGTATAAAACAAAAAAAAAGCAATGGAAGCAACAGCCATTTATAAGAATGTGGAATTTACTAACTTAAATGTTAAGTATTATGTGCAACTAGCAACACCAAACAGAATTGCAAAAAAATGACAAACACACTGCTATTGGTCAGACAAACAAATAGCCCCGCCTCCAGACTCACACCATTGGCTGAGCCACTGTTGCTATGTCAGGCTGGTCAAGATTAAACAACTGGCACAGAGCCAGTGTTTACAATTTTAACTGGAAAACAACCAACAAATGGCTGACTTCTAGTTAATTATTGGAAGAAAATCAAAAAAGTACCCTTTTTCATTTAAAATAAATTAGAATTTTAAAGATAACATAGGTAGTATTGGTCATAAAACAGTTCCAGAAGAATGTTAAAGGGTTAGTTCACCCAAAAATGAAAATTAGCTTGTGTTTTACTTACCCTCGAAGCATACTAGGTATATATGACTTTCTTCTTTCAGACAAATCCAGTCGGGAGTTATATTAAATATTGTCCTGGCTATTCCAAGCTCTATCATTGCAGTCAGTGGGTGTTGCAGTTGAACAGTTCACAAGTCGTCAAATAAAGCTCGCGCATTCATAATAAAACGTGCCACAGACGGCTCCGGGGGATGAATAAAGGCCCCCTGTAGCGAATCCATGAGTTTTTGTAAGAAAAATATCCATATTTCAAACGTAATAAACACTTTTCTCTCACTTCCGTTATTTGTCATACGTGGATCCTTTCCGGCGGAAGGCATATGACGTATGCGCAGCTCGCGCGCCTCTGAGATATGCTAGTCTCGCGAGTTTGTTTAATACGAGCAAAGAAAGCAAAGCTTCCTTACTTTAGCAAAGGAAAACCAGTCTCCTCTTGGTTTATATCGAAATACTCCGACATTTTTCTTTGCAAATCTTCGGTTTGTACTTCTAATTCGTGACCGGCATTTTATTTTGTTCTCTCTCCACATTCGTCACTAATCACGCAACGCCGACGTCTTACTGCTTCAGTGTATGACAGTCAGCGGAAGTGAGAGAAAAGTGTTTATTACGTTTGAAATATGGATATTTTTCTTACAATAACTCATGGATTCTCTACAGGGGGCCTTTATTCATCCCCCGGAGCCGTCTGCGTTACGTTTTATTATGAATGCGCGAGCTTTATTTGACGACTTGTGGACTGTTCAACTGCAACACCCACTGACTGCAATGATAGAGCTTGTAATAGCCAGGACAATTTTTAATATAACTCCGACTGGATTCGTCTGAAAGAAGAAAGTCATATACACCTAGGATGCTTCGAGGGTAAGTAAAACACAAGCTAATTTTCATTTTTGGGTGAACTAACCCTTTAAGCTTCATTTCGCATGGAAGATACTTGTTTGCCGTGAAGAAATTCTCACTGCCACATTAGATTCTTGTTATATTATGCTATAAAATATTTATCAGATTTTTCTTTAACAAATCCCCAATGTGTTTCAAATTGATACCAGGGGATATCTGGAGTTGTATCTAAAGCTGTGTGAAACGAAAAAAACAAAAAAAACTTAAAAACAACAAGATTTCATGACTCATGTGTAAAGCTGACATTATGGATAAACCGATCTGTTAAACGCTAATATCTTTAATGTGCTTATTTGCTTATTGACGCCAATCTAAGGTACATCAGAAAAACCTACAGATGTCCACCATGTTTAATCTTTTCTCTGTTGAAAACTCAGACATAGAATAAATCAGGCTCTCAGAAAGGCTCATTTACAGAAATAACCCTGAGCTGTATATGCTAATTAACAAACAAAGTGCTACTTTAAATGATGCTATCAACACACATGCAATTAACAGATATAGGAACTTAGAATTATTATGATGTTTTTATCAGCTGTTTGGACTCTCTTTCTGACGGCACCCATTCACTGCAGAGGATCCATTGGTGAGCAAGTGATGTTACACTGTACTTCACTAAATCTGTTTTGATGAAGAAACAAACTCATCTACATTTTGGATAGCCTGAGGCAGAGCCAATTTTCAGCAAATTTTCATGTTTATCTAAACTGTTTGTTTAATAAAAATTTCCTGGGAGAAAAAAAAATGCCTGTAGTTGAAGACACACCTATTTATGTGTGTGCAGGCACCTCAATCTTTCACTGCATATCCAAGTCTCTCTCTACATCAAATATGTGCGTATTACTCTTTCTCGCTCTGTATCCCTGGCAGGATATTAATGCAAGAGGGGTGAGTCAGAGGCTATACGGCCAACAGATAACTGAGGCAGAGAGGTGTGGTCAGAAGGGATTGCTTCGGATGTGTTATCCATCTCTTTCTCTTGGATTTCCCTCTGAGGTGATTTATCACTGCAAAAATCAGCAAATCATCCAGCCTTTGCACTGCCTTAACAATTATGATTATTTACAGATACACAGAATGTCGAAGGAAACAACATACATAAAAGCTAGACCACAAAATGACTGACTGAACAACTGACAGGCAAAAAAGACAGATTGATATAGTACTTCAAAATGACCCTGTGGTACAGACGTCGCTGTATGTAATGGACCACACACACACACACAAATCACGAAATAAGCAAAATGAGGCAAATCCTTTAAATATGAAAACATACTTACAGTCTGTGAGTACAGCTGGCATTGTAGTCTACTCTCCCAGGATCAGGAAATAGTCCTCCGTAAAATGCGCTGCACACATCTGAATATTTGGTTTGAACTGTTCTGGAACAGTGTTGTAAATACAACTTAACCACTGATTTCAAGTTGTGTCCTCTTTTGGAAGGCCAAACAAAGTATTTTTGCTTTCACAACGAAACACACAGCGTCTCCACGACATGGCAGCGGCAGCAGCAACAATACTACAGCGAGAATAAAAGTTACACCTTCTTTCTTTGCCTGAACATGCAAATCTTCCCACACAGTGACGTAGACATGTGGGGGCGTGTTTGAACGAGCCGTTTTAGGTAGGCATGGTTGACTCCATACATAAAAGCTAGACCACAAAATGACTGACTGAACAACTGACAGGCAAAAAAGACAGATTGATATAGTACTTCAAAATGACCCTGTGGTACAGACGTCGCTGTATGTAATGGACCACACACACACACACAAATCACGAAATAAGCAAAATGCCTTTTCGTGTAAATCATTTGTAAACCCTTCTTATGTAAACAGTTGGATTCAATATGACAAATTCAAGCGATTTATACAAATTCATTCTGTACGTTTCATGAATTAGGCCCATTGAGGTTATGTCTTCATCTGGGACTTGATATTCATGTGAGTACTAGGTAAGTTTTAAGATGACTTCACATAAACCTGTGATTTTCCATTCTTCAAAGCATACATAAAGTTTTGCCTGCTACGTTAAAGGGGTCATATGATGTTGCTAAAAAGAACATTATTAATTTTTCAAAATACTAGATCCAATTGTTTCAATTTACATGAATAGTCATCTGTATATCTGTTTGGGCATGTTTGATAAAGTATGTTTACAATAAAGTTACGCCTTCTTTCTTTGCGTATACATTTGGGCGGTGTTATGCAAATCTTCCCACACAGTGACGTAGACATGTGGGGGCTTGTTTAAACGAGGTGTTTTAGGAGGGCGTGGACATGTCTTAACTTTTATAAAGAATATCTCTTTGGGTTTGAGACTTTAGTCTTTGCAACTTTAGGGATCTTATCTTTTCACAAACAGCTTGTAACACTCCAAAGAGAAAGGAAAACTTGAAATTGCATCATATGACCCCTTTAACAGATTCTCAAATCTACTCACTGTGACATGCTGACATTTCCTGTAGATGTTCCAGGGTTTTTCCTGAAATTTATCCAGCTAATATAATTTACATCGATTAAAAGTGCACTCAGCAATTTTTGCTAATTAAAACAGAATTACACAACGGAACTAAATGTCCTTTTGGAGGAATTATTAAAATAATGTACATTCACATGATATGAAGACCCCATACACCATAGTCATCCAGAAAAATGTATTTTGTTCTACAAGTGTCGCCATGTCATGGTCACATGACCGGCCATTTCATGCAATTGACAGTTACTACTACCAAAAAAAAAAGGTGTTATCATGAAGCTTTGGAATCAAGAAAAGCCAGTCTAAAAAAAGATACCAGTAGTACTGACTCAAATATCTTTTAGAACAAGTTTGCACATTTTAGTGGTTGTATGAAAACATGACAATAAATGTTCCAAATTCATAAATAACATGGACAGCCTTCTTCCGGTACACAAATGCTTTATCTGTCTGCTACAAAAGCTGAATTTTGGCAGTACTCGGCTTGGGAAAGACAGGCTGCTGTTTACTGAAAGGTTTTGTCTGATGGTGTATAACGGAGTTTGAGGAAAAACGCTGTCAGACTAACCACTAGTGGATATGTACAAAAATGTCAATATCTACAATACACACACACACAAAGAAACTAACATAACCACTTCATTTTCTCTTTTAAACACTCTTTCCGTTTTAACTTGAAAATTGTTTTATGCTAATATTCATTCACCCACATTCATACTCACGGCTCTCATTTTCCCCTCTTTCTTTTCTTTACCTACACTCAATAACTCGGTTTAGGTATAAGAGGTATTTTTGTTGACATTTGAGGTAAAAAGTGCCTGTAGTGGCATCTTCATTTGAGAGCTCTTTGTACTATCTCTGAGGGGAACACAACAAGTGTGACAAAAAAACTTGAGGAGATGCTTCAAGCTTCTTGCCGTCCATCTCTTCAATAATACTCGTACTGAGCATTATCTTGCAAAGGTATTTCATGTAAAACATGGATGAACTTCATCCTCACCCTTCAAACTAGATTGCTCTTTCATGGACAGTAGAGCGTGAAGGTGAAATTTGAGGCATGGAGACTTATAGTGGATGGTTTTAAGTGCCCTTACGAAAAATGACCATGATTTTACTACAAATAAAACCAAAAAATATGGTTACTATAATTAAATCATGGTAACCAAATATTAACCTTGGTTTTGCTATACTAGCCATAGTTTAACTATGGTATTTCTAGTAAAACTGTGGTTATACAAATAGTAATAAATACACCAAAAACATGGTTACTACACTTTTACTATAATAAAACCATGGTTAATTTGCATAAGGGTGGATTTTGAGAGGGAACATTGACTTAATCATAAACTCGAGAACGTCAAGAATATCTTTTAGTTATTTAGTGAAGTAAACAAAAAACATTTTGCTTATGTTTCATGTTTTGTTCGTTTTCATGCTTAGCAATGTGCTAAAGTTTAGCTTTAGCAGCGGAACTTGTGTAGAAAACACATTGGCAAGCAAATTAAAGTCAGCATGAAATAGTGTTCGCAACCCATTTTACTTCCATAATGTGACAATACTAAGAAATTCACTGAGAAAAATTATGGGTAAATCATTTTATCAATTGGATCGTGAAATGTTTAGCTTTTATGACTGAGTTGATTAGCTTTCAAGTTGTTTACTTCAAGAGGCACATTTGCTAACAGATCAACTGAGACATTAAGATGAATTGGAATGCTAATAGCTAGTTTGCTCTCTTCCGGTAATGAGAGTTTGTTATAGAAATGCCTAAATAGCTATTTGGCTATCAGTTAACATTATCAAATAGTCCACTTGACAACATCATTGAAAAAGGGAACTTCCCTTTAGAGCTGAAGAAACTTTGCACAAGAAAGAAAACAAACATTGTTTTCATTAAAATAATATGCACCAGTGACTAGGGATCTACTTAGAAACTAAATCAGGTCACTTTAATTTCATGCTGACTTTAACAGTGGCACGAACAAGTCAACTGGATCAGGCCACCACTCCAGTTAGCGTGTAAAAAATCAGCATGTAAAAACAAAAAGCAATGAAATACTAAAGTGAAAACAGGGCAGCTTTCTTGCTAAGTTCTGGTGCAGTGCCGAGTCCTGCTTTCATTGTGCCAGCATGATTTATACCTTGCTCGTTCCCGAGAAGGACAACCTTTCTCCTTCAGCATCCAAGAAAAGTGGCAGTGCTACACCCTAGGTGAAGGAGCAGTGGGCCTTCTTGCTCACATTTTGGCACCTGACATTTCAAACCGAGTTTGTTATTTCCGACACTCGTACTCTAGTCTGCATTATTCAGAATCTTTCTTTTACTTTCCTCTGCCACACTTGTTCTTGCTTTTTGTTCCTCTCCTGGCATTTTAATCGGCAGGTGTTGACATTTCAGAGTGCCACTCCAGGGTGCACCATCGCATGTCATGTAACAGGCGGGCATCAGCTTATTTTCTATTAGTTCCTTTTTTACCCCGTTTCCTTTTAGTTCTCTACCTGACTTTGTACCATCTGTGCTAAACCTTTTAGTTAGCTAGTTTTGGAAACAGCTTGTCTGCTCTAGCTTTTAAGGTTACCTAGAGGTTTGGTTTGCAGTATCAGTCATCAGGAACAAAATCTGTCTGCTTGCTTGCTTCTAAGGTAAACTTTAAAAAAAAAAAGTGTACAGTAGTAGCTTAGGCCTTCATTTCATCTATTGTGCTGGGACGGTGTAGGAAACGGATTGAGAGTTACCCTCCTGCTCTCAAAGCACAACAATGAGGTACTACAGGCACTGAGGAAAGCGAGAGAAAAGAGAAAGGCTGCTAAAAGTGACACGAGGCAAATGGCAGGAGAAATGTCAAGGGTAACAATGAAGACAATTGTGATTCAAAGTAAAAATGACAGGGTATAAAACAAAGAATTACTCACACAATATGGTTCTGAGTAATAATCCATCAGCTTCCAACTAGTACTTAAAATTCTGCAATATAAATATAAGCTGACATGGGCTGGAATATTTTTGCTGCACATGGCAACTCTATCTGGCTTTTTTTTACAAAACCTTAGCCCTCTGACCCTTGTCTGTTCTGCCCTGGACCACTTTCTCTCTTTTAGAGACCTTAATCCCTCAGCTTCCTCGCAGCAGCTGATTGAACAATATCTTGGTTGGCCATCTTAATGCGATCTTTATAGCATCCTGCTTGCATCATGCAGCTATACAAAAATAATGTCATCTAATCCTTAAAAATCTGGGGATTTCAGTCCATCAAGACAGAAAATGACTGATAATATTTCATGCATATTATTTCCCAATAACATTCAAGTCTTAGATTTTATACAGCTGGTATTATCTGCTTAAAAGAGCAGGATCAGCTAATTAGGGCCCCTGGTAGATAATGTTTTTTTTTTCATTGAAGACCACATAATGGGCCTTAATACTCAACTCAAATCTGGAACCATTTATAAAAGACATTCATATAAATCTACATAATGTAGCCAAAATGCTTTTAGGGACAACAGTGTGCACTCACAGAAGCAAACCATATAAGTAATTAATCTATCCTTCTCACATGGCACTCAGTAACTCAGGTTTCACAATATTTGGTGGAGGAACTCCTATTTTGTTACTTTTTGTTGTCCTACATCCTCTCTACATTTTGCAGTACTGCAGAGATGATGGGCTTTCCTGGTGAGCTTTTCTTGGCTCCTTAAGGCGTGTTGGCATTTCGGAATCTCTTTTAATTAAAACTGCTGTCATCAAATGGCAAATCAATAAAACTGAATGCTGAGATGTGGAGGTGTTCCTAATAAAAGTGAATTAATAAAAGTAATTAATTTAATTAATTTCACTTTTCATTCTTTTGCAAATTCCAGAAGCTGCTATGTACTGCTAATACTGTTCATCATAAAGAAAAGAAAAGAAAAGAAAAGAAAAGACCCACAAGCCTACCAAAGTCAGCAAAAAAAAAAAAAAAGAAAACTCATAGTGAAGAAAAAAAGCAGTAATCAATTTGTGATCTTGCTTTCCTACAGGATCTCTCGACTGCTCTATAAATAACAAAAAAGGCTAGTCACTGGGAGTTGGAAGAGAGTAATAAAAATATTGGCAACCTCAGGGAAATTTAGAGATGCTGCCAAAACGTGTAGTGCCCTATCACCACAAGTATTTTATCCAAAAGTTCCTGGGAACCTGCCATCCTAGCACTCACTAAGGCTAAAATTACCACAAATAGGACATATCACGGTTTAGTGTCAAAAGCAGTTGAATGCAAGAAGAATGAGCCTTTGATGAAGGACACGGTAATGACAGGCTTATGTCATGGTACATTCCCTTACTTCTATATGCTGCCATTATACCAAATGTTGAATATATAAAGCAGCAGATGCCAGGCCTTTCATAGTTGAACAAAACGGTGAATTATAAAAACAAGGTTGTAATCAATGCACAGAACTCTAAAGAAGCTGTACCCAGGTAGGTAAGTGATTTACAACACTTAAAAACACTAAGTAAACACAGGTAAAGTTCAGTACAAGTTTGATTAAATCCAAATGTTGGTGTCATACAGGCATAAAAAACAACTGATAGAGGCAATAAATATTAGAAGGTTTCATATTAATTATGAAGAAAATTCAGCCACATGCAACAAAGATTTAGAAAAGTTAGCAGACCAATGGACAACCCTGTAGCATAAGGCGAATGTTAGCATCCAGACTCTTTAGTTTGCTAGGGTCCTTAGTTTTCAATGAGAGTTGTCAATTTCCGGTAACTCAAGGAGCTGTTAGTGGGACAACGATGTAGAGCTGAGTTCACCTTGAACAGCAACCACCAATGGAGTGCAAACCTTTATCTGCTGCCAGATACGGTTGGATAAAGAAGTCAAGTAGGAATGCCTACAAGTGCAGACACTCGACAAGCTCCAGTGATTTAATTGCTGTCAGTTGAACATAGCTTCACTCTTACACTTTTCTCCAGTGCTTCAGTTGTGACGTCTACTCCTTGAGCTAGTGCTTTCATTGTTCATATATGGGGCCCAATGGGATTTCACTGACCTAAGTGGTTCAGTCTGCTAGTGTAAAGAACATGTGTACCGTCCACCTTACTGGGAATTGAAAGGCTTGAAAGAGAGTTGTGTTTTTCATTCACAGGCAATATGGCAATAATGAAAGCACGCTGGGCTGACGACATCTCGAGTCCTTGGTCATGTCTCCTTTTTATTCTAAGTCATTATGCTGCAGTCTTGTCCTCAACCTATGAGTCACAGAAAGCTTAATTTCTCTCTTTCACAGCAGGCTGTAGTCGGTCTGTTTTTCCTGTCTACTTCTCCCTTTCTTTCTCATTTGCTGTGCCACCTTTGAATCATGACCTCCAAATCCTGGTGAGTGACTCAGGTTTAACACGAGCTCTGGGCCATGTCGGCGCAGCTCTATCACTCGGCGTCATCCGAGAGGACGGATGAGAAATGGGGCTGTGAGTCAGCCCCCGTTGAGCACCATTCACCTCCGCCTGACGAGCATCCTGCCGTAGTACCAGTCACTTGCCCATCCGAGGGTCCTCTCTCTAAATCACTCACCGTGCCGTCTATAAAACAAAGCACACAGTGTGGGGTTTTCATGAACTGGGCTGATAACATCCTTCAGACTTAATCACCGCTCTTGGGGAACCCCACAGTGATACTCGCATCAGGGAGGCAGCGGAGGCAAGTGAAAGAAGAGAGAGAATGTTATGTGAAGGAAGTAAGACTGATGACAAGGAAATGGAAGATACCTGGGGAAGTTTGTTACTAAGGGAATGGGTCGTGGGGGAGCTGGTCATCATCCCAAAAGCGAACATAAATCATCCCTTGCAATCAGATGTTGACCGAAAGAGTAAGCAACTGTGTGAAGCTTGGCATGCAGGGAGATTGATTGCTGTCTAACAGTGCCTAATAGCAACATCTACACCCTTATAAGTGTGTTTTCGACTTGTATGACTACGTCTTAGGGCTGTGATAGAGTGACCCACCTTGCCTTGGATCAGCACTGTGCTGTCCCTTTAATGCAAGAGTGCACCCGGGAGTTCGGAAACATGCCAACATGCTGACATGTCCTTTACCGGCCCTTAGGAAATCCTACTTCTCAGGCTTTCGCCTGGGGCAACATGCTGGTACCACCAGGAGACTCCTACCTGGACCAAACCTTTCTGCACTTCTTCAACCTTTACAGTGCTGAAGCACCTCAAGGACTATTGCCCCTTTCATCTGCCGCACTAAATCTCACCTGGACATTTTATTTTGTGTCTTGACCCTCATTCAACATAGGCTCATTGGAAATACGTGTGTCTATATACATTTCTGCAAAACTGAAAAAACGTACCTATATGTACGAATCACTGCAGTTTCCATTTGAAATGAACACTAGAGACAGTAAAACTCCAACAATTTGTATTCCTTTTCACACAAAGTATGAGTTACAGGTACAGAGTTTTAATTAATAAAACCTAATTATTTGCACAATATTATGTTATGGCTTCAAAACTATTTTAACATCCTGCGTGATTTGAAAACTTGTACTTTTGAACGTTGTCATGATATATACAGCTTCATATGCATGAGTTTTCTAATTTAGTAGGTTTGCTCGGTAGCTTGCGTGATACGGGGTTGCACTTGAGTGATGAAGAGCTCTGGTACAAACCCCGTGAAATTGTGGTTGAACAAAACAGCTCAAATCCTCATAAGGAAGTTAAAATAGCACAGCTGCATCAACAAATGCGTTTCTGTATTACTTTTGCGTTTGTTAACACTACCGGGTAGTTCAACACGATAAAGCATTAACCTTTAGCGACACC
>NW_015652428.1:138306-149601 GCF_001515625.1 Sinocyclocheilus rhinocerous
TGAATTCTGAACAGCCGCAATACGAACCTCAAGCAGCGTAATAAAAACGCAGCAATATGTGCCTGTACCAATGTAATAAAAACGTAGTACGTTCACGTATTGAACCTGTGTTTTAGTGCCACTCTCTGGACATTTCACTTTGAAACTGCCGCGAAACGGGCAGTATGGTACGTAATTACGGTGTTGCAGAAATGTATATAGAGGCACTCCCTCCACTACATACCTTTGCCAAGGTGTCAAGATTAGACCCTGCTTGTAGAAAATCATCTGTTTATTCAGATTAAATAATTTTCAAAAAGAAAAATACATATTTTAATACACTCCCAGAAAAATGTGTTGTACCTTCAAATAAAACTGCACCTTCCTTGTACAGTCACTGGGGTGGTAACCATCAAGAGAAAACTTTATAACTTAATTATCCCTAAACGGTTCATAGTACCAATTTACGGACACATATTACTTCACTAAGGTACTAATACACACTTTTTGGGGTAGAAAAAGTACAAACGTGTTTCTTTAAAGGTACTGTCCCAGTGACAAGCTGGTATACCCCAAAATTGTAAAATTTTCAGTGTATAGTACAGTTTGGTGCCCAATATTTTAGTGCTCTTTAAAGAGTTAAATGGACTATCATTCACATCAAAGCTCTGGACAGTCGCTAGTGAAGAGATTGAGAATGTGCGTGTGCCATTAAGATGAATGGGAATTCTAACAAACATCTTTCTCTAGGTATTACAGGCCTCTTTGCTCTGTGCCTTACCTCTCAACAAATCCCAAATGAAGCTGGAGACTGACAGGTTTGAGGAGAAATACCTGCCTCATTTCCATGTACTTGGCTCAAGGGCAGACACGTCACCTGTGGAGTCGGCTCCTAACGGATTAAGTCACAAACATTTCTGCTGTACTACAGGATCCCCTTATGCTGTATTATAATACATATCTTGCTCTCGACAGATTAGAAAGATGGACTAGTTTCTATGCATTCTAATGTGATACACCATTGAATCGCTCTGATGCACACCCAAGTGTGAGATCTTAAAAACTGCCAGCAGCACATATCATCAATCCTGAGACAGATCCTTACATTGCCCTTAATGTTTATAATGGAATAAACCAGCAGGCTACGGACAGAAAAAAGGATTTGTAGCAATATCACAAGGCATATGCTGCAAAACAACTCGGATATTGCTGAATCTCAGGTCTCATTGTCTCAAAGCCTTACATTCATCGCCATACCCTGACTATATTCATGCAGAACACACTCTGACTGTCAGGCTTGTATCTGAAAGAGAAATCAGTGGGATTTCCTTGTTGTTATTGTTGCTGATGGCAGCAGAAACAGGACGAGAATAGCCAAGTGATTCACATATCACCCTACAAACTCAGAGGGGGACTATCAGCACCCGAATCAACAACATTAGGTCATCGCTAACACTGTGATGCAGATATGGCAACAGACATGCTTGGCAGATGGAAAGGAGGGTATGTAGTGATAAACACTACTAGGTGCTAGGATCTAAAATTGTGTCATGGGAGGAAATGAGATCGCAAGAAAGTAAATAAAAGAAGCTACACTTAGTGGGGGGGAATGACAATTAGGGTATTCACTATATATTCAGAATCAGATCTGATAGTAACTGATTACATGTAATCTGGATTATGTAATCAGATTCCAAAAATGAAGCACTTTTAATTAGATTTTCCAGTAAGTAACACTCCTCCTCAAAACAGATGAGACCCAAAAACACATTTTGCTCATAATGTGGAAATGTCTGTAGTCCAGATGGTACTTTTTTTCCAGCCTGCACTGGGCTATATTTCATAACTATGGACTTAGCATGGCTTTTCTGACCAGCTTGACTTGTGTTTTTAATAGTCAAAGCAAATGTTTCTTTATGAAACCTTGTAAAATCAAAACTGATTTATTTACATATCACTAATTTATGTATTCAAGCTTTGTTGAATATTACCAACATAGTACCGTAAGTGCATCCCTTTTCACTCTCTCAGTGGGAAAAGGGCAATCATTTTTGTACTGGGTATTTCTTATTTGGCATGCAAACTTGCATCACCCTTATAATGATGATTGTTATACAACTTGAGTGTTGGTGATGCCCTTTGCAACTGTTCTGAAAACCTCTGGCCATTCCTCTCCTGTGTTAAATTGCAGGATTTAGGCCAGAGGGCCACGCTAGGCCAACCAACACTTTGTATATAACCTTAGTCATCTTTCTTAACAAGTCACTGAGCAAGCAACTTCTCTCACAACTTTACTTGATACCTGTTAGGCACGATTAAGCCTTGATGTCCCAGTTGAAGGCCAAAAATGGTCATCACTGGGAGCTCCAAGCGCAACGCTCTCAAAACAGCCTACATTTCTAATGCTCTCCTGCCGATGTTGAGTTCAGCTTATGGTAGTCTTGAACTTCAAAGTAGGTCACTGTTTCTGACAAATTATTTGAGTGCTGATTGATTGTCCATGGTCCCTGGCCTGCCAGAACGCATGCCAGGTACCTCGGTCACCCTTTGAGTTGCACTCCACATCAGAAACAGCAGGGAAGTCTTGCTCTGGTTTTGAGGACTCTCGAATCTGGGGTTTTTAGCAAGTAAGTCTCAGCATGGGGTGAAACAACGGTCAAAACTGTCGCTAACCAAACTGTTTGACTTTGTAGTCTCCCATCACTTGACTTTCTGCATCACTTTCATCTTTCAAAGTTTAGCTTTGTTCCAAGATTTGTTTGCCTCATAACTTTTGATCTGAACTTCATCATTATCTTATTGAGCTGCTGGTATTCGCAACCTTCGTAAAAAAAATCTCTTAAAATAACTGACAAACACTTTAAAAATACTTCCATAAATGTGCATATTAATGACACTCAAAGGATGCAATGGCACAGATTAGAAAGATGGACTAGTTTCTATGCATTCTAATGTGATACACCATTGAATCGCTCTGATGCACACCCAAGTGTGAGATCTTAAAAACTGCCAGCAGCACATATCATCAATCCTGAGACAGATCCTTACATTGCCCTTAATGTTTATAATGGAATAAACCAGCAGGCTACGGACAGAAAAAAGGATTTGTAGCAATATCACAAGGCATATGCTGCAAAACAACTCGGATATTGCTGAATCTCAGGTCTCATTGTCTCAAAGCCTTACATTCATCGCCATACCCTGACTATATTCATGCAGAACACACTCTGACTGTCAGGCTTGTATCTGAAAGAGAAATCAGTGGGATTTCCTTGTTGTTATTGTTGCTGATGGCAGCAGAAACAGGACGAGAATAGCCAAGTGATTCACATATCACCCTACAAACTCAGAGGGGGACTATCAGCACCCGAATCAACAACATTAGGTCATCGCTAACACTGTGATGCAGATATGGCAACAGACATGCTTGGCAGATGGAAAGGAGGGTATGTAGTGATAAACACTACTAGGTGCTAGGATCTAAAATTGTGTCATGGGAGGAAATGAGATCGCAAGAAAGTAAATAAAAGAAGCTACACTTAGTGGGGGGGAATGACAATTAGGGTATTCACTATATATTCAGAATCAGATCTGATAGTAACTGATTACATGTAATCTGGATTATGTAATCAGATTCCAAAAATGAAGCACTTTTAATTAGATTAAATTATATTTTAAAATACTCATAATCAAACTAGTTACTTTTTATTGATTACATGATTACATATTCACTCAACAAATTATTCATAATTTATTGATTCTCCCTAATTCCTCTTTTTAATCTTTTAAATGTTCTTTTCGAAACTAGCCTACCACTATTATACTGTACATTCTGAAAATACATTCAGAAAGTTTTCCGGTTTTGTGGACATTCACACAAATACCAATCACTAGTCAGGTAGCTGTAATTACACAGAAAATACAACATTTGACAACTGGATTTATAAAAATAATTTCAATTTTAAGAAGTGTTTTCTCAACATTTCAACATTGCATCAACTACTGATTAAGGCGTTTATCTTTCAAATGCATTAAAATGCACAAATTCACATTATTTCTTATTTGCATTTAATGCAGGGGTTCCCGGACTTTTTTGTCAGCAAAACCTATTTTGCCTTGTATATTTACTTGCAGTACCCCAGAAATGTTAAGGTAATAAGTTAATAATTAAGTAACACATTTGCATGTTCACTGTTCTCTGATGTTGATTAATGGTACCATGACATGCAGGTAAACAAATTAAATATTAAATTTTTAGTAAGTCTTTTATTTTGATTGAAGCTATTTTAAAATCATTCATTTAAATTTTATATTTTTATGATTTAATTAATTATTAGCTTTTCATTAAACTCATGAACACCCTGCAGTTCCTTACCAAACCCCAGTTTGGG
This sequence comes from Sinocyclocheilus rhinocerous, assembly GCF_001515625.1. Lineage (NCBI taxonomy): Eukaryota > Metazoa > Chordata > Actinopteri > Cypriniformes > Cyprinidae > Sinocyclocheilus > Sinocyclocheilus rhinocerous. Next base: position 142,677 of record NW_015652428.1, read on the forward strand.
AAACCTTGACAATGTAATGTTTAATGTACTTCATGTTGTTAATAACAATGAATGGAATACATTTTCTTTTTATTTGCATTTTTTATCAATGTGGTAAAAGATTATGCAATTTAATCAATGTGATAAATGGTTTAGGTCAAAAGTAATCAAAAAGTAATCAAAAAGTAGTCTGATTATATTACCTAAAATGTGTAATGTAATGAATTATGTTACTAACTACAATTTTTGTAATGTAATTTGGATACAGTAACAGACTACAATTTTCAAGTAATCTACCCAGCTCTGTATATTCACAATTATTTTAATTCACTGTTTATTTGGTCCTTATATCTCAGATTTAAACTTCAGTAGCAAAAATGTCAGTATAATTTTTTTAAATTATTTTTTGTGAATAATTTCAAATGGTCTCTGATAACTTCATTTGAAATGTACACAGTTTCTGAATTAAATATTAATATAAGTAGTTTATCATTGACAAAATGTTGAAAACACATTTAAAACCTTTTTTTTTAAAAGGGGTCATAAGATGCCAATTTTCCACAAGTTGATATGATTCTTTAGGGTCTTAATGAAAAGTCTATAGCATACTTTGGCAAAAATTTCTCAATAGTAGTGTAAAACAACACCCTTTTAACCTGTCAAAAACAGCTCTGTTTACAGTAATCCGTTTTGGTACATTTCCCTTTAAATGCTAATGAACTCTGCTCACCCCGCCCCTCTCTTCTGTGGGATGACGCGCAGTTCTCTGAGAGACTGTAATCTTTAGCCGCATTCATCTTGAAACTTGCTAACTAGCACATTATTAGGAAAGGCGATTTACTCACTTCTTCTGGAGGTGAAGCTGGATTACTAATGATTTGCACGAACATAGACGCATTTAGGTAGATCAGGGGCACATTCCCTTCAAAAACAAACATAATCCACTGCGTCTTCAGCGGCTTAGATGTCGGGAGTAAATGACGACTGCTATGTTCATTATTGCATCCAACAACAAAACACCTCAATCGGTTAGGAGACATTCTTGTCTACTCCTGCTCTGGCATCGAAACAATGGCGAACTGATGACAGTTCACTCAGAGCAGGCCTAAGGTAAAATGCCAGTGTCAATCAACTATCGTGGGAGGGGCCTGGGTCTGTGTGACGTCACACTGGCAGGAATCTGAGAACAGCTTGATTTGAGAAAGGGGTTTGGATTTATCGAGATTTTTAAAAAAAAAGAAAAAAAACACTGGGTGGACTTTTATCATTATAGGGTGGTTATGTACACAAGACACATTTCAGTCCAAACAACATGTAAAAGTGAATTTAGCATCAGATGATCCCTTTAAACATTTTTTTTAATTGAAAAAAAAAAAAAGAATATTGGTATATTTGCAATAACCAATTGGCATATTAATATTGCTATATCACTCAGTCCTGAAACATAAAATGTACAGTAGTGGTTAATTTCAGTATGATTTATGACTGCTTTCAATAAATGGTTAATAAAAAAATGTAAACACTTTTGCTAACCTAGCCACAGATTAGCTACAAGTAAAATGTGCAAAACCCATTTGAAACCAATATAGCAATAAAGCTACAAAGCAAAATCCAAGTAGTAAGTGAAAATGTGATTACCTTGAGCTCACAGTGATTGGCTGGTACCAATCTCTTATTTGCATAAATCTCAGCATTTCCTAACTTTTTAATGCTCTGTAGTTTCACTCTGCTTTCAATCCCACTGTACCTTGGCTCCCATAGAGAATGAACTGGAAAGCCTTCCTCACGATCCACTCAAGCCGCATGAGTGGACAAGTACAATATGAGTATGTTGGAAATATGGATTGCAAGATTGGCTTCTGGAACGCTTTAGCAATAACTCCTGCTGTTACAAAGAAAAATCCTTTTAGTTGTGACTGTCAGCTGTTCGTCTGCCGAGGTGAAGCGGGTGAGGTAGGGGGTGGGTTTGCTGTTTGTGACATTTCTAGCCAGTTAAACAGCATTACAAGCATGCAATTTGTTCATGACAACGATCAAAGCAACTCGCCCTCAATGGGAGCTCGAGAAGATAACGAAATTGGGGCAGGGATGCTCCAAGCTAACAGCTACGGACAACAGCAAACCGTAGAGTACAAAAGCCTTTGAAATGCACGCTAATAGATACGCTCTGCTGTTTGGGTACAAAATAGACAGCTTTCCATACAAAATAAGACAGCGTCCAATCCAAGCCATTCCACCAACACAGAGATGTCTGATTAGTCAAAGGGAAATTCTGGAATGAGAAAAGCATATAGGCTTATTTGTTAGCATTGAAGAAATATATTACATGCTAATTCATCAAAGATATGTACTGTTCATCCTTGTTAGCCAAAGTTGTTTTCATTATCACAATAGCTTTGTTAAACAGCCTGTTCTGAAGAAGAAAAAAAAGACTGTTGACACTGCTGATGCAAACTGAAAAAGAACGACTAATCCTCAAGCTAACGAATTGAGCATATCAGTCAAATTGGGTGTTTCTCCTTAAATCTACAATGTAAAATCCTCAGATAGAGAGAATACAAATTATCTTTGCAAGTAATTCTACTTATATGCTTAAATCGACTACAGAAGTGCATGTTTGCAAACTGAATATCAACAATCTTTTTTACTAGTTAGCTTTACAAGCTAGTTTTTTTTGTTAGCTACACTGTAAAAAAAAAAAAGTCTGTAAAAATACAGTACAATATACCGTAATACTTTGAAGAAATTTTCCGTATTTGGTTTTTACAGGTGTTTTCCGTATTTTTTAATTACGCTTTGCATTGTGGGAACAAGAAGCTCAGTCGATTATCGGTGCGAAAACAGTGCTTGAGCAGGCGCCATTATTCACGGTGATAGTCTCGGTCAAAATTTCATTTTAAAGTCGGATTTCGGGTTTGGGGAACCGTTCTTACACTTCCGTGGTAAATCATTTTTTGTTAAATATAACAAACTAACATTCGTTAAGTTGCTGTCTGGCTTGTTTGGCAAATGATTGACGGAGCCGTCGCATTCAACATTTTCAGCATACCGTCACATCTTAACGTTACCCGACGTGGAGGTACGTGTTACAGTGTGCTCACTTTCAGTTTTATAAATAAAAGTTTATTCACTTTTAATTGTTGTTGATGCGGTGTATTTGTTACTGAGCGTGTCGTAAAGCATCGGCATATTAACGTTACTTGTCGCGGGGTATTAAATGAAAATGCTATTGAAACGTCTTGTATGTAAGTGTCAATGCATTTAAGAAAAATAAAAGCAATTTAAATTACCATTTTGCTACCCTTTTGCTGCACCTTTGGCTCAGAATGCATTCTGAAATTCTCACTACATTTTGCTACAATTATCACGTGGTATTATGATGAAAATGCAATCCCAAGTGTCCTGCCCCTAAGTCTAAATGCATTTAGCATTTAAATGATAATTTTGCTACAGTTTTTGCTTGGACATGTTAAACATATCTAATCAATTTGGGTAATACATTTTCATTTTAATTTTGCAACTTACAAAGTATTAAAATATGTTTTTAATTTGCATATTAAAACTAGTGTAGAAAAAAGCAAATCTAAATTATATAACTGAATTTTCATTTTGCACTAAATTTTGGACACATGTATATGGTAAAATGTAAATTAAAATACAGAACTCCTTTGCCATTTTACGTACTGCATTGTCATTTTGCATATTTCAAATTGAACATTTCAAATTGAATTTTGCTACCCATATGCGTCCATATTTATTTACCATTAGGGATGTTCAATAATGACAAAAAATTAGTCATTGAGTCGTTTATTCAGTTGACTTGGTTATTGAAGTTGTTTGTGTAGGAAAGATTTAATCAATGTTTGGAGTGGCTTTCTGAATTTACAATGTGTTGTTTATAATTTCTTATTTGTTTGTTATTGGTGATTCCAGATTGCTGTCATTCAAGAAGTTATAATTTCCTCCCCCATTGTGGCTGAGCTACACATTCTCTTCGTTTTATTTTAAACATAAAACATCCAGAGGAGAATGGCACCTACGACCTCAAACTGGCACATTGCAAGAGATACTAAAAGCACACAAACACTTGGAGCCCTGCTCTTAGTTTAGATTGTATAGTTCTCTTAGTTTCACATTGAAATGTCAGGCACGAGTTCATGAATCTTTGTTCTTTATTTTCAAATGCTGTACAAGAAAGGTTTTTTTTGCAGTACCATGTCAATTGTAGATGCAGATAATTTAGCACGAATTAGAGGTTAGTTAATCTAACTTAAAGGGTTAGTTCACCCAAAATATTATATGAAAAATCTCGTTCCAATCCTGTTAAGACTTTTGTTCATTTTTGGAACACTAATGAAGATCCTTTTTAATGAAATCTGACAGCTATACCTTATTGGACCTTGAAATGGTAGTTGTAGGCTGTCAATGGAGGGACAGAAAGCACAGATATTTCATTAAAAATACTCTTCATTTGTGTTCCAAAGATGAATGAAAATCTTGGATTTGGAACGGTATGAGGGTGAGTAACTGATTACAGAATTCACATTTCTGGGTGAACTGTCCTTTTAAATAATATTGTGTTCTCCTATAGGAAAATGGTGTCAACACTGGAACATTTACAGAAAGTCATAAAACATCATAAAATATGACTTCAGGCAAACTTTATGCCATTATTCAGTGAAAATCTTAACATCCACATCCTATAACATCCTAGCTCACCTTATCACATTCATAGCTCGTGATAGAAATAGTCATTTGTAAATGAATCATTGTTTTGATTCAAATCTTTTCAATTAATCAATTGCTCCAAAACCATCTAAATGATTCAATCAAATCAGACTGATTGGTTGTTCTAATTTTGTGTTTTAATATTTTTATTTGGAATTTCCCAAAGTAAAATTATTTTGCAATTGCACTTTTTATATTATTGAAACAAAAAACTCATGTGATTCCAAACCTTCCAAAACTGGCTTCCAAAGAACCATAACAAGTCTACTTCAGAAAAATAACTGAAGTGAGTTTAAGAGAACCATGTAAATATTGTACCTTTTTTTTTGGAAGAAATTCAATCATTAGTTAAAAAAATCATCTGCTCCATCAGACATGATTTTTATTATTTCAAACAAATAACAAAGAGTGTTGCTATCATGAACTATAAATACAACTATTTATAAAAGGATTTTAAAATAATATTAAAAATATTTGATGAAGAAAAACAAAAAACTATTTAAAAATTAAAACTTTCACCTTCGTAACTTACTGAAAAAAGTTGAAGTACTAAAATTACTAAAATGAGAAAAAAATAATAAAAACAATAAAAGCACAAAATTATTACAACTAAAATGACATAAAAAAATATAAAAATAAAATCTATTTCAAAATACTTATATATACTATAACATTATATAAAAAATACTGAAATCACATTACTAATTAATCAAACAATTTATATTTATGTCAATCTCTGAACATAAAATAAAATAATAAGATAAAATAAAGCAATTTTATGGTGCCTTTATGACATTTTTGTCCTTTTTAGAGCCTGTCAGATGCATCACTATAAACTGCACAGAAAAGAGCTGCGTTAAAGGCACAATATGTAAGATTTTTTTTATTAAAATATCCAAAAACCACTAGAGCAGTGTTATATATTTTGCTGACTTGTGTACTTACATTATCCCAAATGTTTCGAAGAATATTTTAATCCAGAGAAATAAGCCATTTTAACTAGTGACACGGACCGTGTGCATAGTGTCATTGTGTCACCTGAAAAAGACGTCATAACCCCTCGATTTCCGGTTTTGTTTTGTAGAAAACATGGAAACACCAAAGACGCTTTAATATGTTGTGCGTTTTAATAGACCGGTGACGACCGCACAGAGTAGCATTATAACAGAACTTTCAAATGTATCTAGTATGATAAAACAGCACTGCTTTTCCCCCCCCACATACGCACGACCGGAAGGAGAGGAAGCGGTCGACTGTGGCATAATAAAAGCGCCGCTGCTTTCGAGTCGTGTGTCGCGCTCGTTCAGCGGCCTCGTTTCGCTTCGATGGCTTTCAGCCTCACCCTGCTTCATTCTACTACGTTAATAAATCATTAGCTCATCCATGAACATGACTTCTGCAGGAGTCCCGTCGGATTGCATCGGCTGTGGGGATGAAGACGACAACTCCCATGATTCCACACTCAGTCACAGCATCAAACTAGGCATTGTCTCTTTGTTTATTTAGAATGCGCGCCCTCTAGTGGCAAAAATTACATATTGTGCCTTTAAACAGAGTATGCTTTCATGACTGTTTCTTTCACACACTTAAGTACACTTTAAAAAATGCACTCTGTAGTAATGTCACATTAAGTTTTAAATCATCACTTTTTTAAATAATGTTTTTGTTATGCTTTAAAGAAGTAAACTTATTTTGATGAGTTGACTAACATATAAAAGCACAAATAAAGTACTTGATTGTAATTTTAACTAGTATGTTATTTGATTATATTTTAAGTTAATATACTATAACTTAATTGCAACTCCATCATTACAAATGTGTAAATGCAAATATATTTCAATACATGACACACAAGTTTCAGTAAAAAACAACAACAACAAAAAAAAAACATTAATGTATATGCTAGTGTACCACAAATGCTTGTCAGTACCAGTGTTGGGGAAAGTTACTTTTAAAAGTAATGCATTACAATATTGCGTTACTCCATAAAAAAAGTAACTAATTACGGTACTTCGTTACTTTTTATGGAAAGTAATGCGTTACGTTACTTTTGCATTACTTTTTAAAATCTGGACAGGGCTTGCTTGTTTATTTTTAAAATAAAAAAAGTTATATTTTTACCATTTTTATATTTTATACCAAAAGTGAAATGAATAAGCCTCAGGCTGAAGGGAAAGTAAATTTACGTCCGTACAGTAGAATGCAGAAGAAGAAATTT
>NW_015652428.1:149788-163982 GCF_001515625.1 Sinocyclocheilus rhinocerous
GTTTATTTTGAATACGCGCCCTCTAGCGGCGAAAATTACATATTGTGCCTTTAAGAACCAACAAAATAAGTGTGACTAAATGACAACAATTTTCATTCTAGGGTAAACTATCCCTTAAAGCTTAAAGTATATTTCGGCTAAACTGGTACAATTGAAAAGTACTAAAATCCCACATTATTGAATTCAACTTTGACTACTCTGATATTTTAGAAGAAATTATATTCTTATTACCAGAAAAATGGGCCAGGTTATATAACATCAAAGCACAGGTGTCTTCGTCTATCAAGGTTATTCCTTCCCTCTCTTTGTACGTCCGTAGGTGTAATTTTAGCCATTACAGAAGCTTTCCAAAGGCATTCATGCATTTCAACGCTTCTGATGAAAGTCTCATTTAACATAATAGCCACCTTCCATCCGTCTCCATATTGAGTATTCCGCCCACCTTTCTGGTAAAAAATGGCAACTATTGACTATTGGCTGTTTCATTTACGCAAGTCATTAGTATTCCCACACCATATTTCAGACTGTAGCCAATTCTGAATATCAGTGCATCTGTCTTTTTGTTTCTGTGATGTATTCTCTCCTCTCTTTCCACACCACAGCCGTGTCAAGGGAACCCAAGATGCTTCTAATTACAGCAAGACAGCAGCTTCATTAGCCAGGAGTCCTGCTGAAGAGATTTACACTTCAAAGGACAGCGAGAGAGAGCAAGGGACAGAGAGAGAAAGAGAGAGCACTGGGGGGAGGATAAAGAATGACAGAAGCCAAGAGAACAAGTGCTGAAAGTCACTGACTGCACAAGGGATACTAGGGATTGGAACGCCAAACATAAGGTGTGAACGTACAGTACAAAGAAAAAAAAAGAGAATGCAAAGAGCTAAGAAAAAAGAACTGGAATCTGTTTAAAGGGAGATTTCAAGTTCTGTCACCATGTACTCACCCTCAGTGCTCAAAGAGGGTCGGAACGCAGTAAAAAATGTATACATTTTAATCTTTAGCATACTGCCACTTCTCACATGTTGCCAATACTGTGCTACTCAGAATCAAAGCATTAGCATCACTGTCTGTGAACAGCAAAAGCTAACCAGCAATCTGAAAATATCCGTTTCATTGTTTTTCAAGTTTCAAATGTGGCAATGACACCATGGACCGTTGGCTGAACGTCTGATGCATATGGAAAACAAAATTGGAAACACTTCAGGAGTTTCGAAGTCATCATCTGATTGGTTGGATTCTACAGGATTTCCGGGAAATGCATGTGTCGCGTTCTTTAATGTTCCGCCTGGAAACAAAGATGCCGTGATGCCAAAACCAGCTCATGGATGAAGAAATCCGCCATGTTTACAACTGAAAATGAGAGCTTATCATGATCAACTAAACACTGGATTTTCAAAAGTATGTGAAATATGTTCACAGGATAGACTCTTTAAAATATTTCCAAGAGTTTTACACACCAGTCTGTTATCGTGGGGACATTTCCACACCCTTAAACATGACGCAGCCCAAAACAAAACGAAATGTGATTGGTTGCTTCACCCGTCAATCATATTCCGGTAGACACGATTAACCAGTAGAAATTTGTTCGACCAGTTGAGATTTTGGACTATTGTCTCTATCGCAGTTACATGTAGTTGACACGCAAGCAGCAGCAAAAGAGAAGTCATTTCGCTATATGCGCAAGCTGTCTGAGATTTTGTTTCTGAGCGCTGTCAGCGAGAAGGCAGTGGTCATAGAGCAGGGGTGTCAAACTCAATTCCTGGAGGGCCGGAGCCCTGCAGAGTTTAGATTCAACCCTAATTAAACACACCTGATCCAACTAATCAAGTCCTTCAGGCTTATTTGAAAACTTCATGGTATGCGTGTTGGAGCAGGGTTGGAACAAAACTCTGCAGGGCTGCGGCCCTCCAGGAATTGAGTTTGACACTCCTGTCATAGAGTATTATGTTTTTCCGCTTTATAGACCAAAATGCCTGTCTTTGCAAGGATTCTCGTAAACACTGTAATTAAGGTCTTATGTGAAAGCAAACAGCTGAGAAAGAAAACACATGTGTAACAGTATATTGGACCCGGGTAGCTCTTAAAGTGACAGCAGTCTAATATTCCGGCTGTCTGTCATTCATGCTAATCAAACAACAAAAGAGACAAAAACTCTCACTGCTCTTGACTAAATCACTTTTGTAACTTTATGAAGAAGAAATATATATTTAATTTACACAGCAGTGTTTTTATACATTTGATTACTTTATTCAATGTATGTAGCATTTATTTCATTTGTTCTACAGTAGTTTTTTGTCCTATTGTAATTCAGTCAGCTTGAGTTTTTTTTTTTTAGGCTAGCATTAGTTTTTTTGTGATATTGACACTGGTGACAAGAATTATGAAATTTCTATAGTATCAAACATTTTGATATCCTAAAGACCTTATTTAAAGCAAAAATAACTATATTGTGATATATATTGTTACCGTGAAAAAAAATTACTCATATCATTTATTATTTATTACCCAATTGTAAGTCGCTTTGGATAAAAGCGTCTGCAAAATGACTAAATGTAAATCATGATATAAGATTTTGGTCATACTGCCCACCCCAACTTAGCACCCTGACAGCAATGAGCAAACAACCAATTCAAACACCTTAGCAACCACCCAACAATGTCCTAGCAAACACTCACCCTCATCAACCCCACTGAAATGAGCTACAGCCCATATAAACCCCGCCCAGCATCCATTAAAAACACCCAAACAACCTCAAACACTAATAAACAATCCAAACGCCTTAGCAACCACCTAGAAACAACCTAGCAACCACCATACACGTTAGTATCTCTGTGGCACGTTTTAGACAAGCAAACATGACGCATTGTAAAAATCAAACACGTTTTAGAAGTCAAAAAGTCTAATAAGATTGAAAATAAAGTGTTTACTGAATGTTTTCTTTTAGAAAAAACAAAAACACTATAAAGTTTCTGTCAAGGAAGCAGCCCTGAATTAGTAGAGAAAATGTTCCCTTGTCGAAACCTGAAAGTGTGGAAACAGGGTGAAGGCCCGTGTGCTAACGATCCATTGCTGTGCCATTCCTCCCCACTTTGTTCCTGCTTCACTTTTATTTCTTTCATCACCACCATACACGCTAGTATCTCTGTGGCACGTTTTAGACAAGCAAACATGACTCGCATTGTAAAAATCAAACACGTTTTAGAAGTCAAAAAGTCTAATAAGATTGAAAATAAAGTGTTTACTGAATGTTTTCTTTTAGAAAAAACAAAAACACTATAAAGTTTCTGTCAAGGAAGCAGCCCTGAATTAGTAGAGAAAATGTTCCCTTGTCGAAACCTGAAAGTGTGGAAACAGGGTGAAGGCCCGTGTGCTAACGATCCATTGCTGTGCCATTCCTCCCCACTTTGTTCCTGCTTCACTTTTATTTCTTTCATCCTTCCCTTTTTCAGTTCGCAGCTTCTCAGCAGTGCACTTCTGCCTCTCTTGCCTTCTTTCTGAGTCCTTAGAGATTTAGGAGCTTTTGATCAGATTTGTTAGAGGCCTTTCCTGTCGTTCTCTCACTTTTCCTGCCCTCTCTTTCTCTCTGATTCCATGGACACTCCTTGTTCCTTATGTTATTTATTTTTCCCCATCTCTCTTTCGTTTCCATTTGCCTGTGCTCTTATTGGTCTTGCGTTTTTATTTCCTGCACCCTTTTTCACCAAAGATGCTGATAAAATTATTACATGCATTGTTTCATGTGTGTCTCTCTTTCTTCCCAGAGGAATGGATGAAGCACAAGAGAACAAATTTGCTCTTTTTCATGACAGCCGATTTTTCATATTCAAAATAATCTTTTGTAATGGGCAGCCAATAACTATAGAAAATAAAGTTTGCAATCATTAAGTAATTGGAAACTCATATTGCATCCAATCTACTTTTAAAAATCGGAAATTATACTTAGATAGATAGATAGACAGACAGACAGACAGACAAATAGATAAAGGTAATTGAATTTATCACTCAAATACTATTTATCAACCATTAAACTATTAATTTTCATTAGAAAGATTTTTTCATTGACATGCTTATATATATTATTTAATAAATGCAATAAAGTACAAAAAAAAAAAACATTCACACACTTACTGAAATAAGGCTGAAGTAATAAAAACGAAAAAAAAAGCTTAACAAAAAAGCTAAAAAAAAATAATAATAATAATTGCATATAAAATAATAAAGTATACATTAATCAGATTTTGCACACATTTGGGACAGAATGCATTTTTGCTTTGAAAAACAATGGGTAAGTAGGTCAGTGGAAATGAAAAAAAACAACTTTCTTTTTTATAACAGAAATCCATTTCACAGAATTCCACAATTTTCCCTTCAAAAATAAAAGCAGAAATTGTTATAAGAGTCCATAAATTGTAAATAAAACTGGAATAGCTGGTCGCTAAACACTACATAATGGTGTGTGGTCTTGTTGCTTTATAATGAGTCCATGCACGCATATGAGGCAGTGTGTGCGTCAACCCACCATTTTCTATGCATCAGCAGAGTGGAAGGAGTGCAATGTAAGGAGCCTTGCTCTTTCCTTCCTCGTCTTATCTATCGCTCCCTCTCTCCTCCTTCCAGTCGTGACTGGCACAGATCCAGCCACCTACCCTCCAGAGCAGAGAACGAGGCGCATAAATGTCTGAACAAGCACCAGGCCACATATTCAACAGATTCAAAGATGTGAAACATTGCTAAGAGTAAGAGGTTGCTCTTTCTTTGCTCAGGACAGTTATGACTCATTTAACAGGGTCATATCATATTTTCCGTGGTCCTTCTGGAATAAAATGAACTTGAGGTACTATAAAAATTCTGTAACTTGCAGTCCAAAAAGAGCATTTCTTGACTTAACTAAGCAAAAAAGAATAGTTCTGCAACTTGCAGCTTTTTAGTATCAGATGTACAGTGGACCAGTAGTGCACAACACAAAGAAATCGCCACAACACAATGCATAGAACTAATTTTGTTGTGTTGTACTAATTCGCTGTGTTGTAGCTTGTTTTTGTTGTGTTGTGGCTTTTTTCTGTCGTGTTGTGCTAATTTTGTTTGCGTTATGGCTTGTTTCCATTGTTTTGTGCTAATTTCTTTGTGTTGTAGCTTGTTTCCATTGTGTTGCGACTTGTTTCCATTGTGTTGTGCTAATTCCATTGTGTTGTGGCTTGTTTCTTTTGTGTTGTGCTAATTTCTTTGTGTTGTGTCTTGTTTCTGTTGTGTTGCAACTTGTTTCCATTGTGTTGTGGAGATTTTGTTGTGTGGTGCACTACTGGTCCACCGCAATGATGCCTAATGGTTGATCAAAATTGGATAGATTGGATTGGATAGATGCTACTACTACTAAACAAAACCAAACCAAACCAAAAAATTTAAATTAAAATTGAAACAAAGCAAAGCAAAACAAAAAACTGCAGTTAGGTTTCCAAAAACGTATCATTGCCATTCCTGGTCTGTGTGTAGCACCAACAGCTCTGCATATTCTTCTTAGGGATCACAATGTTATAAACGTATGGTTATAGTTTTATATAGTTTAATATAGTTTTAACAAGGTTCCTAATCATTTTAACAGTTTGTGCAGCACATTTCAGTACAGGCCATTCTGTGAATGTGTCAAACTGTTCTATGTCTTTGCAAAGAGGCTGTAACAAAAGCTGTTCTGCAGCTGCAAAAACAGACAGTTTAATTCTGAGAGACAAAGAGAGGGTAAAAAATGGTTGTGAAAAACTAAAATAGGACTGTGATTGGCACAAAAATAATAAATACACAAAATTATATAATTTTTGTGAAATGTTATTTTACATGCAGCAAAAGTATAGGTCTATTAAAGCAGAAAATAAAAATGAACGTGGATAGCATAAGCATAGCTCAAATGAATCTTAGAAATATTTGAAGGAAAAGGTTTGAGTAAATGCTATGTTTTCTGAACTAGCCTACCTCTTACCATCTCTAAAATACAGCCACTTCATTTGTGCCATTTGGGAGTTGCAATTTATTCTGCTTTCCTTTTTCTTTCACTGTGTATTTTGCAAGGGATTCCCAATTACACCCAAACGAGGCCGATCCTGAAATGATCATGAATCAGATATATATGCATTCTGACAAAATACCACTTGTGAGAAACTAGAAGACCAGGGAGACCAGAAAACAAGGATTCGGCGGGTTTGCAAAAACACACACGGTGGCTGAACTTGACTGTGTTGTTTTAATAGACCCTACCATGGGTCACTGTTGTAATGAGCGCGCTGTAGAATGAAACAAGAATGTAATGTTCGAGCTTTCCATTACAGCCATTCGTCTCGTTAACCGTCTCGTCAGCGTAGTCTAATTTAAGCAAAATACACCGACTCTGATCGCCATGTTGCTTGGTAACTAAAACGGTGCCCTGGAAGATTGCCTCTATAAAAATAATAATTTGCTTTGACCTGCGATAAAGAGTAACGGATAGAAAGAATTCATGAGAGATGGCAAACAAAACTGGCATTGATATAATCATAATTTATCAAGGAATTTTGATATTCTAGATGGATTTGAATCACTGATATGTACACTACCAGTCAAAAGTTTTTGAACAGTAAGATTTTTAATGTTAATTTTAAAGACGTCCCTTCTGCTCACCAAGCCTGCATTTATTTGATCCAAAATACAGCAAAATATTTTTACTATTTAAAACAAAAAAAATCTATTTGAATAAATTTTAAAACGTAATTTATTCCTATGATTTCAAAGCTGAATTTTTAACGGTATTACTCCAGTCACATGATCCTTCAGAAATCATTGTTATATTCTGATTTGCTGCTCAGAAAACATTTATTATTTTTATTATGTTGAAAACATCTGAGTAGGATTTTTTTTTCAGGTCTCTTTGATGAATAGAAATTTCAGAAGAACAACATTTATCTGAAATAGAAATATTTTGTAACATTATAAATGTCTTTATCACCAACATTATAAATGTGGATCATGGGTCACTGAAGACTGGAGTAATGATGCTGAAAATTTAGCTTTGATCACAGGAATAAATTATATTTTAAAATATATTCAAATAGAAAGCAGTAATTTTAAATAGTAAAAATATTTCACAATATAACTGGCTTTTGCTGTATTTTGGTTTAAATAAATGCAGGCTTGGCAAGCAGAAGAGAATTCTTTAAAAAAACAAAAATCTTAATGTACAAAAACATTTGACTGGCAGTGTGTGTACTGTGCTTATATACTGACATGTTTTTAAAGAATGGATCAAATGAGAGATCTAACTTGTTTGGCTAAGACTAGCAGAAAAGACTGAAAATTATTGCAATAAATGTATGTTTGTTTATGATGCTCGTTTGCATAAAGCTGAAGTCAACTTTGTCGCATCGCCAACTGTCACCTTGCCAATGCTCCCTGAAAATGATTGACTTCCAGTTGCTTTGTCACTGAAAATGGCTATAAATGTAAACAATCTAAAAAAAATAAAGTCAGTCCACCTACATAATTATGCATATATTTAAGGGGTGAAATTGAATCGTGTCTGAGTGCTCATAAAAACAGCAACATACCAGCCTGCAGTCTGTGTGCGATGAACCGAATCTGAACTGCTGTACAGGCGGCAGACAGCCGTTGTTCCGCATCCAGTCAAGCATCTCCACAGCCTCTGGTTTAAAATGATTAAGCACTGCATAAAATGGAACAAATCTCGCTGTCTGGCTGACAAGCCCTGCTCGACGTATCATAAACCTGCATTGTTGCATTCATTAACCGCAGCTTGTTATGTGGTGTGGAAGAAATCTGCGGGGAGAACAGGCAAAGGATTTTGTCTTATTAAGCAGTGGTTGGATATCCAGCTGCGCAGTTTTAAGACCACTACAATGGATGGTAATTGTAAAGAGGCCTGACAGTGGAGAACTGCTGGCGACTGCAGAATGAACCTGCCGTGAGCTTGGTGCAACCTCACCTACGGGACCACTCGCAATTAAGCTCCATTGAAAGCCAGGAAGTCTTCTGTTCTCAGAGATTTTATGGAGCTTCATTCAAGTATCATATTCATTTCCTACAATTCCTTAAAAAATATATGAATGAGTCAATTGTGGATATATACAAATGTACAGAGCTATAAAACTAATTCATATCAAAATCGTTTGTCCAGTCAGAGCACAATATTATGGAGATATACTTTATTTTTCTTTAGGAGAACCATCTGAGGAGGAAGAGACTTACAGGAGTAGTTCATCTAAATATTAAAACTTGCAGAAAATGTACTCATTCTCAGGCCATCCAAGATGTTGATGAGTTTGTTTCTTCATCAGAACAGATTTGGAGAAATTTAGCATTACCTCACTTGCTCACCAATGGATCCTCTGCAGTGAATGGGTGCCGTCAGAATGAGAGTCCAAACAGCTGATAAAAACATCACAATAATCCTCCAAAAATCCATCAATTTATGACATGTGAAGCAAAACTCCTTGTGTTTGTAAAAAACAAATCTAATATTAAGATGTTTTTAACTTCAAACTGTTGCTTCTGACTAAAAAAAATGAGTCCATAATAACGCTTTCTCCAGTAGAAAAAAAGTCCATCCCTGCTGTCCTCCTCATCAAAATCCACCTACATATTTGTTTAGAACAGTTTTAGACTGTTTTCTCTTGTAAACTGTGCTTGATCTGTGCATATTTCTCTCCTGATTCAGGTGAGATGACTTTTTCACTGAAGAAAACAACATTATGGATAGGGGACTCGTATTTAAGCCAGAAGAAATGGTTTATTGTTAAAACATCTCAATTATAGATTTGTTTCTAACAAACTTCACTTGATGTACTGGAGTCTTGTGGATTAATGTGATTATTTATTTATTTTTATCAGCTGTTTCGACTCTCATTCTGACGGCACCCATTCACTGGAGAGGTCCCATGGGTGAGCAAGTGATGTAATTCTAAATTTCTCCAAATCTTCTCTGATGAAGAAACTATATAAAAATGTAATTGCATGTCTATTATTTAGAATATTTTTTTTCTGTCAGATTTAACAATGTTGTCCCCAAACTGTATCTTAAGTAAACCCTCACACATAACGAAGATTAGCCTCATAGCAGCTTTGTTTCTCAATCTCCTTAAAAAAAAGAACCTAACGCTCCTCATTACATTTATTCCACAGGATTTAGAACAGTGTGAGAAAGATAGAGAAGAAGAAAAAGACCACAGACAGGGAAAAGGTGTGTGTGTGTGTGTGTGTGAGACTAGAAGGTAATCAGGCATGGTCCAGGTTTAGCCACAAGACAAGTAATTGGTCCCAGCCGTATCAAATGTGACACACATACACACTACCACATACACATTACATTCAACACAGATGGAGGTGTTTCAGAACATCACCTGACCCCACTGCCCACTTCCTGAGTCTAACCTGAGACACTCACCTGCACATGAAACAACTTAACACATGACCGACAACTAGATACTCTGACTTGGTAATGCAAAATCAAGATAACCAGCTTAAAACATGTTAGCAAGTATCATTAAACTTGATGTTAGCAATGCAAAATATGCTAGTGTAAGTTTGTGGCCACACACTGAAAAGTTATTCTAATTAATAGGTTTTCAAAACTTATTATAAGTAGGCCTAGTATAAACAGCTCTCAAACACATTTTCTTGGATAATCTGCATACGCTCAATTACAAGAACAAAATATTCTTCAAAAAGCCAGTGGCAAGGTTTCAAAACGGCGATAACAACAGCTAGCAGTCTCCTCGCCGGGTTAAATGCTCTTCACCCATGACAGAGTCACCCTGAGCTAATCGTTGTGATTCAGCTCGAAAGGAACAGGAACAAAGAATGAATCAGACCACAAATGGCGAGCCACAGTCCTGAAATATACTTTTGTTATTACTCAGCGGTCCTTAACGAAAAATAGCAATACTTTTCTCATTTATGTCTACACTGAAGCAATCATCCTACTCAGATAGGAGATTATTCTCTCGAGGCGATTTTCCAACGTATCCTATTTCACCACAAACAGCTATAAAACTGTAGAAAGGCGATATGGCCCAATCTTAGTGTTCTTTGTACACATTGATGAACAATCATCTATGCTAACACTGCTAAGTAGGTATGTGTAAACAAACTCTGTGAAACTTGCTTAGCTTACACAGGGCCAGAGGGACGTAGACAGTAGAAGAGATGCTACAAACTTAGTTTTCAGTAGCATTGCTGAACGTTTTTCAAAACTAATGAGATTTAGCGGTAACAAGCTACTAGATGCAGGTTAGCATGACAAAGTGCTATACTGCAATTTTCTGTCACAATGTATTGCGGTAACAGCATTAGCCAAACAGCCTGAGGTAATAATCAAACACACTCTCTTAAAATGTTTCTAAAATGGATAGGAACTGTTTGTTGTAGCAGAAAGACAAGAAACATTAGTCGAGAGTTTGTGCTGTTTATTGTTAACTAGTATTGACCAATTATCAAAGTGCTATATCACAGTTTACTATCATAGCATATTGCGCTAACAGCATTAGCCAAACAACCTGAGGTAATAATCAAACACACTCTCCTAAAATTGCAATAAATGGCTTTAACAACTGCTTGTTTTAAAGTAAACAGACAAGAAACATCAATGCCATGGTGTTAGTTTTCTGTCACAAAGTATTGCTCTAACAGCATTAGCCAAACTACCTGAGGTAATAATCAAACAAACTCTCCTTAAATGTCTCTTAAAATGCAAGAAATGGCTATAACATTGGTTTGTTTTAGCGGTAACGGACAAGAAATGTCAATACCAAAAGTGTATGCTGTTTGGTGTTAGCTACCATTGAGCAAAATAGGACAAAACGCTATATCACAGTTTTCTGTGACAACACATTGCGCTAACAACATTAGCCAAACAATCTGAGGTAATAAATCAAACACACTCTCCTAAAATGTCTTCTAAAAATGCAATAAATGGTTACAAACAAATCAAAACTTTTGGAAATGATGCTGTTTGGTGTTAGCTACTATTGACCCAAGTAATATTAAAGAATGGAGATTTGTCCATCAGTTTTTAGTTAGCTGCCATAAACTGAGGAGTAGCATCACGTAGTGTAGCTAATGTAGCCAACCATTTTTAAAGGTTAGCTTGACTGTAGCTTAACAACTTAGTATAGCTCGAAAAGCTACAGTTTTAAAGTAGTTTCTCCAACACTGGATAAAGCCATGCATTTACTCCATGGCCTGTTCCTAAGAAGGAAATTGAAGCATTTAGACCTCATTGACTTTTGTGAAATACCCCATTCTTCTGGCTCCCTGCCTGTCCGTCCGCATTAATTAAGGAGGAGAGCAGAAGAGCACACTGGGATAGCTTTTGGAGGACCAGGCCCATTGGTACAGCTCTAGAGCCAGGTGGTAATTACCAAGGACCTTGCCGAACTCTATTCTTTATCTCCATCTCCCCCATTCCATTTTTTTATCTGAACATCAATTCATTTTAGACATTTCAAGTGTCAATCGAGTGACAAAAACATGTCCTTTAAATTTAGTCTCTCATACCTCTCTTACATCTTTCCTTTTTTGCCAGTTTGTTCGTGTCTGCCGATCCCACTGGTGCCCATTACTGAGTGAGGATGACAACAACAGACTTTTCTTTCTGGGCGCAAAAGATCATCTACCATCACACTTTACAACAGAGGTACTCACATACACACTTAAACGCCAAGATACACACACACTCGGATCTCATGACACAGCCTGTTATGTGTGACCTTTTTCATAAAATGCCTCCTCCGGGAGCTTTTCACTCAAGACAAGATGTTTCAGGACCAGGTCCATATGCCATATCCTCCTAGTACCCGAGGTCTCTATTCATTCAGAGAGCCTTTAATTGGTTGGTTGGGTCACTCCTCCCTCGTTGCGAATGTTAAATTAGTCGTTTGTTCGGTGATAACCTATAAAAGTAAGTCGTAAGGGAACAAAACGTATATCAATTAACGCCTCTCTCCCTACCTTGCAGCTTTTCTTCCTCTCCCTGTGGAGTGAAGAGAGAGGTGGATACGCATGCTAATTATTCAGCGTAACGATCGGTCGCTCTACTTAAGAAGCAAACACGCTCAGCGTTATTGATGGCTTGGCCAAAGAGGTGACGGGTGTATTTCACAACGACAAATGGTCAACACTCCTTTGAGGACAAATGACAAGAAAATACAGTGCAGTGGTATATAGAGGTTTTGCATTATTTACTGTATGATGTACATTATTTACACGTGTGATAACATGGAAAAATGGAAAAAGGTGAAAATATAGATGTCAAAAAATAAATGTTCAGGTATCATTTAGTTGCAGAAATGAGGTAGACATAAACTGATACTGTGTTTTTAAGATATTTCTGTGAGTATGATAAACATTATGCAGGGTCCAATACTGTATTTTGCCTTGTGTTTTTATAAACTACAACAATAAAAAATTATTATTATTATTATTGATCATATAGCATTTCGATTTCAAAACTTTGCATAAATAATAATAATAATAGTATCAGTTGTTAATAGTAATAATAGTTATTGTTTTTTTTTTAACTTCCATTATTATTATTATTATTATCATCAATAATTATTATTATTAGTATTTAGTTCTAACAAAAACGAATTACTACTACTAGTATTATTATTGACCACTTAAATTGCAAGAAAAATTTTCATTAATAATAATAATAATGAATCTACAGTTAGCAACAACAACTATTATTATTATTATTATTGACTATTTAGACAGTAAAACAACTGCATTATAATGAATATAATTACAAATAATTGTTGAAAATTTAAATAGATTTCAAAACTTTGCATAAATAATAATAATAATAATATCAGTTGTTAATAGTAATAATAGTTATAGTTTTTTTTTTAAACTTCCATTATTATTATTATTATTATCATCAATAATTATTATTAGTAGTATTTAGTTCTAACAAAAACGAATTACTACTACTAGTATTATTATTGACCACTTAAATTGCAAGAAAAATTTTCATTAATAATAATAATAATGAATCTACAGTTAGCAACAACAACTATTATTATTATTATTATTATTATTGACTATTTAGACAGTAAAACAACTGCATTATAATGAATATAATTACAAATAATTGTTGAAAATTTAAATATTGGTAATCATCGATTATAATTCTCTCTCTTGTTAATGGCTGCCATGAAATATGACCATTATAACAATGTCTTTGATGGTTTTTCGGTTTTGTGTTGTTGTTTTTTTCATCATTTCGCCATAAGTGTTGCAGTTTTAAGACAGCATATCGAAGAATTCAACAACAAAACAACAAAAAAGAAATTACCTCGCCTTTAGTCCTAATCCCCTGTACTTTATTACAAGTTAGGTCACAATTCTCATGAATAAAACATAAATATAAAGCGCTATTGAACTTTGTGATGCAGGGGAAAAAACAAGCTTGCACAAAAATAATTTATTTGGAATAACAGCAAAATCAAATAATACTTTTTTCTTCAAGCATCAAAATGCTTTTAAAATCCAGTTACTGTAGATGCTCAGGATTTGATGTCATATCTTCACCCCAGGCCTGAGGAGGAGGATTTTTTTTCTTCTTCACAGTAGGTGAGAAGTTGAGGGGAGAGAGGAGGTTAGGGACGTGGGGAACTAATGATGAGAAATCAGTGTGCAATCTCACCGCCCTGAAATGACCAACTGATGAAAGCCGGAAGAAACATATAACATATAATCGAGACGATGCGACCACCCAACACCAACTGTTAATAATTAAATGCATGCAGTATCTGTTCAGTCACTCGCTCTTGTACACATTCTCTGATCTTGTAGAAGAAGTCACAATAATTATATTCTAAATATAATCATTATGTGAGCAGATGAATATCAGAAATTCACACATTTCAGACAAAATCTTTTGATCATCGGATCTCGTATGATCTAGTGCTTCTAACAAACTTTCAATGCGTAAGTGAGAGAAAACATCTCCATTACTAGCCAAGGGCTCAGATGTTATGCTAACAAGTTACAACCTAAATGCAAGCTACAGTCTTGTTGCAAAAGTTTTGACCATGTTTGCTTTTGTATTATGGTGAGGATATAATGACTGTTGTTCTAAAATGAAGCTAACTATAACCTCCAGGAGATCTGGGATTACCTCTCTCTCAGATCTAGGGATGGAACGATTACCGGTTTCACG
>NW_015652428.1:164007-218536 GCF_001515625.1 Sinocyclocheilus rhinocerous
TTTTTTTGCACGAGACGAAATGGCGGAAGGCAGTGACAGCGCTCGGGAAATTTTTCTGCCATCTAAGAGATCCAAATCGGTGGTCTGGTCGTATTTTGGCTTTTACAAGAGTCCTGAAGGCAATTTAATCGAGGACGGTCACCCTGTTTGCCAATCTTGCAAGAAGAAAGTAACTTAGCTGCAAAATGGGGAAACGCATCAAATTTGCTCAGTCATCTTCGTGACCACCACGTATCAGTTCTTTTTGAACGTTTTCATCTAATTTGAACAAAACCGTGATAATATTGATAATCGTGATAACTTTGGTCACTATAATCGTGATATGAAATTTTCATACCGTTACATCCCTACTCAGATCCAGCCCATGTTTCTACACATTTGAGAGTTAAACAAGAATGTAACTGCCTACAATAATACATAAGCCTGTCCAAAAACATGCCTCTATGCCCTACAAGACTGACTTTATTTATTTAAATATTGAATATATTTTTTATTTATTTAGTTGAAGATAGACAGACAGACAGACAGACAGACAAAACAATAGATAGAATGACAGAACGATAGATAGATAGATAGATAGATAGATAGATAGATGAAATGACAGACAAAACAATAGATAGAACGACAGAACAATAGACAGAACGAAAGATAGAACGATAGAACAATAGACAGAACGATAGAACGATAGATAGAACGACAGAACGATATAGATAGAATTAAGATATTGAATTAACTTACATATTACAATGACATTAGTATACTTGCTAAAAAAACATTACAATGAAATTAGTAAATAAAAATGTAAATTAAAAAGAGAACATGGCATCTCAAAGTTGGCTAAACCTACACTTACCTCAGCTTATTTCCTTCAGAGTCTATTCTCTCTCTTTGCCGTTTCTCAATGTGTTCTTAATCTTGTGTCCTTGTGTTCTCGTAATACATCATCAACAACTGTTGGAGTTCTATTCTAATACTCTGCTTTTATATACTGCTTTTTACATTATATACAGATGATTGTAGAAATCAGTACATAAATAACTATATTATCAAATTTTCTGATGATACAGCTATACCCGGTTTGCTGACAGAATTCAGATGTCGGTATGTATAAATTAGAGATAGACAGGGTTGTGCGGTGGTGTGAGGAACACAACTTGATGTTGAATGTTAAAAAAAACTAAAGAAATTATCTTTTGAGGTTGGTGGGTGATCATAGTCCAATTTTAGTTAATGAGGAGGAAGCTGAGCAGGTTACAACTTAGAAGTATTTAGGTATTTACTTTGATTCTCAGCTGCAATGGAGTCATCAAGTGGACAATGTTTGTACACGAGCTAGTTAGCGCCTGCATTTTTTGCGAAGGCTCAAGGTTTATGGGGTGGACGAAAGTATCATGTTATTGTTTTACAGATCAGCTGAATCTATAATATGTTATGGTTTTACAATATGGTTTGGCAATTTGACTGTTAAACTAAGATCACAACTTCAAAATGTGGTTAGAAGAGCTGGAAAAATTATTTGTAGGTTGTCCCCACTTTCTCTTCAGGACATTTTTGAGAGATCTGTTAGGAAGCAGAGTCTTAAAATTATTGGTGACCTAAGCCATATTCTCCACAAGGAGTATGAGCTGATGCCCTCAGGCAGGAGATATAGGGTACCAAATTGTAAGATGAATAGGTACAAATTTTCTCTAATTCCATTATCTATCACATTTTTAAATAATAAGTGACTGAAATTGTTGTGTGGGTGAGGGTAATGTCATGGGTAATATGTAATGTTGGTGTATTATTAGGATGGTGTAGGAGTGATATATGTGGTTTTGGAATGTTTTTTTTTTTTTGGTGAAGTGTAATTTAATAAGTGTATTGTTGTATGTTTGATCTGCTCTCTGGATTGCCTAAGACAAATTTCTCCTGAGGGAGATAATAAAAGAGAAACTTAACTTAACTTACACAAGAACGCAAGTACAGAGGACGCATGAACGTACCCGGATGTGTTCTTGACATCAAGGATGCATCGAATCCAGACCTGAGATGATTGAATTGAACGGTTAGAAATCTCAGAAGACGCTGCGGGAGGCTGACGTACGGAAGCCTGTAAGCTTTAAACTTCTTGTTCTCGCTGCAAACATTTGGCTGTGATGTCATGTGTTATTTATTGTCGCACTCCTTATAACGTAAGCAACAAGATCACAGCATATCTCAATTCTCACAAAGATGCGTTCCGAGTCCTCACGTCCTTTAGAGTTCATTCTTTCAAGGTATCCTGGCATAACTGGCCTCCACAAGAACGCAAGTCCATTCTTTGCATTCTTGGAATTGAGAAACAGCCTTTCTCTGGCTATTTCTTCCAAATTCACTTGCTTTTATGGCCCCAGTCCATGTTCCTTTCTCCTCACCTCCATCTTTTCATTTTAATCACCTGCCCTCTCGCTCTTTATCATCCTTTTCCTCCTCTCATTTCCTCCCATTCAACTACCTTTCATCCACCTGACTCATTCTTTTACTCCCCCACCGTTCGCTCCCATTCACTCCTGTAATATTTCTTTCTCATATCTTCTCTTTCTTTTTTTGCACCCTTTTGTAATTCCAGCAGTGCGACCAGACAGCTGATGAGAACAAAATCAGTGTTGTCAAAACCAGGACCACCCACCGACTGAACAAACCGGCCTGAAAATAGCCCCCTTAACCCCCCGCCGCAGAAAAAACGTGCCACTCCACAGCTGCATTATTGCATGCAGCCTGTCAGAAACGTGCCATGCCGTCTGTCTCATTATGGTTTTGATGTGCCGCCATTGTGATCATTATCTCCTCCTGTTCTGGCCTCTTTATTGTGCCTGTTTTTTGAGAGTATCGTCTCTATTTTGCTATATTTTCACAGTCTTTCTTAGTCACAGACAAAAGCAGACAAACACATGCTGAGAAAAATATGACCAGGACTTTGTTTGTGTGTGTGGGGGGGGGGGATCAGTCCAGGATGACGTGATTCCCTCAGCACAATGTGATTTACACATGTTCCGAGAAAAAACATCCGTTATTGTTCCTGGAACAATACCTTTCCTACCTCTCACCCTAACTCAACCCCTAAAATCCAATGACTGGCCGGTGATTGGATGATTGTTATGTCCTACTTGTTTAAATGATGGTAAATGGTTAGTTCATTGCTATTTGCTCATTATGTTATTACAAATCAGTGCTATTGTCGTTAATGAAAACTAAATGAGAACACTGTCATTACCTGAAATTAAAATACAACTGGGAAAAGCTGAAACTGAACTAACAACTAAAATACATTTTCATGACTTTGAAACTAACTAAAAAAAAAAAGGCAAATATGGCCAAATATTAATTTTAGATTTTTATTTTAAAAAACACAAAGCCTTTACAACCCACCTGTATTAAACATGAAAGCACCACTAAATAGCAATAACAATAAACTGTGCAAAAAAAATAAAAAATGAAGGCTGCCAAAAAACAAACATAAATAAATGTTATTAGTTAATTTATTAGAAGTTAGCACATTAAGTTTGGAAGCCATAAACAAATAATAATAACAATAATAAAAAAACCTCTATAAAAGTGGAACTAAATTATAGAGTGCAAACTAACAAAAACAAACTAAAGTAAAAAAAATATATATATGTATATGTGTGTATATATATAAAATAAAGAAAAAAATGAAAACCTTTTTAACTATACCACTTAGCACATTAAATCTGACCGCCATAAAATACTAAAGCTAAAACAAAATTTAAATAAACTTAAAATAGAAAATTCTAAAAAATAAAAAAAAAACTAAATTCAAAGGAAAAATTAAAAATAAAATATAAAACTATAAAAATCCTGTTTTCAAACCCGTAAAACATGAAAGGTGATACTGTGCAGAATGTCCAAGCTGTTTGTTTCTATCCAATGAATGTCAATTGTGATGTAAACTGCCAAGCTCCAAAACGTATAAAAAAATATCTATAAACAATGGAAGTTCCATATGACTTGTGCCATATATTCATATGACAACATACAAAACCAAAAATGTAATTACTGAAAATGTAAAATCTTTTCCTATAGCCTACACTTAAATGTTTTGTGTAAAACTTAATTTGTGGACTACAACAAGCTGTTCTGGGACGAGTTTATGCAATTACTAATGATCTTCACAGTGGGGTAGAGGAGCAACTGACCCCACATCAGTCTTCAATTCTACAATTCCCCTTAAATAAAAGTGACAGTGCAGGGATCAGAGTGCTGGGTAATGTGGTCTCTGCTTGTGGTCATCAAAAGCACAGCTGTATTTTACAGCGACTGTTTACAAAGTCAAGCAGAATTCAAGAGGTCGAGTGGCATCTTCAGCTCAGACTCATCTGGTCATTAATCACTTTGAGTTGATTCGCTCCAACCAAAAATAATTTTGGACAACAGTCACGTGTAAGCCACAGATGTCTGAGATGTATTCTACCCCACAGCTGCCACAGAGTGAACTGGATTGATTTTTAACCGTGTTCTGCATTGCTGGTTTACAAAATTGTGCTATTTTTGCAGCCTCAGACAGCCCGTTCACACAAGACATATCCGTGTTATTATTTAATTGTCTGCGTATATGCATAAGACATCCTCTGTGAGCGGGAATTAACTATAAAACGTTTAAATATGGGACAAAATACAGCTTGTATCAAAAATAAAGTTCTCTGCATTCACTGAACTGGTTGTAAAAGACATGACAGATTCAAGGCAGAAATAGCAATCATTAAACTCACACAGACACAGGGTTCCTAGTAAAGATGAAAAAGCAGGTCAGTTTATACGTTAATAACCAAACTGGGTGCAAGGTAAGTGTGTGTAATTCAAATGCATTTACTATGGTTTCAAAAGCACATCATATCTAAGCTAGCTGTGAATAAAAATTGCTGTTTTCAATGTGCAGGCTACTAAACGTATGAGGAAAAAAGGTTGTGAACCACTGGCCTACTCCCTTTAGATGGGAGAGAGAGACAGAAAGAGGGAACGAGACTGATGCATTTCCCTGAGAAAGAAATGATTTAGAAAAGCCTTCAATTGAAGCGAGGAAAAAAAAAAAAAAAAAAAGATATTCAACACTGAGCCAGGAAACACGCAAACGTTCACACAGTGAGCGATTTGCTCAAGCACATGACAGGTAAGGATATATCACGTTGAACGTGTACTTAAGTGGAAGGCCGGTCAAATTTTCTATCCTTTCTGCTTCCTGTCTCCTCGTCTCTTCTCTCCCCCTCTATATCCTGCGACTCAGCGGAGGGAGGACTGTATAATATGCAGCATCACGTAGCAGCAGGCAAAAATCCTGCAGGATTCAATAACAAGAAGTTAATAAGATTAGCACGACGCTAATGCAGATGAGCCACTGGGGTGGAGAAGCCACAGAAGATTTCCCCATCCCTGGAAACCAATAGAGGATGCCAATTTACACTGATCTGGCACAATCCTTTTCCCTCATACCCCAACGTTAAGCAGCAATAGCAACTCTGGTGCTGTACAAGAAGGTGAAGACCCCACTTAAGGGGAAGTGCAGGCATTTGGCTTAACAAGTGAGGTTAAGGGGGGGGGATGTAAGATGGACGTTTATTGAAGAGAGAGGTTGGCATGCCTGACTGATTTGCTGGAGAGGGTAACTAGCACCTGGCAACTAGTGCTGGCTAGCCATTGACTAGAGAGAGATGGAATAGCTTAGCGTGGAATCCTAAGGGCCATGGGTGGAGCTCTGCCCGGTAACTCCCTCTCATTGGTCCCCAGACAGGTGTCTTAGCCAATGATTGAGCAGTCAATGGAAACATTCCACCGGGACTGGCAGGGTTCCACTCCATCGGGCTTGGCTCTGTTTCTCACACAACAAACAAATGAACAAAGAGCAAAGCAAGAAGTAACCTGCTGCTCTCATTAACAAGTCTCAAAGGAGTTTTGGTTTGAAGAACTGGGCAAGTCTTTATCATGATAGTCAAATTGGTCTTTATCGCTCCAAGGTGAAGAAGCCCTCGGTAAGACGTCCAGGTAAAAAATGCCGCCGTGAGCCTAAGGAGTCAGGACAGAAGTAGAGAGAAGAAAGGAATTGGCCGCTAACACAATCCCATACAAGCCTGAATTTATCTTGGATAACCCAGCGCACACACAAAGTCCCAAGCAGTCTGTCCGAAAGCCTCTTATCTTCGGTGGAGCTGCCGAAAAATGAAACTAGCATGTATCAGCTGTTCCCATCAGAGCCACACACATATGCTCGACTTGCCAAGCAGTCTCTCTCACGCAGCAACACACACTTAGGAGCACCTCATTGCACAAGAGGCAACATGTCGCCAAGGCAATCTGGGGTGCAAACAAGTAGATTTGACAGGAGCGCTGGTGTATGGTAGGAGATGGAGACGATACACAGTGAAGAGAAAACACTCATACACTCACAGTTACAGTGCTTTCCAAAAGGGCTAATGGATAAAATCTCTAAGAGTCTCCATCAGCAGGTCATCACAGTTGAGTGTACGACCCCAAATCTTTACCCGCTAGACCTTGCTCGGACCTTTGAGATGCTCATTGGGAGATAGGGGTTCTTAAAACTGCCCACCATGCAGTTTAAATCGGGATGGTGTAACCTAGCGGTTAGTCTCAGCTTCAAGTGGGAGGCTCACAGAATATGCATACTGCAAACAAAACTGGATTGGACTTTCTTGATCTGACAATATCTAATCTGATTGGCTGGATTTCTGCAACTTTTGTGATTAAAGGCACACAGGTTTTTCTATCAGTCAGCTTTGAAACCTTCATGTTTGCAAGGTACCAGGTTGATTCAACAAGTCCTTCTGGAGAAAGAACTAATTACTGGATTTGCCAAGGCTCACCAGATTACTGGCATCAAATTACACAAAAGCAAATTGAATTGAGCTTGGTAGCTTTACATGTCAGTTAGGCCGTCTCCTTAGGCAATTCTTGACTAGAATAAACTGAATGTGAACCAGATTTTGTCAAGACAAACCCAGGCTAAACTGGCCTGGTAACTAAAAGGTTGCAAGTTCCTTGCATCCTTGCAAGTGTTGTTCTATCGCTGTTGTGTCTTCAGCACACTCTGGTGCAAGACACAATGGTGATCGATCACTGATCAACCCTTGCAAAGATGCAAGCAACCAACAACCATTTCATTTTCAGTCCACTTCTTATTCTACGGTACCTGTAGTAAGTGTACCTTCAGTGTGGATAAAAATCTGATCAGAATGCTTTTCTTTTCACCCGTTCTCTCTTGGCTCTTTCCTTAGGGACTAAATGAATATATTTTCAGCATGCACGATCCAAGTTATTGAAAAGTGGACTGACTGGCGGCTACCCTACAATGACTGGCCATTTGCTTCTGAACCCTCAAGAGAAGTTACAAACTCTGTCAAACAAAAGAAAATCCCTTGAAGCAACTGGAGCTAAAGACAAGCAAGCAAATAAATCCCGCCTTCTGGAACCACTGTGAATCAAGACAAATGTGAAAAAGCACTATAACACACAGCAGAAAATGAATAAATTTTGGGTTCTCATTTATGTGAAATGTTTACCTCTGCCTTACACACATACAAGCCATTATTGCAGCCATGACAGCATAGGTTAATCTCTACATTACTTACAATGTGGATATATGAGGTATATTAGTTTTTTTGCTCTTGGTTTAACTGAAGTTTCTATTGCCATTGTGCAGGATGTCATTGGAACAAGAAACACGACGGTTTTTATTGGACGTTATATTGTTGAAAAAGATTTTAACACATTTTTCTCTCTATTAAAGGAGAATGGTTCATTGTAACACTACTTTACTACAGTGTGCCGAACACACTCAGCACCAACACACACATACACACAGACTCAAGTACAGTAACTGTCCCCCCATTGGCTGGCAGACTATCTCAGTTGGACCTCAGAATCGGAACAGAAATCACAGCAGGAGAACAGCAGGGACTGTCTGGCGATTTCTGAGTAAGTGTGTACCTAAATGTGTTGAGCATCAGACAAAAAGTTATCACATGACTGCCTGACAAATAGAGAGATAATGACAAAGAGAGAGATATGAGGCAATACGAGGTATTCCTATCCAAGCAAATTGTACCTTTGGCTGGGACCATTACATGCTGGATAAAAAAAAATTATGCTGGCACAGCTGAGTGCATTTATCAGTAGGACTGGGAATCGAGAATTAATGATTTGTATAACTTTTTTTAAAGGCTTTTGAACATGACACAGGTGGAACACTCTACTAAAGTACCCAAAATAAAATTAACTTCTAATTATTACTTAAAAATTATTGATCCAAACAGTACACATGTACTTAAGTAATTGAATCAAAACTACTGTATAATTCCTTACAATTCCCAGTCCTACTCATTAGACTGGTGAATTTACTGTATTTTCATCTCATACATTTTTATTTTCACACATTTAATATATATATATATATATATATATATATATATATATAGTGCCTTTATATTGTGCCTTTTTATTAAGATAGGATAGTGTAGAGTAGACAGGATGTGAAGTGGGAGAGGGGGTGGCTGGGATCGGGAAAGGCCCTAAAGCAGGTATTGGAACTCGGGATGCCTGCAACGCAACAACGTTATATGTCAGCACACTGTCCACTAGGCTATTGGCGCCGACATATTTAATATTTTTCTTGAAGTACAGTTATATAGTATTGCATTATTTCCCTTACAAATTTTATATAATGGCCAGATATAGAAGATGGACTAAACTTGCTCATATTTAACTTTAAAAGAAACTGAAAATTTGCAACAGCACTTTGCATGGGCTGTGGTTTACAATGATGTCCAATATCATTAATAACTGCCAAATCATTCAAATACAAGCCTCTACGCAAAAGCTAATTATATAAGCAAACATGGTGTAATAGAAAGCTATGTAGTTGCACATAGTGCTTAACCATTTAAGTCAGACTAAAACGATTAAAGGTGCAGTAGGAGATCTTGGAAAATGCTAACTTTAGCCTGAATCGGGCGTGTTAACTAAGCGAGACAAGCAAAATATGCAGAGCGATATTAAGGGAGGAAAGCGAATTAAAACGCTCGGACCGAGCGTTTTGATTGGACGAACATTTCTTGGTCCTACTCCTTCCACAGAATATATAAATACAGATAAATACATTTAGACCACTTAACTTAATGATTGCTATCGGGATGTGAAGAGACTTTCAACCAGCATAACAAAAAATGTTTCTGAAGACAATCACCTATTGCACCTTTAAGCACTATTTGCAGAATAATATGCAGAGCTGTAGGTGCTACACAAAAGAACATCACCATATTTAGCACAACATTTGCACCATTATCATTAGTTCTGATGTTTAAGAGCAATAGCATCTATTCACTTTAAAGATTTTTTTGAGTTACAAGAGGTTTGTGCTATTTAAAAAGTTCTTACCTTTTCACTCTAATAAATCAGCATTCAAGGTTTAATTTGAACTCCATCTTTATAGGATATTTTGGATGATTCTGGAGGCTTCTTGTTTCAATAGGACTCTGCTGCCAATTTTCAGATCCAAAAGTCAGTTATGCCACAGTAACAAGCTTTGTTTACTTAGATCTTCACAACCAACCAGGGAAGACCCTGCCTTCAAAACACCCAAATCTTCTGTGAAAGTCCACTGGGGAAAAATGGAGGAAAAGAACAATAAGAATTTGATTACATTTCAACAAACAGACTGCATGCAATATTCCTAGCGATCCCAATTTGTTATCATGCACACACAGACACACTTCATTCTACGGCCTGAAGATTTGTCAACAGCATCAAAACTGTTTTTTTTTTCTTTTTTATCCTTAGCATATAAGCTGTGATTTTCCCAGAGTACAAAAGCACACACAATCACGTCTGGCAGTAACCATAAAAAGACTTTAAATTTAGACGGCAGATGAGAACGAGAGATGCTTTCATCTGAATGAATACTTGATGAGTAGCTGTAACATATACAACTGAAAAAAAGCAAAGATCTAGATTAAATTTACTGTGGTGAAACTGGCCTGTTCATATCAACAAATTGGAAATGCATTTACACTATTTCCTATACTGCCTGCCTCTAACAGGCACAGTCCCACTGAAAGGGACAAAATGGACTGGACTGTTTTACTTTACCTCTTAAATGTCACCACAATACAAATTAAAATGTAATTGAGGTCAGATAATTTGACAAACTATTTCAATTAGGGGTGGGCGATATGACCAAAATCTTATATCAAGATATGAGTTATGAATTTTATTTCACATTAACAGTATCACGATATAGTTATTTTTGCTTTAGATAAGGTCTTTATGATATCAATATTTTTGATACCAAAGAAATTTTATAATTCTTGTCACAAGTGTCAATATCACAAAAAATCTCACTGAAGACAAGTAAACAGTCAGCGATTAAATAAGAATAAGAAACTAATTACAAGCAATAGGACACAAAAGAACAAATAAATATGAAATGCTACATACATTGTATAAAGCAGGGTTCCTCAATAGGTGGCCCGCAGGCCACATCCGGCCCGTGAGAGAAAAATGTTTGGCCCGCGCTAATTTCACATAATGTGGCATGAAAATTCAAACGCTGCATCAGAAAGCGACATTAACTTACATCGTGTCTACATCGGATGCGAGCGGCGCAGCGCGACGCAACAAAATACAATAGAACCCATTATAATCAGTGATGCTGTCTACACTGGATGTGGCGTGGCGGGACACGACAAATCCCCAACAGTAAACTGCTGACTCGTTCTATTTATGACGTACTGACACAAAGTTCAAATGATTTGCAATGCTGTCGCGTCCAGTGTAGATACGATGTGACAGCAAAAACGTGGCGAGTGAGAAGAAAAGAAAAGTGGACGGAAAATAGATGATTACCTGAGATTATCACTGTCATATGTTGTATTTTGTTCCTGCCGCGATTACGCAGAAAATGAAAACCATTTCTAAAATAGAATCCGTGTCGCTTATTGTCACGTGTCGCTGTTGCGGGTGGTTAGGACAAAAACTACATGGAAAAGATCGCTTTTTATCGCGTCACGTCGCGTCTGGTTGGGACACATGGTGTTACAGTTTGATCCCCCCCTTGTGGCCTTTGGCTTGGTGTTGTTGGCAGAATTTGGCCCTCAGCAAAAACTAATTGAGGAACCCTGGTATAAAGTAATCAAATGTATAAAAATACTACATATTCTTCATTGTGTAAATTAAATATATATTTCTTTCAGAGTTACGAAAGTGAATGAGTCAAGAGCAGTAAGATATTTTCCCTCTTTTGTTGTTTGATTAACATGAATGACAGACAGCCGGAATATTAGACTGCTGTCATCTTAAGAGCTGCCTGGATCCAATTTACTGTTACATATGTGACCCTGGACCACAAAACCAGTCATAAGGGTCAATTTCTCGAAATTGAGATTTATACATCACCCGAAAGTTGAATAAATAATCTTTCCATTGATGTATGGTTTGTTAGGATAGGACAATATTCGGCCGAGATACATTTGAATATCTGAAATCTGAGTGTACAAAAAAATCAAAATACTGAGAAAGCATATCACTAATCAAAAATTTAGGTTTTGATATATTTACGGTAGGAAATTTACAAAATATCTTCATGGAACATGATCTTTACTTAATATCCTAATGATTTTTGGAATAAAAGAAAAATAGATAATTTTGACCCATATAATGTTTTTGTTTTTTTTGGCTATTGCTAAAAATATACCCCAGCGACTTTAGACTGGTTTTGTGGTCCAGGGTCACATATGTGTTTTCTTTCTCAGCTGTTTGCTTTCACTTAAGACCTAAATTACTGTGTTTACGAGGATACTTGCAAAGATGAGCATTTTGACACATACAAGTGTGAATATTTAACCGTTCTAGGCCTATAAAGAGGCAAAAATAACTAACCGTCTCCACATGCGCACATCTCTCTGACAGCACTCAGAAACAATCTCCCAGACAGCACACACATATAGCGTAATGAGTTTTCTTTCACTGCTGATTGTGCTTCAGCGACTTAAAATCACTTGCTTGTTTTTAATCCACAATGCTTAAAAATGCATGCAAACGATACATTTCCGTGACCATGTAGCACAGCAACGTCACATAAGCCTGTAACTGCAATAGAGACGATACTCCAAAATCTCTACTGGTTAACAAAACTTGAAAAAAACTCTACACATATGTACTTCACATCACATCCTTTTTCATCAACCAATGTGTCAGGTTGAAACAGAAAGAGATGAAGAGGAAACTATTATTAGAGGGAAAGTGAGAAAAAGGCAGGAAACAGAAATTGAAGATGATGTGTGATGTAATTTGAATAAGGCAGACAGATATGAAATGAAATCAGTAAGTCAGATAAGACAGAACGAAAGATGTAAAATAAGAAGTAAAGTAGTACAGTATAATAAGCATCAGGGTGTGGGATAAGCGGTTTCTTTTTCTTTTCTGTACGTGTTATTCTGAAGTGACCACAACTAATTTCCTTTTTGACATCTCCGAAAGGATTTATCAGAGCTCTTTACATTGATTTCCACATAGAGATGAAGTCAGTGACAGAGAGTCACAGATAGATAGATAGATAGCTAGATAGATAGATAGGTTTGTGCAAGAACATATTCGCTATATGGCAGGGGTCAGTTGTGATTATTCAACACCAGATGAAAATAAGCAGGGCTGGATGGAAGTGGATGTGAGCGAGCTGAGCAAAGATGAAAATTATGTTTCGATCCAGCGTTGCAGCAATCAATGCGGAGCAGAGAGCTGTGACCACATGGAGAACGAGCGACGGATGGGATTTAGAAGGAAACATAAGTCTACGACAGACAGGAAGTGAGTAACTGAACGACAAACAAGATCAAAAAAAGAAACCAGGGACAGTCGGCCTGGACAAAAAGATAATACTTAGAAAAGAAGACCCAAGCTACTAAGGGAGACATTTCAGGAAGAATTATTACAAGGGTAAAAGACCTGTAAACATCTAGATCAACAGTATAGACGTAGCAAGATCTCTCTACCATCTCAACTGTTCTCCTAGAATGCAGTGATATTAAATGCAGAACAAATGGAGTCTAATGTTTCTCATGTGTTTCACCTGAGAATAAGACCCTTGTAATCTCAAATATGTCTTCTGTAGAGCTTCAGTGGCATCTTAATATCTCAAACTGTGCTCAGATTTGTGACTGTTGACTAGCAGAAGGCTTCATATTTACCTCTACAGTGCTGTCAGTGGCAATCACCCATACTTTCTATTTACCCTCTGTTATTGTCGATCTCTCTCACTCGCTTTCTGCACTCCCACTTGTCGCACTTGTCTGTTTATTCTTAATTTCCCAGTCCAGTTCCTCTGTCTGTCTCAGAACCCCTCGAGGAAGGACCCAAACATCAAGTTAAAATCTCAGAGGACAAGCTCTCTCTTTTTGCTATGACTGTTTGTCACAACAACCTCTCCATCTTTCTCTCTTTTCGCAGTATCAGTTGTCACGGATGTATTTTTTACACCAACTGCTGTGCAGTTAAATACCTGTTTTTTTTACAAGTCTAATTATTTTGCAAATATCTTGCAGCAGAGTGATAAATTTCAACATTTCTATCTCACGAGGACAATTATCCAACTTTAGTTTGATGATAGAAACATTATTGAGGTTTCATCAAGATAATTAGCTGTATTTTTTTTCTCATGTGGATGATATGAGCATCCAAGGCCAAAGAGATCTTACATAACTAGGACAGAAGGAAGTATCTAGATAAATCTAGTAGCATCGGCCGTGGATTGAACAGATGCCCTACTATAAAAGTCCTACTATAGCTAAAGGCTACTTGGAAAAGTTTTCATTTATGCCAAGCAAAGTTCATAGGTGTTATATTTTCAGATCGTACCTGCATCCATGCTTGAAGGCGAACAACCTTCTTTACCATGTCTTTTATGTCTCCTACACACCTGCCTCCACGTCCGACCCCTTCACGCAAATATATGGAAGACCAAGCATTACTTTAACGTCAGCTAGTGCGTCAAAAACGCCCACTACACATCAAATCTTGACGTTAGCAATGTAAGTGCATTTTCTCAATGTCAATGAAATTGTATATGAGCCTAATTACAGTATCGCAGTAATAAGAGCAGGCAGTGCAGTTGACAATGACTCACAATGAAATGTTCAACGGGCTGTAGCCACAGGGAAGTAGACAGTATCACTCTACACAAACATAAATAAATCACCCCCATTGATGTTTCATCAAAGGACATGAGCAGGAGTGCTATACCATCACTTCACCGAAACTTCAGGTGCAAATACAGTCTTTGAAGATGGGTCATGTCCTGCTGTTTCACCTTGCAGATGAATTACAAGCAGATAGGTATGATTTAAAGCTTTGTTTACCTAAAAATGATTTGTGTATCCCAGATTAAAGCTCAAATTTTTGACTTCTCTCTTCTTAGGACGTTTGATTCGAGGAGATTTGATTGAAGAGATGACGTGGAACGTCTTTGTAGATGCTTTTGAGTTTTTCAGTACATTCATCATAACAAAAGAACTGTCATATGACCTTCATCATGATGACTTTGAGATGTTTACTGTACGTGTATCATGTAGCCTGCAGCAGCTACGGATGTCAAGGTGTCTCTCTATTCTTGTTTTTACTCTGTTCCACTAGATTATTATTCACCCAAGAGACATGCATTGTCAAGTGTCATGCCCATTTAAACCGGTGTGTGCCTCCTCAGATATCTGCAGCAAGTGGATTTCATGTGGGATAGAGTGTCTAAGCATGGGTTGTATCACTTTCGGGAATGTTGGGATATCTGGATGGAGAGTAACATGGTATTTCCACAAACTTTAGGTCTTTTATTGACTTGTACATGTTTTTAGCTTAGCTACGATGGCATATTGTGTGTTCATAGGAAGCACTGACTATGAACTGGTGTGGAAAAATCAATGAAAGGTCAACATGCAGACTTCCTCACTGCAGTGCCAGATGATTGTTGGTTGCTCTGTTGAAATAAACGCCTAGCAAAAAGAATGAAAGAGCAAGAAATAGTTAAGGTTTGGGGGAAAAGAGAAACAGCATCCTTGGCAATGCTAATACGCAATATCATTTCTGTAGGATTCAGAAGCAGCTTTTCAGGTAATGGACCTCTACGGTATCTGGAATCAAGTTTAGCGTATTTTCCGCTCTGACAGGATTTGCACACCCACAACCTGTTATAGCGTCTTATACATCCCACATTTGGCAAAGCTAAAATACCATTTTTACTTTTATGGTGCCATATGTCAGTCATGATATGAATTTGTGAGAACGACACTCGCCTGCTGTCTCCAGTTCGCACCCAAACCTTGAACATGGAAGTGTGAAGGAGTGTTTACTGAGCCAGAGACAAAAACACAAACATACATAGTCATTCAGGTAAAACACACTGGAGCTGAGAACCTGAGTAGAATGGATAAGACTGGTCTTTTGTTGAAAGAGAAAAAAACAAACTAAAAAACAAACAGGCATATCCCACAGTTTTTCTGCTCATGGTGATGCATTATTATGGAACATTCAGTGAGCTACTGAGATGAAATGATGACCTGACTGATAAGTTGGCGGAGCTTGCAGGCATCTGCTCAGTGAAGAACATTGAGATGCAGTGATTCTGTCTAAACTCTTTCAAAAATAATGGAAAAATCAGTCCAGTGTGACAAACTGACAGCAAACTTCTCAGTATAGTCACAACTTGGAACTAAAGTAAAAAATGGTCTCCAGGATGAGTCCTATCTACATGCTAAAGGAAGTCAAACTGATCTCCATGATAAACATTGCATGTTGGGATCATGGGGCAAATGGGGGGAATATAGCAGCTTTGGAGGGCCTGATGACTGTGTGGTTTTCTGGTGGCTGGAAGGGCCTGGACAAAGAATCAGTAAACTCAAAGTGAGCAACAAGCCGCTACTCAGCTATAATTGCATGCCAAGAAGCTGTCAATTAACAGCTGATAAAGTGCAGTGGCAGCTGCTTCGGACATTTATGTTTGAGGACCACACATGGAAAATAAAATAAAATGCACACACAACCATAACCTTGTGCTGCATATACTTAAGGGGACTCCCTTCTAATGTTTTTAATGTAAGCTAATTATAATTATTAAACAAACTAATTAACTCCAATATGCTTACAGATTTGTTTAAATATTATGATATTAGCCTTGTTACAAAACCTTCAAAGGCTACATATTATGGACATGGAATATCATACTGTAAATAACTGATCTGAAACTCTTCATAAGCAGCTATGTTGTTAGCATGTCGCTAAGCTAACAACACTAAACTCGAATACAAAGCAAACACAAATATCAGCTAAAACAGTGGTTTACTTGGATTGAACCGTTTAGAATTACATTCCTCTCGACTTTCTCACCATCTTGGATGTTTTTCATCTCCTCACAGAGCTTGTCTAAAGGCATTATGGGATTGCCTTTTCTGTGCTGCCTTAGAATTTGGCCAAAGGAAGGTATCTTAGAAGGTAGCATATTTTTCCTGCCTATCTTTTGAAACAGCCTTCTTTTATGATTCTTTCTAGATGGGCAACCTACTAAGTTTTGGAAAACAGCTATTATTTAGTCTGTTCATGAATCTTTTATGGAAAAATCCCCACTAGGAGTTTTTACTAGGGTGACCATACGTGCCATTTTCCCAGGACGCGTCCTGGCCAGGATTTCTATATTGCCTAAAATATCTAGGTTTTGGCTTTGTTTGTGTGTGCAGACCGATCGGTGTATGACATCAAAGTACCATACAGACGGTTATGCTTTCGAAACACTCTCGAGGTACTTTGATGTCAAACACTGATCGGTCTGAGCCGCACTGCTTTTAAGTCGAACACACCTAATATGTACGCGTAATTGCATCTCTTTGACCGTAGACACCTTCTCACACGCCATGATTGGTCCATTATGTACAATGCTTGCATGTTATTGGTCAAACTACTTTTTGATCATTACCTTCAGCAAGCATGAAAACAGGAAAACAAAGCCAAAACAAATCCTGGCCAGGACGCGTCCTGGGAAAAGGGCACGTATAGTCACCCTAGTTTTTACTATCCTTGAATTTCAATCTAAACTGGATAGCAAAAGCTGTTCAGTAACAGACACGCATATTTCTACCCTCCACCTCTCTTCACTTTCATCGACATTACCTCTTTCTCTCCTGCCACAAGTGCTTTGCTTCTCAAATGATTTCCCATAACGGGTTTTATCACAAGTTTGAAAAAAAAGTTCATTTGCACTCCCGCACCCAGAGAAATCACCATATTCAGATCATTATCTCTATTACTCATCACCCACAATGCTATGCGGCTCGCTTATTTGCATAAAGCAGAGTGCAATCCATTGTTTTCCATTTTGTCACATTACACATTTGCATACGGATTTGCATGGCTGTTTGTTTGAGTTGATGTTGCTCTCTTTTCTGATAACCTTGATTTAATGGGGTTCCTCCGCCATGAGATGGGTCTCACCTCAATGAATTTAAGACCTTAATCTGCTTGGTTACTTTCATTAGCTATCTTAAGAAAATAAATAGTGAGGGGTAATTCCGGCATCTGCAAAACTCCCCTAAACACAATGATTGCTAAGAATGTAATCAATCCTTATCTAAATGGAACAACGCTAGCTGATCTGTAATCTGGCGGTCATTAAATCGAACAGCCCAATAAAGAATATTCAAAAACTCTGTCAGCTTATGTTAGCATTTCACAGGCTAACACTGATCTTAGCTTGTTTCCCCATTCAGAACATTTAGAATGATACAAATGATTCAGACAATGTAAGCTTTGTACTGATTAAAGGTTAATTTTTAATCAGTATACATGTCAGACAAAAGATTACTTTATTATCTTAAAGGGATAGTTCACCCAGAAATGAAAATTGTCATTATTTATTCACCCTCATGTCATTCCAAACCTGTATGGAGTTTATTCTGTGGAACAAAAAAATATATATTTTAAAGAATGAACTTTATTTTGAGTGAGCTATGCCTTTAAAAGTAAAGTTTTATCTTTTGAGCTACCAACAGGAATCTACTATTCACACAACAGAGCCCCACCTCAAACTCATGCCATTGGTTGAACAAATGTTGCTATTTCAGGCTTGTTGGGATGCTCAATCAAATACAATGTTTTGATAGCACTACAGCCTCATATTCACAGTGTTTACACTTTGAGAGAAACAACCTTTACAGTTGTATTTCTTATTAAGCTGGCATGAGTATTTTAACAAAGAAAATTACACACTTCAGTTTTATAAATGTTAAAGATTAAGGGTTACAACCTGCAAAATCTCCTTTCCTCCATTCCATGTCCCTCATTATCAAAAAAAAAATTGAATAAGTGAGGATTATGCATTCATTCTCTCTCTGTCTTTATTAACAGCTCCCACCAAATGTCATATCCCTGTATTAGGCTCAGGTTTATTAGTATCAGCCACAAGCAGTACAAAAGCAATAAGTTTCCAACTAAAAAGCTGTAGCTAATAAGAGAATATGATGAAATGAGACCAATAAAAAAAAGAGAAAGAGACAGAGTGCATCCTGGAGATTTATGAACAACAAAATTGTGGGGTACTTAGTCCTATTATGCATCCGTACTGCGGTTCATCCTGCACTCCGCCTATACGGAAAGAATGTTTTGCCTTGACCTTAATCACACACATGAAACTCTCTATTTGCCTAAAAGGCATCATAGTGAGGAAAATGAGGAACTGGTGGGTTAACTGGGTCAAGTGTTACGGTTAAATTCAAAACAGCATATTACTCTTACATGAAGCTTTCTAGCTCTGAATAAAAAAAATCAGTTTGAATGTTTCAGATAAAATTCAATGCAAATTTCATGCACATTAGCATGGCCACAGGATTTCTCACACATCAGTCATGTTATTCAAGAGGAATTTAAGAATGGAAGGGTTTGGATCTGCCCAAAGGGTTTAGGCAATTAAAGCTCTTTTAAAAAGCAAAATAATGGAATTGGTATGTTCTAGCCTAGCTGGAAGAGATCTGGGTTGGCAAATGAAAAGGTTCAGACTTGCAAGGGGCAATCTTTGAGCTTTCACCACTGTCATCCTTGAGATTCCAAAATAAACACCACATTGCTTCAGAAGGACTGTCCCTGCTAGTGGGTGGCCTTTCAATGGCAACATCGCACACTGCAAGTTTCTGAAAAAGAATTATTCTGGCCTTGTTTGTGTGGTGATGAATAAAGATTACATTCCATTAGACAGAAGCGCTATACTACTACATGTGGCCTTTCGACAACTCAACTCACAACAACTCAAAAGCCTCAATATAGTCTGGATCTCTGATGAATGGTCCTCATAATTCTAAAGATTTAGAAATGACTTCAATGCCAGAACCTATAAATAAGACATTATTTATAAGACTAGAAATAAGAGTATTCCAGTGCAGTTACAATAAGATTCACAATTGTCTGTCCAAAGGAACAACCTTTTCTGTCTGCTTTTATAAGACCCAGATTAGGCCTGTCACGATAACAACTTTTTGTTGTGCGATATATTGCCCCAGAAATAATTGCGATAAGCGATATTATTGTCATTTTAAAGACAATTTTATGCCACCGAATATATAATAATAATGTAACAGCATAATAATGCAAGAAGGCCTACACACTTCCAAATGACAACAAACTTTTAATTTTAAGAATATTTAGAAAAAGAAAAATGCACAAAGAGCTTGTATGGAGATTTTTCCATCTACAGATTTTTCCCGGACCTTCTTTTCTCTGTAAATTAAGTGTGTACACTATTGCTGAAAAACGCAATCCCTACTTATCAGTCAGATGTCCGTATGCAAAAAGGCACAGATCCCTAAACAAGGCCATATCTTCAGATGAAACTTTTTTGTAGAAGCATTTTTTTAAATTTGAACTAGCACCTCATGACTACACCACGTTATGTACGAGAAGCTGCAAAAGAGACTGGTGCAAGTGGAATGTAAAAAACACGGTGACATTCATTTTTAAGTAAATATAATGGGCGATATATTGCGTCACCAAAAATTATTGAGGTCATGTACATATATTGCGCAATAAGTCGATATATTGATTATTGCGACAGGCCTAACCCAGATGGTTCCCCAGAAACTGAAATCAGCAGGTCTTATAAATAACAAAAGTGTATGCATCAGTTGGAATAATCCTGAAGGCTCTTGTCGGGAAATGAGCTCATGTCTGAGAGTGATGTTGGGAGAAGGAATAAGGACCATCTTCATCAACTGTACTAAGAGTAAGTGTACAACTCTGCTAAAGGAACAGGGACCAAGTACTTGAACATGGACTTGCTTATCTGTAGGACTGTGTGATTTGAGGCTTCCAGTGCCGCCTAGTTTATCTACGTAACAAGAGAGCCAATGAGATTTGTACATTTTGAAGACAAAGTGAGTCTGGATTGCCTATGCAAAACTCATCAGCATGATGCCACAGTGTTAGGGGCAGGTTCCAGAACATTGCTATTGGCTGCTTATTGACCCAAGACAAAAGAGCCCACCCTCAAGTCTCCTTAATATTCTGGTCCCTAAATGTGGCTCTGGACCATCAATGTTGGTTTAGGGCAGGGGTGTCTAATCCTCCTCCTGGAGGGCCACTGTCCTGCAGAGTTCTGCTCAAACCCTAATTAAACTTACCTGAACCAGTTAATCAAGGTCTTCAATTTAGAAACTTCTAGGGAGGTAAGTTGGAGCTAAACTGTGCATGACGTTGGTCCTCCAGGAGCGGAATTGGACACTCATGATCTAAGGGAATTATTCACCCATTCAATCATCTGGCAAACAAAAAATACAAGTCTGATCTCTAGGAAAAGTACCAATACACCTCTTCTCAAACAGCCACACAATTTGAGGTATTATCCTGTATCATTTGTGCTACCAACATGAATGAGTTACTCACCAAAGTTTAATACTTAGGGTTAGGATCTGAACAAACACTAACCTTATATGAGCATTGGTAAGCATTATGCTTGCCTTGGCTTCTGTTCTCTTGGGTGGCTCTCCCAGTCCCTGCAGATCAGCTTCCTGTCAGTGGACAGTTTATTTGCAAGGAAAAGAAAGAGAGAGCAAGAGCTGTCTTTGTGTCTATCTGAGCTCACCCAATAGAATGGTAAGTATGTGTTTCCTACTACATTAGAACAACACCCACCATTAGATCTGCTGTGGGACTGTTCGTGTGTGTTTACGAATAAGGAGACAGACAGCAGAAAGGAGTCTGAAGCAATACTCTGTACACTGTCAAAAACCCTCAAGCCTTTCGATGATGTTCTCCACACAAAAGATTTCCTGGTACAAGTCGCTTCATGAAGAACTGAGGCTCTCTCTGGCAGAGTCTGCAAAATAAAGTCACACTCGGGTACAACACAAAGAAAAGAAAGTCCCTCTGATCATTTTTGGCAAGTTACAACCCTGCTGAAATGATCAGTGCAGACTGACATGCCTTTCTATTGCTGGTTAGTGCTGGTTTAGCTTGTCCTGTCAAAAGTTGTCTAACAAACTTCTACAATAAAATTTTTTAAAGCTATTTTTATGGGCTTTTTATGCCTTTTTATTGAGATAGGACAGTAGAGAGATGACAGGAAAGCACTGGGTAGAGAGCGATTGGCAAAGGACCTCGAGACGGGAATTGAACTTGGGTCGCCGTGAGCGCAGTTGTATGTCAACGCTCTAACTATTAGTGCCGACAACATCCACAATAACATTTGCTGATTTTTTTTTTTGTTTGTTTTGTTTTTTTCTTTGGAAGTGAGACATCTAGGGCCTCTAAATTTTGCAGAACTAATGCATTTTCAAGAATTTGTTTTGTTAAAGGCCCATCAGAGATGCATTGTAGTTGTTTAACAATTCCTGTTGAATCTCCGACCACCAGTGTAGCTCAGTTCTACACTTCCCATCAAGGTCATCAGGCTAATTACGGCAGAGTTTGGAGGCTTTGCAGAATGAAAAACTGGCCTGTTCTGTAAACACAATTGGATCATTTAGCTTAATTGGCTTAATTGGATCATTTAACTAGTTTAGTGTATTCGCCTATTTGCTGCTTTAAGGCAACTCTCTGGTACAATACACACATTTTCTGCACCATTTCAATGAGGGTGCCAGTTAGTCAGTGGTGGGAAACTGAACAACAAAATCTAATTTGTTAGCAACGCACAACCCCAACATCCAACTAACAAGGGAAGCTTCTTTTCAGTTCACAGCCCTTGAGTAAAAGCCCCTGGGACTAAAACGGTCCTAAAACAAAATGTGGGAGTACAAGATGACGTTTTATAACCCAGAAGGTTATAAGTTGACAATAAACAACTTAAGTGATCGTTAACGTGGGGAAATTAGCTGCTCAGCAGACCATGCTGTTCCCGTCTCGATAGTCCAAGGGTAACATTTACATAAGGAAAGGCCTATCGCTGACAGGCTAATCTCTCTGTTGATGTGCTCTGCCAGTCAGCAGGGTTATATTCATAAACACTATTATATATTCCCAGCGCACTAATTGTTAGGCTTAGTACAGTTATCTTCCTGAAGATGAGGGGAGGGTGGAAGAAAGAAGGGAGATAATTGGTGTTTCCAAAAGAGACAGCAAAGTGTGAAGAGGTCTTGACCCTCCAGTCCCTCAGGAAAAGAAGATTTTGACTATGTTCAGAGCAGCATGCTAATATGCTGATATTATTATTTCTGCAGTATATAGATTGTATACCATGCACATTACATAAAAAGTACAGTGTATAATCTGCAGTCAATAGTAAATTAGTAATTCTGATTGTAGGCATTGTTCTGATTCATTTATTAAAAAATTAGACCAATTTTGAAGGCTGATAATGAGGTCTGCCATTAATACGCTACTTCATCATTACATATGAATATATTATTT
Organism: Sinocyclocheilus rhinocerous; assembly: GCF_001515625.1. Lineage (NCBI taxonomy): Eukaryota > Metazoa > Chordata > Actinopteri > Cypriniformes > Cyprinidae > Sinocyclocheilus > Sinocyclocheilus rhinocerous. The sequence goes on from NW_015652428.1 coordinate 186,919, forward strand.
AATGGGTGAAATTAGTACTCTGCGGGAAAGTTCATAGTTGATGGCTACCGACAGACAACTTTCCATACACAATGCCTTATGAGACCAGTTAATTAACTTCCACCGAGTCCAAATACAGTAGAGGACTCTTATTATTAGGGGTCAAAGGTCAAACGATCAAACTTGGCAAGTTATTATTGTCATCTAGCATCTCAGGAGATACCATTATCCATACCTGCTCTTTGCTCTTTAACAAAGTCCCAATGTACAAATAATATGAGTTGCCCAAGCCTCTGGAATACGGACTAAACCCAACATAAGGGGATAATCAGCCAAAAGCTCCTAAAAACAAAATTATTGCACAATCAAAAGCAGTTGAAAGAGCAAGATGCAAAGATTCACTACATGGATGAAAACCAACCAGAATAGGGCAAGTCACCATGGAGACGTAAAGGAAAAAGCAAGTCCCAAATACCCCCACACACACACACACTCACACAAGTATCTTCTCTGCACTCTCTCTGCTAGTGGTCGATTCTCTGTCCGTTTATCTCTGTGATAGGCCTTATTAATCTTTCAGGAATTTATCTGGCACACACTTATAGCAGTCCACACACACACACACCTACGCATGCCAACATAGAAAAGATTTACAGCAACAAAGATGCTTTCTGAATGTTGTGGGTGCGCTTTGTACGCCGTGTGTCATTCCATCTAACGCCAGGGTCATTAAAGGAATTAAAACAGCCCTGTAGCAACAAAGTGAAATGCCACAATAGGAAATGGATCTGAACTGTTCAAGCCAGCAGCTCCTAAAAGAACCTCATCTAATAGTTATAGAAATTTCCGGACACTAGACAGTTTGCTTTTATGTGTGCTTCAATGTGCTCATGTTGGCTCCTGCAGTTCTGCAAATCTGACTCATTCTGTCGGACTGGCAGCCAATCTGTTTAAGCATTCTGAGCTCATCTGTTTTGACCACGGTAAACAGATAAATATTTAATTGGCTTGTTCGCTAACATTGGCCAGACTTGATATGGCAGCCATATGAATATATATCTAGCTCTGGCTCTTGTTTTGTCTGGCTCCTAACTTCCTTGTTGTTTCTTCCTTTTCCCATTTCCTTTGTTTTCATTTTGTCCTTCCTTAATTACGATCTACACTTCTTCTTCCCGTTTCTCTCCAATACTTGGTACTTTGTTGCCTATTTGTTCTTCTGTCCATACCATTCGATTTTTGTTATTTTCTCCTTTCCTTCCTTCCTTCCTTCCTCCCTCCCTCCCTCCCTGCCTGCATTTTTCCTGTCTTCATGTCCATACTACCTTAGTTCCTTCCTTCTCTTCCTGTTTCCCTGCCACCCTTTCTTTGTTTTCCTTTCCTTCCCGATTCTTTCTTCCTACTTCCTTACTAATTATTCCCTTTTCCCTTCCTTGGTTTTCTTTTTGTTGTGTATTTTTTCAGAACTTTGCTTTTTCCCTTGAAACACTTTCTTACTCTAATAGATCTAGAAAGTCCCCTGGTTGTCATATGTAATCACTGCATATTTAATGAGCAATTTTGCATATTTAAGAGCCCCAAATAATCATGTTATGCATAATACATGAGTACCTTTCTCAGATAATGTGATAAGGTCAAGAAGAGATAATGTTCTGAATGTTCTTCTGAATATTACCTAATATAAAATATTTCCCTGCAACTGTACTGTAAGTGCATTTTAATTACCTGCTATTTTTGGGCTTCTTCATCCTAAAAAAAATAGACTTAAAGGAGATTTTGAATCTGTAGGAAACTAATTTTAATTACTAAAAGCTGACTCACAGCTCAACACTCTAATCGGATTGGGTTTCTCAAGTGGACCCTGCAATAAACTCACCTGGCTTTACACTCACAACCGTAAGTCTGTGCACCATCTGGACTTAAAAAAGGCTCAATAGTAATTACATTGTAACTCAATCCTCAAACCATTTTGCCTGAAGCCACTGTCATATTCTAAATTCCCTTCACACCATTCAGTTTATTTCACTGCCATCACACATACAACGACTCTCAAAATTATCACTTCAAGTTTCATCAATCGCTAATTAGCACACTCAAAATATGTGATTGATACACCCGTTTACATCTTAACTGAGAAAACCATGCAAACAGACAAAAAACTGTTACAGAGACTAAAACAAAGTTAGAAAAATTTAAAAAGACAAATAGAGAGGCAGCAATCGTGATCCTAATGGCTCCACTGGTCTTCCATCTCCCTGGTTTCTTCACCTCGCATGCCTCCTCTCCCTCAATACTCTTTTTTTTTAGTGCTGTTTATAGTTCACTCTTGGCAACTTTTCCACTCTCAGTTTCTCAGTCCACTTTTAATATAATTTTCAGTCATGCATAATGCAGATCTCAGCATCTCATAGATGAATTTACTGCTTACAAACAAACACTCAGAAGCGACACTTCCAGATTCATCTAGCACACCAGGAAAAAAAAGCTGTTTTACATTAGTGTTTCAATAAAATATTGCTGAAAATCAAAAGAAAGTGATCTAATGAGACAAACCCTGAACTCTAAAACATGTTTTTAAAACCATATTTCTTTCATTCAACAGTCAAACAATAACTATATGTATCAGTGTTATTAACATTTAGAAATACTATATAATGCAGACCATTACTTCTGTATAAATCAATACAACATGCTAAACACAGTCTCCATCTGAGTGACATCATACTAATTTCATCTATTACAGCTGAAATGTTAGATTTCTTCAGCGAATGGACCACTGCACCAGCAATGCAGGCAGTGAGCCGTTTTAAATTACATTTAAATCCTATTTATCAATAGCATTTGGTACAATTCTGACAGGTGCACATTCATAGACATTTATTAGAGGAAAACTCCTCTTGTGGTAACCGAGTGCTGCACAAATGGGCTCTTAGAGATAATTGGAGCATTATGAGCTGAAATTTGAGATAGAGAAAAGAGGCAGGGTTTTTTTATATATATTTTTTTGTTTAGTGAGTATGGTTGGATTTTAAAATGGAACCAAAAAAATTTTAATTAATGAAACTAATTCAGATAGATCATACAGTTCTTATGAAGAAAAGATTGAAAGTGTTACAGACTACAGGGTTTATAGCAAAATCTTCACTTTAAAGCAAACTTACCTAAGCTTCTGAAGCTCTGGGATAAGTAGTTCTCTAGTCAAATATATATTTATTTGACTAAAATTTCAAAAAGAAAGTTGGTCACAACATAACCTCAGCACAACAGAACTAACACATCTACAGTTGCAAACAAGCAAACAAATTCAAACTTATGCAATCAAATGTTTCTAGAATGATGGCTAGTTGTTTGGTTGTTAGCATGATGTTATGCAGTTGTGGTGTTCTGGGTTCTTTCTTGGTTTTTAGCATGTTGCTATTATGTTTTGGTAGACTGTTAGTTGTTAGTATGTTGCTATTGTGTTCTGGGTGGTTTCTCGATTGTTAGCATGCTGCTATGCAGTTGCTAGGGTGTTCTAGGTGGTTTCATGGTTGTTAGCATGTTGCTATTGTGTTTTGGGTGGATTCTCCGTCGTTAGCAAGTTGCTATGCAGTTGCTATTGTGTTTCGAGTGGTTTCTCGGTTGTTAGCATGTTGCAAAGCAGTTCCTATGGTATTCAGGGTGGTTGCTTAAGCATGTTGCTGTTGTGTTTTGGGTGGATTCTTATTGTTAGCATGTTGCTATGCAGTGACTGGTGATATGGTTGGTTTCTCGGTTGTTAGCATGTTGCTATTGTGTTTTGGGTGAAATTTTCTCATTTGTTAGCATGTTGTTATTGTGTTTTGTTTTGTTTTTTTGGGAGGGGGGGGTTGTTAGCATGTTGATATGCAGTTGCTATTGTATTCTGGGTGGTTTCTCAGTTTTGTTAACATGTTTCTATGCAGTTGCTATTGTATTCTGGGTGGTTTCTCAATTGCTAGCATGTTGCGATGCAGTTGTTAGGGAGTTCTGGGTGGTTTCTTGGTTGTTGGCATGTTGCTATTGCATTTTGGGTGGGTTCTCATTGTTAGCATTTGGCTATGTAGTGACTGGTGACCTGGCTGGTTGCTTGATTGTTAGCATTATACTATGCAGTTTCTAGTGTGTTATTATGGGTGGTTTCTCACGTGTTAGCATGTTGTTATTGTGTTCTGTGTGGTTTCTTGGTTGTTAGCATGTTCCTATGCAGTTGTTACTGCATTCTGGGTGGTATCAATTGTTAGCATGTTGCGATGCTCGGGAGTTCTAGGTGGTTTCTCTGTTGTTAGCTTGTTGCTATTGTGTTTTGAGTGGATTTTCGGTTGTTAGTATGTTGCTAATGTGTTCTGGGCGGTTGCTCATTGTTTGCATATTACAGTATTGCATGCAGCTCCTAGGGTGTTCAAAAAATCCATTGCAAGTCTAAATGAAAGTCTAAATGGTACCTTAACACCCAAAAATCACAATTTAGGCTAATTTACATTTGATTAATAATTTTCCACATATTTTGAGGTACCATTCATGCTCATAGCACAAATGGTGTGGGACGAGTTACGTGCCAGTTACGTGCAGTTAGTTAAATACACTGTATATTTAAATAAATACACTACAGTAATAGTGGTGCTTGCCTTAGCAAGTATCGCTTATGACTCATTTCCATAAAATAAATCCCATACATAATACAAGTTTGAGGCTTCAGTATGCGTGTGTGTGTGTTTATGTCATAGTCTGTGTGCTGTCCTGTTCCAACAGGGACCTGAGGAAAAAGCCGTATTCTTTGTTTTCTGCTTGGCAGTCATACAAGAATGTGAAATCAATTCCTCCATGAACAATGCTTTTTGTACCGCTTTTTTCCTCAGACCTCTGCTGCCCTCTCTCTCGCTCTTTCATGGCTTGTGTTGTGGCCTTCCTCTGCTCGCTTTATTGTGTTGTGACAGGCGGTGTCTTACTCTGTAAACCAGAACTACTCTGCCTCCGTGCATGAATATTTGTGTATGTACTGGCTGATATCTCTGCACCCGCTAGTTTGTGCATTCCTCGCTGGTTAGCTACAAAGACCTCCTGCTTCTCTACAGCCCATTTTACATTAGGAAGCACATTATAATGTATAATTAATTACGAAACTAGCATTTAGCTGATGCTTTTATCCAAAGTCCCTTTGAGGCAAGTCAAAGACTTAGCAGCCATCTTGGAAACACCTCCTGAAACCAATTTTCTGTGAATGCAATAAGCATCTACAGATCTTATCTACTTGAATGGGAAAAGAACGTAATCCCCTTATCAAGTTTCAATAAGATATTTTAAATCATCAATAAAATTGACAGAAATGGCATCAGATTTAGCTCAAATAATGGTAAATTTACAGTACACATACTACAGAGACTGTAACACTGGAACAACCTAGGGTTAAGTGTGTGTTACTCTTGAGTGCACCAAGTTAATAGGTTTGATTCCCAGGGAGCATATGAACTGATAAAAATGTATTGTAATGCATAAAGCTACTTTGGATAAACACTTCCGCAAAATGCATAAATACAAATGCCGTGCCCAAGGGTATAAGGCTGTGTCCAGAAGCTGAAAAGCTTCTAAAATCCCCATGCACACTCTCCACATAATACGTGTATGCATATCATATTTACCAGGTATCTTCTTGGTTCTTGTTCTCCCATCAGCTTTATCCCTCTCCTTTCCCACCCCACGTTCTCCCTCTTGGGCTGTTATAGTCTTTATATGCTCAATCCCTCTGTCTGCTTCCTTTTATATGCACAGCATTACGATAACAGGAACATTTAGTTGAAAAAACATGCAGGCGGCTTCACAAAATTTGACTCTATAAATCGTAACACCATCAGGATACAGGAGTAAAACAACTGTAACCACAAGAAAACACTAAACAAAATAGGAAATATACGGAATCATTACGAGTAGACTTCTAAATTTTAATCTAAATGCAGCACCACAAGTTGCACAAGTGTTTAAGTGAATGTTTTGTGCAAGCCTTTGTAGAAACTACAAGGACCATCATAATCAGGTACAGAAGTGCTTCCAAGAAAATACAAGACAGTAACAATCAAAGGTAGAACAATCAATGTAGACATTACCCTTACGAAAATTAACCATTGTTTTACTACAAATTAAACCAAAAAAAAACTATAGTTACTATAGTTAAACCATGGTAACTACAAATTAACCATGGTTTTGCTACCCTAACCATAGTTTAACCATGGTATTTGTATTAAACTGTGGTTATACAAATGGTAATCAATACGCCAAAAAACCATGGTTACTACACTTTTACTACAATAAAACCATGGTTAATTTTCGTAGACATTACAAAACAAAATTAGAATTTGTATTAAAAGGGCCTTCAATCTAGAAAAAAAAACACATACAGTAGATATTTAGATATTTACATTTATTCATTAAGCAGATGTGTTTATCCAAAGCAATTTACAGATGATGAACACAAGCAATAACTATAAAGCACCTATATAACTATAAATAGCTGTATAACTATATACTGTATGTAGTTTCTAGACCACAGAGAACCATCGCTCTAGAAACTACAAAACATTATAATCAGAACCACCAATCTATATAGACTCTACAAGACAGTTAGAATTAGGCATGGAAGAGCCTTCCACTAGAAGGTTCTTATGGTTTAACAGAAACTATTAAACCATAAGAATCTGGAGTAGAAGAACCTCTCTAGAAGCAAAACTTTTCGAATCAGAAGAACCAATCAGTCTAGACACTATAGGGCCTTTCGCACCGCGGGAACCTTTTCATAGTACCAGAACTAATTGTGGAACTACCCACTTTTTGGAGTTTTCGCACCGCCGGAACTGGGTGCGATTTTAGTACCGGACTGCCTTTTTCGTTCGCCAAATTAGCTCCTACTCCGGAGCAGGGTCTATAGAATCAGGCCTAAAAGAACCTTCCACCTAGAAACTGTTAGGCCATTACAATAAGGAGTAGAAGAACCATCAGTCTAGACACTAGAAAAGTGAATCAGGTGCAGTTTTATCCAAAGTGCCTTACTTACAAATGAGGAACATCACAAGCAATAACTAGAATGTACAAGACTAATTCTCCTGATTCTGATGGTACTGAAACTGCAACAAACCATCACTCTGGAAAATACAAGACCATTAGAATTGGAAGAACCACCAGTCAAGACCAGGGATGTCCAAACCTGCTCCTGGAGGGCCACTGGCCTTAAACACGCCTGAACCCAACTGATCAATTGCCTTGTTCAAATACCCACACTTGTGGTCTTTGCACTTGGCCACTTGACTGCTTATATGACGCATGTCCTGTATTTGTCCCAAGTGTTCAAGTGAGGATGAAGACCACAAGTGTGTGTAGAACTTTTCATTACACTGATGGGACACACTTATAGTGTTGTAAAAATGCAAGAGTTTATATAGCTTTATTTTGATTTTAAATCATTTTTAAAATCAACTTCTAAATATCTGTTCAGTAGTCCCTATAACATGACACAATTTAATTTGTGGTGTTTCTAATTAAGTGATAAAAAGCAGTTGCAAATGTTGTACAAAATAAATATCACCACTACTCATCTTTGCACCAATAAAACATACAACACTGTTTTTTCTACCAAATTCTATGTAATATCCCATTATTATATTAATATTTAACTTACATTGGAAAGGTTTCCGTGACCTCTCGTGAGATCTCAGCAAAAAGTCTCACGATTTTTCCAAAACATGATGGGATACACAAAGCCTCGAAAAGCACTCTGGAGCAGTTTGGATTTAGTGTGCGTTAAGGGCACTGCTCTTTGGAGTTTTGAAGACCTAGGACAGTCTTGCACACTTACTTCCTGTCGCGCACACACGCTCTCAAATGGCCAAGACCGCAAGTGTGGGTATTTGGACAAGGCATCTGCAGAACAGTGGCCCTCCAGGACCAAAGTTGCCCATCCCTGATCTAGACACTATTGCAGGGGTGGCGAACTTCTAACCCTAACCCTAACCCTAGCCCTGCAGAGTTCAGCTCCAACCCTAATGAAAACTCACCTGCCTGTAGCTTTCTAGTAACCCTTCAGACCTTGATTAGCTTGTTCAGGTGTGTTTGATTAGGGTTGAAGCAAAACTCTGCAGGGCTGCGGCTCTCCAGGACCGACGTTCACCACCCCTGCACTAGATCATTAAAATCAGGCATAGCATAACCTTCCACCTAGAAATTATTAGATCATTAGAATCAAGAATACATGGACCTTCAGTCTTTAAAACCATCACAATGAGAGAAAGAAGAATCTTAGATTAACAATTTCTAGAGTTTATTTAGTTCTTAGGTCTGAAAACAAAGATTGATTGTGGTTCTTGTAGTTTCCAGAATGATACTTCTCCATGGTCCTGAAACTAAATCAGAATAAGATTAAAAACCACCATAATGTACAATTTGCATCAAATATTTAACCGATATAGTCTTTAATAATGACTTTAATTATAGCTGATAGCAGCATGCAGCATGTTCATCAACTACAAAACTTGAAAGTAGGACTTTTGCAATGACATATTGTGTTTTTGTTGTCTTTCTCTTTCCTTCCTGCCTATTCTCTCTCTCACCTTTGTGTCCCACATTGCTGTTAACATCTCTGGATCTTGCCAAGCCTGTCAGATATGTTATGGAGGTGTCTCTCCTATCAGTTGAGAAGAGTTGTTTTATCAGTGCTTTAAAAACGCGTACCCAGAGCTCTTAACACTGAGAGCGATCTCATCTCCAATCTGCACCTTTCTGCGCCTCCACGTCAATCATTATTAGCGCTGAATTACCACGTCACATGTTTCACTTCTCTTTTTATCACACACTCTTGCTTTCTCACCTTTTCTCGCATACTCTCAAAAAGAAGCAGTCACACTTAATACCAAGCTGTTTTCAACATTGAACCATGTTCAGTTTAAAATATTCAAGTCCAATTATCCTGATACAGAACATTGGATGTTGTAGATCAATACGAAATACTCAAACTCCATTAGATACCAGCAACTAAGGGAATTTTTCTGAACCACTGATTTAGAGTGTAGCTGTGATTAGGAGCACTTTTCCTTTCTTTTCATCTCTTTTCTATTTCTCCTCTTTACATCTGTCTTTTTCTGCTCTTGTATAGCTACTTCCCTTGGGAGGAGGAAAACCATTACAGAGTTGCTATGCTCAAAAGCATATTTATTTATTTATTTTACAGGGATAGTTAACTGAAATATGAAAAATAAATAAATAAAAATGTACTCACTGTAATGTCACTCAAAACCTGTATGACTTAATTTCTTCAGTGGAACACAAAAAGAGAAATTTTGAAGAACATTCCTGCTGCTATTTTCCATACTACAAAAGCATAACGGTCCATGGAAATAAAATAAAATAAAATAAAAAGGTAACACTTTATTTCGATAGTCCACTTTAGACATTCTATTAACAGTAAGTAACTTTGCAACAACATGTCAACTAGCAGTTAGTAGAGTATTAGTAGACTGTCTGCTTAATATCTTCTAACACTTTCTTTGTCAACTTATTCAACTAACCCTAAACCTACCCTAACAGTCTACTCTGAGAGTTAGTAGACATGTAGTTGCAAATTAATGAGAATTAGTTGACAGTAGTTACAAAGTTACTTATAGTTAATAGAATGTCTAAAGTGGACTATCGAAATAAAGTGTAACCAAATAAAATAAAATAAAATCAAACATCTAATTTGTTTATGCGCATATTCAAACTTGGTGGAGCAAAACTTGCTATTCCTATTACAGATTTGCGCAAAAGTTTCGCGCAATTTTATAAATGTCGATAAAAAACTATTGCAAAATGACGCAGTTTCTATTAACCAATATTACGCGATTAAAACTTAATTTTCTCCTCTCGCAATAAGTCATGGCGACAGATGTTGGTAGGTTTACATATATCACAGCCACTACACTTGCAGCACAGCTGGTATAAACACAAGCATTGATTAGAGTGGCCACGATCAGCTCTGATGGCCATTTCGGAGCCATAATGCGCCGCAGACATGTGCAGGGTTACGTTTTTCGAAATATTCCTTTTCTCGAACTGCCTGAAAAACCACCTCACGTGAGCGTAAACACTTTTTTTCCAAGATATGAGAGTTTTTGAGAAACTGTCATGTTTCCATTGGGCGTATTTCAATTTGCAATTTCAATTTATGCAACTTGAGGGGTAATGGATATGCAGCTATTGACACCAAACACTATTGGTCTCACAACCCAAAACGGATATGCACCAAGCTTGAATATGCCAGCATATTTCTTTTTTGTTAAAACAAAGTCATTTACTTGATTTGAAAGAACATAATGATGAGCAAATGACAGAAACTTACATTTTTTTGGGTGAACTATCACTTCAAAGTGTCATACTGAAAGAAAATAAGAAAACTAAAATACAATTCTAATGCTATTATCTTCAAGTGTGTCCAGGTAATCTTTATAATTAATATTGACTTACTTCAATGACCATAATTATTATTATATAATCATATTTCCATTAATAAGCCTCTAAGGCTTGACTTGCTTTTTATATTTTCAACTATAATCTAAAATAAATTACAAACATGTCCATGCTTTTGCTGTACCACAAGTTTTCTGATCCATTATGAGCCAAATGGCTGATGTAACAGTCGGCCTTCCTGCGTGGTCATTTGGAAAATCACAGTCGCATATTCCACTGATTTTTGCAAATGATCTCATCCATGATAAAACACCCTCCCGGGTGAGTTATCCAGCTGGTTGTCACATTATTGAACTAGCATCTGAACCGCACCAGCAACAAACCCGAGGAACATGACCAAACACTGTCAACAGGGACGATGTGAGTCTGTAACCCCCACTGCTCAAACAGAAAAATACATAGTAACAATTTGCTCTGGAAATAATGTAGATGCATGACGGGAAACACTGTAAACAACCAGGGAACGACGTCAACAACATGTACTTAGAGCTTCAGTTTAGTCGGACTTGTAACCTGAAGGTTGTGGGTTCGAGTCTCAGGTCCGGCAGGAATTGTGGGTGGGGAGAGTGAATAATCAGCACTCTCTCCACCTTCTACCATGACTGATGTGAGACCCTTGAGCAAGGCACCGAACCAGTGGGCAGCCAATGCTGCGGCACCCAGGGAGCAGTTGGGGGTTCTGTGCCTTGCTCAAGGGTGTCACCTCAGAGACACTTGGATGGGTTAAATGCAGAGCACAAATTCCGAGTATGGGACACCATACTTGGCCACACGTCACGTCACTTTCACTTTTAACCAGCTTGTGCGATAGTGCGTATTCAATAATTCCACATGGCGAACAGAAAAAGGAAATGGGTGAGGGTGCCAGACGCTGTTTTTCCAGTTTTAGCAGTAGAGAGACTAGGGGGCTGCAGTCACCCACCATTTTGGCTAGAGTCCCGAACAAGAGCTAGGTAGTCAAAGCTATTTGTCGACCTGCTGTTTTGGACAGATGAAGTAAACAACATAACCTTGTGTACATCTGAGGCCCGTCAGTTTATAATCAGCAGGGGAGTGAAAACATGCATGCTGTTAGAAAAAAGGCGCCAGCCTATTAAACAGGTTGTTGACCGTGGTGATGCACCCCGAAGAGACTGGCTCTAAACGTTGTGTTACCTAATGTATGCAAATACAATTATTTGAAATGTTGTAGTTTGCATTGAATATATAATAAAATAAATATTTTAGCTGACGTTGATGTTGTTTGTGAAATTTCTAGTTTGCATTGCCTAAAATAAAATAAAATAAAATAAACAATATTACAATTTATTTTTTAAATGAACAAGTTTAAATATTTCAATATTCCACTGCCAATAAAACAAATAAATGAATAAAATAAGTTTAAATATTTAGATAAATTATACAAACGTAGATTATGTTTGTGAAAACTTCTAGTTTGCATTTTGCTTAACAATAAAAATAAATTTCTTGGAAATTTTGTAGTTTGCATTGCATAAGTTATTAAATATTAATAATAATTTATTGTTAAATATTTAGCTGATGTTGCTTGTGAAAATTTCTAGTTTGCATTTTGCATTGCCAAAAATAAAATAAAATAAATAACAAAAATTAATAAATAAAATAATATTACATAAATGTAAATATAGTTTAAATATTCTAGATGAATGATACAAAATTGTGTGTTAAAGTGATTCTCTGGAGTTCCAAATGTAAATGTATTGGTGAACATTTTTAATTTCCATTTTCAAATAGAGATAGACAGAGAGATAGATAATTTTACAATATTTTTTAGAAATGTTAAAATATTTTTAGATAAATATTTTAGATTCTCTGGAATTCCAATTTGTTTTATTTTTAAACAAACAGATGCATGAATATATAAAATTTTTCCACTACTAATAAAATAAGTAAATGAACAAAATAAGTTTAAATATTTAGATAAATGACACAAACTTAGCAGATCTTTGTGAAAACTTCTAGTTTGCATTTTGCCTTGCAATAAAAAAAAAAAAAAATTAATTTTAAAAAATCTATTTAAAATATTTAAACAAAGTATACACAATCTAGAGTGATTTTGCAAAGTTTAACTATTAAAATAAATGATCTGAAATCTAAGTTTTAAAATCTACAAAATATAAAGTGAAAACTGCAATGACAATAATTTTCTAGACTGTCAGCGAGGACTGAGGTGAAAGTAACGCTACAAACGTTCATTTCCATTTTGTCGGATGGATTAAAATAAACCTCTCGGTCTCCTCTTCCACTTCCTGCCGAGAAGTCCACAAATCACCCCGCTAACACCTTCGCTTCTTATTAATGGAGCGTAAAATTAAATTAAAGGAGAAGTCCGTGAGAAAATCCTTACAGGAAACCAGGAAGAGAGAAGAAGCTCAAAAAAAAACAGGAGATAGAGAGATGTTCTCTGTGAATGATGATTAGGCAGGATGCTAAAAAAAAAAAAGGAAATTAAGCCCAGATTTGTTATTGTCCTCTCAGAATATCTCCAAATAACCATAAGGAGCAGGGGAGCCCCATATGCCTCATTATTACTACACTGCATCACTGCGGCCTTAATTACCACTTAAAGGGACAGTTGCTCAAAATTAAACCAGTCATGGATCCAAAATTACACTTGTTTGTGTTATTGCTCTACTAGGAAGAAGTTAAGGCTGAGGTGCAGTACTTCAGTTTTATTCAAATCGTATTTGCAAAATACTATCCTAAAATGTCCACATATGACATTTATCACACTGTTCCTTATAACGTCTTTGAAAAGCTGATAATCATTTATCAGTGAAGAAATTGCAAAACTGACCTTTTCATTCTATATATATATATATATATGCTGTTTCAGATGCTCATTTTATGTGTGGAGATCAAAAATGCTGTTTATGCTAATTTAATTTTGATAAATGGTTCATTGTCTGGGGAGGGAAAAAAATCTTGGTGTCTGGATTTGGACTGTGGTCAGATGACCTCGGCTCTATATTCAAAGTCCAAAGTTCACAGACTCTAGGAATTCATGACATTTGGTGGCATGAGTTTTATTCAATAAAATGCCAAGAGCGGACACTTGTTTTCTAACAGCCCACATCCATGTGTAAACATGCAAAAATAATAACATAAAAAAATAAAATAAAATATGCAAAAACTAAAGTGATAATTGCACTGACAAGAAAAGAATAGGTCTGGCAGAAGGATTCACTGTGCACAAATCTGACTCACGGTTTTAGTTATGATAATTGCCTCTTGTTTCAAGCTGTGCAACGTAATTACCATTCATGATAATTGCATAAATTTTAGAAATTAGAAAGGCAATGCAATTAGCTGCAGATACATGTAGGCTATAACTTGCATAGTGTTGGTTTGCAAATAAATTTCTTCCTGCAACGCACTGCATTGATTTTTGTCTTCTTAGTAAGCCACTAAACAACATGCTACATGTCTAGTTTTATGTGGACACTTATGTCCCAGGGTTTCTATTTTTGATTAAAAGAAACAGATTTTAACTTTGGTATATGAAGTTTTTGTTTGCTTGTTTGTTCATTTTTTATTTATTATTTTATTATTTTATTTAATTTTATTTAATTTAATTTAATTTAATTTTAGGCTTGGGTCAAGAGTAAAAGAATAAATACTAAAATTAATTGAGAAAATTTGTTTAAAATTAGTTTCTGATTGAAGGCCTGGGACAAGGCTAGGTTAAAAAATAATTAATTAATTATTAACATTAAATACCAGCGCTCTATTTGTCACAGCTTTAGAAGCAGCCAAATTTAATTCCAAGACACCTGACAAAAAGGCATAAATTACAAATTTAGATTCAAACGCTAACCTTGTGTTTCTCTTTATATCATAAAAAACGAAAGAACCTTCTGCTGTGCTCCAATTAAAAAATGACATCAGTTCAATAGAACGCAGGCCCAACTAATCTATTCTTAGAGACAACGTCGACTTCCTCAGCGTTATATAGGTTATATAGTATAACTCCAGCTATAATAAACACATCAAACCTTGCAACATTCTCACGGTCACTGTGCTTTACGAGAATGAACATAGCGACCGTTACCCAACACAACTGTTGACATTAATAGGGCTGCTCGGCATCCTCTCGAACGTTTACTCTTTTAAATGTCAGAGTCGGTGCAGTCCAGCCACGCTGACACGGATCAAAAGGTGGGAAAAGGGCAGTACAGTCATTATCACCATGGTGAGGAACTTTCAGTTGGGTTAGAGGCTTCAAAATAAGGGCTCCAAAGGCAGGGTTTCACAGTGATGCCATAGAAGAACCATTTTGGTTCCCAAGTTCTTAAAAGAACCATTTTTTCTCAGTGTGAAGAACATTTTAATAATCTACTACACTCTTAAAAATAAGGGCTCCAAAGGCAGGGTTTCACAGTGATGCCATAGAAGAACCATTTTGGTTCCCAAGTTCTTAAAAGAACCATTTTTTCTCAGTGTGAAGAACATTTTAATAATCTAAAGAAGGGTTTTCCACTGTAAAGAACCTTTTGTGCAATGAAAAGGTTCCATGGATGTTATAGGTTCTTCATTGAACCATCAATGCCTATTTATCACCATGGTGAGGAACTTTCAGTTGGGTTAGAGGCTTCAGACTCGGTTACACCGAGAATGGAAGAGCCACTTGGGACCAGTGACCTGTGAGAGAGGCCTGGACCACTGGAGGATGACTGAACACCTCAGAGAAGAACAACTACACTCTTAAAAATAAGGGCTCCAAAGGCAGGGTTTCACAGTGATGCCATAGAAGAACCATTTTGGTTCCCAAGTTCTTAAAAGAACCATTTTTTCTCAGTGTGAAGAACATTTTAATAATCTAAAGAAGGGTTTTCCACTGTAAAGAACCTTTTGTGCAATGAAAAGGTTCCATGGATGTTATAGGTTCTTCATTGAACCATCAATGCCTATAAGAAATGTTATTTTAGGAGTGTATGGCCAGAAAGCAGTGCTGACAAATAGAGAACTCTGCAGTGAATGGGTGCCGTCAGAAAGGGAGTCCAAAGAGCTCATAAAAACATCACAATAATCCACACGTCTCCAATCCATCAATTATTATCTTGTGAAATGAAAAGCTGTGTGTTTGTAAGAAACAAATCCATCAAGGTATTTTAATTTTAAACCATTTCTTCTGGTCAAAATATGAGTCCATAAACCATAATAATGCTTCCTCCAGTAAAAATGTCCATCCTCTGTTGACCTCACACATCAAAATCCACCAACATATTTGTTTAGAACTGTTTTTGCTTGTAAACGTTGAATGTATATTTCTCTCCTGATTCAGTCAACAAGCGATATGGATAGAGAGTTCTTAATAATGGATTTGTTTCATTAATTGACATACTGGGGTCATGTGGATTACTTGTGGATTATCGTGATATTCAGCTGTTTGGACTTTCATTCAGATGGCACCCATTCACTATAAAGGATCAATTTATGAGCAATTGATGTGATGTAAAATTTCTTCAAATCTGTTAAAATGAAGAACCAAACTCATCCACATCTTGAATGGCCTGAGGATTTTTGAGTGAACTATTCCTCTAAGAAGGCATCCTAAATTACATCATGTCAATCCAATAATGCCTTTGATTCAGTAACCTTGAATGCAGAAGAAGAACGTTGGCATTTTGGGCAGGGGGCCTTCTGGCTGCTTTCCGTGCCCCACACCATGATGGAAATCACAGCTTCTAATTGGACCAGATGGTGAGGAGAATGTAGCCAATTATGGTTGATTGCCTACCCACACACGCAGAGAAAGCAACGTCCACATCCGTTCATGGGCGTCCACCTACACAAACATACGTAGGAACAACAACACAGCAGTAAAGGCGTGCATGCCAACTCAGGCTGGAACACAAACATACTGAAAAATGTGTACTGTGGGATGTGAAGGAGTCTTGATCATGGTCACCCACACAAACATGATTTGGTCTGGGCCACAGAGTCGTTTCAGCACCACGGAGAGCGCCAGTGAATTGTGCTACGGGGAAACGGGTGAGCCATTGAATTCAGCACCATGGACAGTTCCTGCCAAGACCCACAACTTATTAGCATCAATGGGGCTTGTCTGAAAAGACACTAAGTTTTACAATTTAGAAGTGTTTTTACAATAATTAATTAATTAATTAATTAAAAGAAAGAAAGAAAGAAAGAAAGAAAGAAATAATCTGAATGACACGCACAACTTGGAAAAAGTTCACCTAAAAACATATAATAATTGATTACTTTAATAAATACATTCATTATTTACTTATTTATTTATTTAGCTGTTTTAATATAAATGATTATTTACATAATATTATATTTGATTACACATAATATTTAATATTACATAAAATGTATAATATATTAAGATTTAAGGGTATGTAAACTTTTGAATGGGGTCATTTTTATAAATTCTGTTATTATTTTGTCTTGTGGAGTATATGTCAACATCTGTTATGTGAAATAGCTTATTTTTAGAACTGTTTTTGCTTGTAAACGTTGAATGTATATTTCTCTCCTGATTCAGTCAACAAGCGATATGGATAGAGAGTTCTTAATAATGGATTTGTTTCATTAATTGACATACTGGGGTCATGTGGATTACTTGTGGATTATCGTGATATTCAGCTGTTTGGACTTTCATTCAGATGGCACCCATTCACTATAAAGGATCAATTTATGAGCAATTGATGTGATGTAAAATTTCTTCAAATCTGTTAAAATGAAGAACCAAACTCATCCACATCTTGAATGGCCTGAGGATTTTTGAGTGAACTATTCCTCTAAGAAGGCATCCTAAATTACATCATGTCAATCCAATAATGCCTTTGATTCAGTAACCTTGAATGCAGAAGAAGAACGTTGGCATTTTGGGCAGGGGGCCTTCTGGCTGCTTTCCGTGCCCCACACCATGATGGAAATCACAGCTTCTAATTGGACCAGATGGTGAGGAGAATGTAGCCAATTATGGTTGATTGCCTACCCACACACGCAGAGAAAGCAACGTCCACATCCGTTCATGGGCGTCCACCTACACAAACATACGTAGGAACAACAACACAGCAGTAAAGGCGTGCATGCCAACTCAGGCTGGAACACAAACATACTGAAAAATGTGTACTGTGGGATGTGAAGGAGTCTTGATCATGGTCACCCACACAAACATGATTTGGTCTGGGCCACAGAGTCGTTTCAGCACCACGGAGAGCACCAGTGAATTGTGCTACGGGGAAACGGGTGAGCCATTGAATTCAGCACCATGGACAGTTCCTGCCAAGACCCACAACTTATTAGCATCAATGGGGCTTGTCTGAAAAGACACTAAGTTTTACAATTTAGAAGTGTTTTTACAATAATTAATTAATTAATTAATTAAAAGAAAGAAAGAAAGAAAGAAAGAAAGAAATAATCTGAATGACACGCACAACTTGGAAAAAGTTCACCTAAAAACATATAATAATTGATTACTTTAATAAATACATTCATTATTTACTTATTTATTTATTTAGCTGTTTTAATATAAATGATTATTTACATAATATTATATTTGATTACACATAATATTTAATATTACATAAAATGTATAATATATTAAGATTAAGAACTTTTGAATGGGGTCATTTTTATAAATTCTGTTATTATTTTGTCTTGTGGAGTATATGTAAACATCTGTTATGTGAAATAGCTTATTCAGGACAGTACTAAATAAAAAATAACATGCAATTTTCATGATCCCTTTTATTATGTTTCAATTATTAACATTTTGCACATTCTGCAAGGGGTATGACCCTTGCACACCATAATTAAAAACCATAATGAAATCATTAAGTTACTTATTTTATTATGATATACATATAACACATATATAAACTATATTCATTATATTTAATTTTATATTCTGATTTTTGGTGAATATTTATTTAACAATAAGATTTTTTTTTTTTTAATGAAACTAAAGTATATATACATACACACCATAATAAGCCACATTGAACTTTATAATCTCAAGTTATTTAATATAGGCCTATCTATCTATCTATCTATCTATCTATGTAGGCTATACACACACACACACACACATACATACAAAGAGCTATTGCTTGAAAGCATAAAACTGCAGGGATTTAAAAAGACTCGTCTGTTTGACACAAAAAGCTAGAAAACCCATGCATGAAATGCTTTTCCTTTTTCCAGGACAACTACGATAAGCCTAGGTAATAATGGAGCATATGCATCTCTGCACATAAAAGGTGAAATTATGACTGTCTGAAAAAAAGAAATTAAGTTTCATTGTGTTTTTTCTCCCTGCTACTAGACATTAGCACCGTTTTAATTAATGGCACATACTATGTCTGGAGGCTGAGAGGAGATTGCAGTGCACTGTCATGAAATTACCTCTCATGATGTGTGCTTTGAAAGTTAATGAGAGAAACGCAGGGGCTCGGGGCTTTGATGCGGAGGAACAAGGGAGCTTGAGGAAT
Source organism: Sinocyclocheilus rhinocerous (assembly GCF_001515625.1). NCBI lineage: Eukaryota > Metazoa > Chordata > Actinopteri > Cypriniformes > Cyprinidae > Sinocyclocheilus > Sinocyclocheilus rhinocerous. Next base: position 205,860 of record NW_015652428.1, read on the forward strand.
GATGGATCTGCTAAATGTAGCGTCCACAGGAAGTGATGACAGGAAATTATGTAGCTGATGCATGTAATTTATGTTCAAATACTTTCTCATACACCAGTTTGGCTCTATGATGCATTCAAATCATTGCTCTGATGGTTTCGGCGCCCTGCTCAGCCAGTAGTGTGAGTTTGGGGCAGAACTAGCTCTATGAACGACCGATCACGTTTACAAAGAGTTTATCGAAACAGTCTATATCCAGTTTCTTTCATTCGAACCTTCAAAAAGCCAGCAACGATACTTCTCCGCCATTGTTTTCAACTTTGTAAATGTAACAGCTCCACTGGTTGCACATTTTAGAAGTTCGAAACATTCAGACACAGGAAGTGAGAAAACAAGAAGTGTATTTCATAGCTATTCCGTAGTAGTTAGGTTATTTTAAATTAAGGACAATTACAATGAGAATAATATGAAAAGGTTTGCAATGGCTACATATTACTAACTTAGCAAACTGGAAAAAACAAACAAACAGATTTTTAAGTTCTCACTTCAGGTACACGTGATATACAATAAAGAACTATTATTAAAAAAAAAAATTTTCCCCCTTTTTTCCCATTATTTTCTCAAGATACAGACAAAGTACCAATTCATTAATAGGCATGAAACATGCATATTGCTGCATAATGGAGAAATATTTAATTTGTTGCTTCAAATCATGAGATATGCAATAATATTACTATCAAACTCATCATCATCATAAAATAAATTTAGTTTTATGTTTTCTATATTTATTTTTCATGCAATCTTGACTTAAAGTACAAAAAAATCTAAGCATATATAGTAATTATTATTATTATTGCGGTTGTTGTTGTTTTTGTTGTTATTCTTGTTGTTAATAAATGAATCAATAAATTAGTATGTAAATAAATATTTTCCAATATTTTTTCAGTGTTTATGGTCTCATGATCTCAACTTAAAGTAAAAAAAAAATGCCATTTCTAAGCATAGATATAATAATAGATATACATATTTCTGTATAATAGAGAAATGTTTAACTTACTGCTTCAGGTACATCGTGTGATATGCAATGGGAATTATTATTATTATTATTATTATTATTAATAAATGATTATATTATTTAAATGAACAAATCAGTAAGTAGCAAGCAACTAAAGCAACTATATATATATATATATATATATATATATATTGTGCCTTCATTTATTTCACATTTTGTTATGAATTATAATAATAATAATAATAATAATAAATTGAGATATTGATATAAATAATTGATATAAATAATTGATTATTATTATCCACATCATTGTTATTGTTAAATGAATTAATAAGTAAGCAAATAAACAGAAAAAACAAATATTTAAAAAAATCTCTCATGATCTCGACATAAGCCAAATGCCATTTCTAAGCATGGTATATATGCATATTGCTGCATCATTAATGGGCAAATTCATTTTTAGAAACTGTAGTGACTCATGTGGGTCAACTTCATTGCCAGCCAACTCGAGGAATCAGGTCAATTACAATGTTCATCATTTTTTTCTGGTCAGCCACAAACAATTTGTTTGCTCATTATACCCAAAAAATACTATACTGAAAAAATAACTAACTATTATACTGAAAAAAATTAACAAGCTGGTAAGTACAGAAAAAGAGACAATCAGTGGTCTGGAGGAAAAGTGTGAAGCCACACAAACACAGACAGATAGATGTCTGGAGTCTCTGGCTGGTCTGTGTGAGTGTGTGGTCAAAGCTGGCCAAGGAGTTTGCATTCGTTAATGAAATTTCAGGGGTGATGTTGACAGTTTACCAGTACATGGATGTGTTTGTGCGATTATGACACCGGGCCTTGTGTCTAGTGTCCTCTACTGTCAAAACATATCAGAATCGTCAAAGAACACAAGAGCGCTAAATGACTAATCTCAAAAACGTGTTTGAAATTTCATTAGACAATAAAATATTTTGATTAGAATTTAAATTCAAGTACAGATGATGACAGACAGACAGACAGACAGGATTCTTACAAGTAATTTCCACTAGGTTTTGGAGCAAAGTTAAACTCATTACCCTTCTTTGCCTATTCTTTAGGCATGTTCGTTCTCTAGCAGCTGTGAGATTTAAACCACAGAAAGTCCACACTTTAGACATTTAACCTTTCGGCTACAACCTCTATTAGTCACAGCCTCATTTGCAAATGTGTCAGATTTTCACACTTTTCGGAGCTTGGACTCAAATTCCCACAAAAAGGTAAGATGTAAATATTTAAAATTATATTTGTGTGTCTGGTAGGGCTGGGCAAAAAATTGAATGCGATTTTCATGCGAATCTCGTCAGTAAAGCCTACATTAAAGCCGATTTTGAACGCGATTTTGGGTAGCTTGTCAGTGAACTACGGCTCTGTGTAGTAAATGCTGCTCCATCTGAAAGCACGTGCTGGAGATTTACTACTAATCACAGAACCGGCTTTACTGACGAGATGCGCATGAAAATCGCATTCGATTTTTTTGCACAGCCCTAGTGTCTGGGTGAGATAGAGTGCACTGCATTGTTCAATACGAAGACTTAATTTCATGATGAATACAAGGTTTGTACAGTATTGAACACAAAAACAGAATATCCTGCAGAAATGTCACATTACAGAGATAAAAATGTTGTCATGATGACTTGCGGTCCGATCAGCTTTGGTGTAATCTCAGGGTAAAAGAAGGTCTGTTGTTCTTTATCAATAGTGTAGCAATGCATGAAGCACCACTTAAAGGGTCATGAAATCTTTTTCTGAGATTTTAGCAGAGGTGTTTGTGTTGCACATCATAGAAGACAATGTTAGCATCCGTTAATTTTAATTGTTGGAGAAAACTGGTTCATTTTAAGCTTTTTGCGCTATCTTCCGGGTTTAAAATCTACATCGCATTGACGTCACAATTTGTGATGTGGCAAAGGACTATAGACGGTTTCATCGGGCTCACGCGCCTGGCCCAAAGTTAACTTCCGGTCTGTGTTTGTTTATCTATCTGGCTAGTGGCGCCGACTACAAAGTTAAAGTGATGAGTAGACTGAAGTTGGGCTCAGGTTGTTGTGCTGTGGGATGTGTTTCCTTCATTCATTTATTTGTGGCGGCCCGTCACAATATCAAAACTGACCATCACAAATAGATTTTCCAAAAGGCTTTGACTTTGTTAAAACATGAGCACTGCATGTTTAAAAATCAAAAACGCAGCGCAGGTGTTTTTATATCACTGTATCTCAAGGAAACCGACTGTCTTAGAAAATTTTCGATGTTATTTTCATTTCACCTTGCATGTAATGCCTGATAAAGCAGAGTTTGTGAGCTCAGCGCTGCTTTGTGTACAGCCGGGGAAACCTTTATTTCTCCCGCTCCAAAAGCACCTCCTGTTGGCAGAGAATGAATTAACATTTTCAATAAGCCCGTCTGATTTACGCAGCAAATATATTTAGCTTGTTATCAGAAATAATCTACTCAAGAAGGACATTGCGGTTGTAATTAATTCTATGTGGTAGTCTACTGGAAGTTAAGTTTGGGCCAGAAAAGCGCACATGCACAGAAACGTTAGTTTATGTTGTTGCCGTTGAAACCATCTTTAGTACATAGATGACGCGTCAGTGTCTATTAAATTATTCATGAGACTGCGTGTTCTTATCCTATGAGAAGACGCTTCGCTTATTCACAACAGCATTTGTTGATTTGCTATGACAGACGCTTCAGACTGTGATATTGCGTACATTAACTGAGAGAAATGTTCATGGATCGAAGGAGAGTGTTTGTTTTTGCTTTGTAATAAGAGTTCGGCACAAACGCGATTCAAGGCAGGAGGCGGAGTCTGTTTCAAAAAGGTTTGAAATTATTAAGATGCTGTAGCTCAATCTCTCTCTCTCTCTCTCTCTCTCTCTCTGGGTGAGATAATCCACACCTCATTCTCCCCTGCCGCCCACTCTCATTCCTGCACTGGGGGACCATCTGCTGTTCCCAAACCTCTAGACACGCCGCCAGTAAAGAGTCAAAAAGACAGGCAGACAGAAAGACATGATGATTCAACTCCCCTGAGCTTCCAGCCAACATCAGCTTGCGCCACATCTTGCCTCTTTGCAAATCCATAAACAAGTTTTTTGAAGAAAAATAAGGATTGTAAATATAAGAAAGCCATGGGATCACTGGTCTGAACCTCCAGATCACAAATCAGGTGCCAATTTGCAACCTACACAATTCTGTTGAGGAATAACTAACTAGAACTACTAACTCTCAGAAGCTTGGATTTTTCAAAAACAATGTAGATTCTCCAGGACCAAACTATGTTTTCTGATGAGTCACAGGTGTAGGGAGTATGCATTCTGAATAGCAAATTACTGCCTCATTTGGCTGCAAACGATATTGCATAAAGCCAGTTGTGTGGTAGCAGTGGGAAGCTTGATTCATTTTAATGAATCAGTTAATTTGGGTGGTTCATACCAATGAATCAAATGCACAAAACTTGTTTATTCAACTTCTTTTACATTGTTATTGTTTAATAAATTGTAAAATGAATAATAAAAATAAATTGTACATTCAAAATTATAAAATAAGTAAAATTATAAAATGTAATAAATTGTAAAAACATTATTAGCATATTAAAATTATATATAATACAATAACAATATTTTAACATTTATTTTATATATTTTAAAAAATAACACATTGAAAAAAAATACATTAAAAAAAATAAAATAATGATTAAAAATACTGTGACCATATCATGAAACTAAACCGTGTAATTTTGACAAACAAGCACACACACACACTCACACACACACACTTTCGACAAGTGATGTTGTAGAAATGGCTGTCAGGGTAGGCGTGATAGCGGGCGAAAAACAGAGTGATGAAATTAGAAAATCAAAAGTGCTGACCTGCAAACCAACAGTCTCATTTACTCTCCTTCAAGCTCACAGCACCAACACAAAAATACACAATGTAAAATATTATGACCCATAATCTCTTGTCTTTTGTAACTCTTGTAATCTCGCTTCCATTATGGTGCATATCAAAACATGATTTCAAAATCTGTAATATATATATATATATATACAGAAACCAGGTGGTCATCCACGGGTGTCTCCATGGCAACATCTCTGGACAGACAGATTCTCCAATTGGTCCTGGCAAGACGACTTGCCCCCTGTAGACACATGTGATTGACAGGTGAGAGGGCGAAGTGGAGGAGACTCTTGGCAGAGGAAGCAGCCATAAGTGACCAGTGACAGGTTTAGTGAAGAAGACGGTAAACGAGACATGAAGACAATCGAGAGTTGACCACCACACACTAATGGTCGTTACTTTTACTATTAATCATACTTAAAGGGATAGTTCACCACAAAAGTGAAAATTCTGTCATTAATACTCACCCTCATGTCGTTCACAACCGTAAGGCCTTCATTCATCTTCGGAACACAAATTAAGATATTTTTAAGATATGAAATCCGAGCGCTTTCTGACCCTGCATAGACAGCAACGCAACTGAAATGTGCAAGGCCCACAAAGGTAGTAAGGACATCGGTAAAATAGTCCAAGTGACATCAGTAGTTCAACCATAATTTTATGACGCTACATACGAGAATATTTTTTGCACAACTTTATTCAACAATTTCTTCTATTCCGTGTCAGTTTTTGACACGCGTTCATGAGAGTACCACAATATTTTTGTTTTCTCTTTTTTTTGCACACAAAAAGTATTCTCGTAAAAGTCATAACATTACGGTTGAACCACTGATGTCACATGGACCGTTTTAACGATGTCCTTACTATCTTTCTGGGCCTTGAACGTGTCAGTTGCGTTGCTGTCTATGCAGGGTCGGAAAGCTCTCGGATTTCATCAAAAATATCCCTATTTATGTTCTGCGGATGAACGAAGGTCTTACGTGTTTGGAACGACATGAGGGTGAGAAATGACAGAATTTTCATTTTTGGGTGAACTATGCCTTTAAAGGAACATTCCAGGCTCATTTAAGCTCAATCAACAGCATCTGTGGCATAATGTTAACTAATTAATATGGCATAATTATTTTTATAAGGTTACAGTGAGGCTCTTTCAATCGGAGTGAATGGGGTCAATTTTTTGAGAGCATTTAAAACTTGTTTAATTTGAGCCATAAAACTGTTAAAAACAATTTTTACAGTTGTTTTGTGGCTTACAGTTTTGTAAAGTTGGATGTAACTTTACATAGATACGGTTAGTAATCTAATCACTTTAAAATCATGCTAACACTCATTGTTTACATCTTGTGACTATACTATTTAAACTGTATTTTAATTATTGTAAATTGGCCCAATTCCCATAATTATTTTGACTTTTTTTTTTTTTTTTTTTGGGGTTAAAGAATTTTTACTTGTCTAGAAAATCCTTCTTGATTTATGAAATTTTAGATATCTGGGCTGGAAATAAGACAAAAAACTAAGTGAGAAAATAATTTTTTGCAGTGATGAATGTCTTTAGTGTCATTTTTGATCAATCTATTGCTTCCTTGCAAAGAAAAAGTATAAACTTATACAGTGGATCATTTACGATGGAAGTGAATGGGGCCAGTTTTTGGAAGACTTAAAAGTGGAAATGTGAAGCTTATAATTTTATGAAAGTGCTTACATTGATTCTTCTGTTAAAACTCATATTTGAGCCATAAAGCCGTTTTAAATCATTTTTACAGTCATTTTAGAGTTTACAGCATTCTAATGGCAACAGAGTTGTTACATTGGCTCTAACTTTACACCGAAAATGTTGCAAGCAATTTTACTTCCATTAGAAGTGCCTCATTGTAAACCAAATTTGCATTCAGACCATAGTTATCGACCATATCAAAAACATTGGTTTTTTCATTTAGTCCAATAAATGGCCACCTAGCAACCACCCAAAACACCCTAGCAACCTACTAACGAACACTTAAAGCAATATTGCACCTTCAAGTGCACTTAAAAGTAAGGAAATTCCAGTGAGGAGATCACAATTATCTCTCCTTCCCAGTCCCACCAATTACAACACCTGATGAAAGTACTTCCACCCGCCCATGAATTAACCTCAAGAGCTAATTAGCGAGCTCAAATACCATTACCATCTCAAACGAGGGCACGATGATGGGAAGAGACTTTAAATGGCTTAAATAAATAAATCAGTCACGCGTGGGTCACATCCTGACTCGTTAAGATGTGATTTAATGAGGGTGGGGTGGCCTTAATGAAGGGGGGAGGGCGTTTCTGCCCTCTGATGACTAATTATGGAGATGACGATAATTAAATACCCCCACTCTGGGATGTGTGTATTATCACATCATGCATCTCGACTGGAGGGTGGACATCAATGCACGCAGTCATTACACATGCTCAGAGGAACGTAGGGAGGAACTGTTTACATACTCTTGAGGATACACACAGAAGCATGTGGACAAATAGGCCTACACAGATGCTCTCAAGTCATTCCAAACCAATTATTTACCCAAGCTTCATTACAGACTGAGATTTAAGACATTATTTTCTGAAATTCATCTGTTCTGTCCTAACTCTTAAATCAAGACTGATGCCAAAGACACCAAATGGCATTTGTTTTTGATATTCGATTGATATAGGAAAAAAGTGGGAAAATGAAAGCTGATATATAATACAATTCAACGACTGCAAATGAGATGTATACAAACTTATAATTAATATTTATACTATAATACTATATACATAGTATTAAAATAACACTACTTGAAACCAAAAAAAAAATTTTTTTTTGATAGATATTCACTTTTTTTTTTACACTAAAACTGTTCTTAAATGTTGACTTTACCTCTGGTCTAAGTCTTTAAAAATCGGACCCAATGCAGCATTTGCATTAAATTGGAAATAAAAAACACCACGCATACAGGTAATTTAACACAATTAAATATTAAATAATGACTTCTGTTAAATTCACATAAAGCAGGTCATTCACTTTCACTAGTTAGTGATGAATTAAATGAAAGGCAAAAATAATCGTATCATTAAAAATTTGAGCTCCACAACGAAAGATGCACACAGAGCTGACATGCAATTAAAGACATTAGCCATCATTTCAACAGCGCTCTAGAGTTTGAATCTATTCATCAATAAAATCACTTCAGCACACTAGAACATATGCTTAGTAGGCCATACAAGCTTATCAGGTATGAAATTAAAAAGGCCTTCTCCAGTGCATCCATTACCTATAATTATCATTACAGCAAAATTTAAAGCCACAGATTTGATCAGCTGTGAGATGGAAACAAATGCTGCTCCAGATTTAATAAAAAAACAATTTAACAAAAATAAATTGATGCAGAGTGAATTAAATGGAGAAAAAAAGAAAATTAAATTGGGGGAAACTGAAACAGAGGAGAGAGAGCAAAATAAAATAGTTCAGTTTGGCGGTTTTCTGTTCTTTAAAAAGCAAGCTGAAGGTTCGCAAGTTACTAAGAGTTGTGAAACTTTAACTTCTCAGAGAAGCAAATGTAAGAGGGAACTGTGAGCATGTGTAAGAAAGAAAAAAACTCCTTGCCCCAAGCGATCTATTTAAGATTGTTAAAACATTTCTGAGGTGTTAAAAGTTGCACTTTGAGTACCACTTTGGTTTCTGGTGAAATTCAAGTTACTGTGCTTCAAAGTGTGGTTTACAGACATATTCCACTTCAAAACCAATTTTATTCTGCAAAAAAAACATTTTGATTTTATGGACAGTAGCATTAAATTCTGTATTCAGATTTCCTTAACATGCCACATTCAGTGCCAAATTGCTATTCAGTCAGAGTAAATTAAAAGCTAGATGTGACACTTAATAGTTTGATTTTTTTTTTTCTGAGAGAACTCTCATTTCCTGAATAAACAGTAAATCGTTTTTTTTAACCACAGGCTATTAGCTTAATAGTTAGACTTTATGCATAGCAAGTCATTTTAAGTTTGCTAACCGAAAGGACCGTGCTACGTGCAATATTAATTATCTAACAGAAATTGAAGTGTGGTAACTGGCCTCCGGCGTTCCTCAGGGCCGTGTCTTGGGTCCTACTGAAATAGTCTGACAGTATGACTCTATTAGACACAAATTAGAGCTAAATTCACGCTAAGCCTCAGATATGCATCTCTACTGAACGGTACGGGTTATTGCATTGCTCTAGAGTTCATGGTCAGTAATGCTATAGACTTTGGAACATAAGTTTTTTTATATGTATGGCTTCTTAAAACTTAATGTCTCTATGTAAAGGATGTGAAACATTACATGACAAACTATTTTTAACTTGACAGTCAAATACAGAATTTTAATGTTGCAAGATACAAAATAAAACGCAACAACATCAAAAACATAAGATTGTATTAACTAATTAATTTTAAGACAGATGATTCTCAGCAAAGATTTTTTTCTTTACCTTTTAAATAATCTTGAATGCTTTAAATGAACATTTCACACAAAACTGAATTTCCTTAAATTTGCTCACCTTCTGGCCATCCAAATGGTTACAATTTTTTTTTCATCAGAACAAATTTGGAGAAATACTTCAGATGATTAGTTTTTCACTTGAGAAAGTAATATTATGGATAGAGCACTCATACTTTAGCCAAGAGCAACAATTTGAAGTAAAAAAAAAAAATGTAATTGGAATTATTTTTCTTAATGCTTTTCAGTTTACAAGATGTTAAGTGATGGACTGGAGTTGTGTGAATTACTTCTGGATTATGGTGATGTTTTTATCAGCTGTTTGGACTCATTCTGACTTCACTGCAGAGGATCCATTGGTGAGCAAGTGATTTAATGCTAAATTTCTCCAAATCTGTTCCCATGGAGAAACAAACTCATCTACATCTTATAAGCCTGAGGGCAAGTATATGTTTAAGCTAGGGCTTTGCAAATAATCAAATGCGATTTTCATGCGCATCTCGTCAGTAAAGCCGGTTCTGTGATTAGTAGTAAATCTCCAGCACGTGCTTTCAGATGGAGCGGCATTTACTACACAGAGCCGTAGATCACTGACAAGGTACGCAATATCGTGTTCAAAATCGGCAATGAATCGCCTGCAATTTTGAACGCTATATTGCGTAGCTTGTCAGTGAACTACGGCTCTGTGTAGTAAATTCCGCTCCATCTGAAACCACGTGCTGGAGATTTACTACTAATCACAGAACCGGCTTTACTGACGAGATGCGCATGAAAATCGCATTCGATTATTTGCACAGCCCTAGTTTAAGCATTTAAAAAAAGAGAAAAAAATATTAGTAGTTTATAAGCATTATAGTAATGCTTAGCACTAGGGATGCACCGAATTTTAGGCTGCCGAATATTATCGGCATTTACGGCTTTTGGCCGAAAGAGAAAAAGGGACGAAAATGAGCCAAAAATATATGGCATGGCGCACCGCCCGGCAGTGTTCAGCGCACAGGTTTCACTCTCTAGCTGTCATCACTTTGAAGCAAGATGATACAAAAAACCTGGTTGGGAAGCACTGCTCTATGCATATGCCTTAAAAATATTGCCTCAGTTCCTTCTTCATTTCTAGTGCTAAGTGAGGAAGAATAAATGAGTGCGGACAGTTCTGAACTCATTCGCAACTACCAATAGTATCCTAACTTCAGTGTCATTAATGGTCAGTGACCACGACATCATTGCTAAATCCACAAGATTGTGGTAATTGGCCAAACTTCTTATGCTCCAAAAGACCAGTCAGAACCTCTCAGCCTTAGAAAAAGCAGATAAGAAATATTCACCAAAAAGACAAAAAAGGAGGAAACTAACTGCTGCAGAACTGGCTAAAATAATGTTGCAGCCTTTGTTATACAAGAGAGGGAACTGGGCTTTTAACTAGAGATGCACCGATCGATCGGCCAGGGATCGGAATCAGCCGATTTTCCGCATGATCGGCCCAGATCGGTGACGGGCCGATCAGTCTCACTTCTTTCCGATTCCGAGCCGATCCCTTTTGTTACCAGCGGGCAGCGGCACAGGCAATAACGTCAGCCACGCATTCTCGCTCTCTTCTCTCCAACGACCCCTTCTCTCTCACACACACACACACTAAGAAGCCACATCATCTCACAGAAGGATTTATTTCAAACACTCGACTGACATTATGAAGTGAGTTTGGAGTAAAAATATGTTATTAAATGTGGTATTTTCACATGCTTTCAGATGGAGCAGCATTTACTTCACAGAGCCGTAGTTCACTGAGAAGCTATGCAAACAGCTGTCATTATCGCGAACGATTTCTTCGATTTCATAATCGCGCAATAAAATCATCTGCGATTTTTTTTGCGTAACTTGTCAGTGAACTACGGCTATGTGTAGTACATTCTGCTCCATCTGAAAGCACGTGATGATGATTTCCTGCTGATAACAGAACCGGCATTACTATCAAAATGTGCATGACAATCGCATTCGATTAATCGTGCAGCCCTAATCTCTACTTTTAACAGTTTTCCCTGTAGTATGTGGGAGGAGAGTAAATAGGCAGAATGGAAATGCACTGGGACAGATCTAGTCTCAGATAAACTGACGTCCAAGAGTGAATGTGCGTCTACACAGCTGCATGTGTAAACATCTCACTGCAGGCTGCAGACCACCCTCGGCCCAAATCGGCACTCAGTCACACCTTATTGCCTCAATGCTACGCATATGCGCAGATACTGGCCCCACACACATACCTAATCAGCTACAACATATTTCGTCCTCTGAGCTGGATGGCTCCACTCAGAGGTCCAGAATCCCCACTGGCCCTTAGAACTGTGAACACCTCATTGATTATTTTCACTTTAGATTAAAAGCCATTAATTGCCTCCTCTCACCTGCTCTCCCTTCCCTCAGTCTTTCACTATTAGTACAGATGCCAGCTGTCTTAAATGGTCCAGACAAGTCTTAAAAATAATGGTTCTAATTAGAACCAAGAGGGTTTTACAGCTTGATTCCATAGCAGGACAAATACATTTAAACTGAACCTAGATTCAACTTAGAACCTTAGAATTCCAATTTGAAACATTTTACCAAGTTTTTACATGGTGCATAAATGTAACATCAATAACTTGTGTAATCTTTAAAGAAACTTACATCTACATTAGGAACCCTATGCAATTTAAAAAAGGGTTCATGGTTCTTTGCTGGATCTAAGGTGCTGAAAAAAATATTACAGTAACTTTAACAGTTTACAGAAATATTCCTATTTACTGCAACAAGTCAAGCTTTAAAAACAAATCACTGTGAAATTACAATTTGTCAAAACTCCAAGGAATCTTGGTAGAACCTACACTCTAGAACTTTTAAAGTTCAAATATGAACTTCTAAATATTAAAAAGGCTCAAGCTCCAAGTATAAATGCAACATTGAGGACATCTTTAGGCTTCAAAGAACTGCAATCAACTCAAAAACCCTATTTATTGAAACATTGTTCTAGATAAGATGGTTCTTTATTGAACCTAAGGTACTGAGAAGAACCATTAAATAACCTTCTGTATAGTCATTTTTAGAAAAATATTCAAATGAACTTCAACCAGGCCAATAGGGCTGCACGATAAATCGAAATGGAATCGAGATTGCGATTCGACAGAAGCTGCGATTGTCATGCGTATCTTTCAGTGAAGCACGGTTCTGTGATCAGCAGTAAATCTCCATCCAAAGGCCAGAGGGCGCTCTCGCGCTGAAACTCCAAATACACCTCGCAGAAGA
>NW_015652428.1:218554-231145 GCF_001515625.1 Sinocyclocheilus rhinocerous
TCTGCGATTTTTTTGCGTAACTTGTCAGTGAACTACGGCTATGTGTAGTAAATTCTGCTCCATCTGAAAGCATGTGATGATGATTTCCTGCTGATTACAGAACCGGCTTTTTTAACAAAATGCACATGACAATCGCATTCGATTAATCGTGCAGCCCTACAGGCCAAGTTCTAATATTAAAGGTTTTTTTTTATAATATACATTTATAAAAAACTGATTACCATAGAGAAAATAACTAAAGAATTTTTATAGAACTTAGATGTTCTACACTCTTAAAAAGATCTCCAAAGAACCTTTCAATGAACAGTTTTTAGAAGAACAATTTAATAATCTAAAGAACCATTTTCCACTTTAAAGAGCCTTTTGTGCAATGGAAAGTTTCCATGGATGTTAAAGGTTCTTCATGGAACCATCAATGCCAATAACTCAAGAACCCTAAACCACAAACATGGTTCTTGATGGAACGACAAGGATGGAACGATAACACACAAAACCCTTAACACACAGCATTGTAATATCACAGAAATTAATCAAACCCCCAAAATGTCTAATGGAAACACAGTCATTAATATTCAGGATGTTTATTCAGATTTCGTATTCCAGAGGCTGTAGTGATTGTATTACGAATTAGAGAGGGTCAGTCTGTCTCTATTAGTGGGCATGCTTGGGTCACAGACATATGAATATCAAAGTGTGAATTGTGTGTGCGCTTTTCCTGCATCTCAAAACCCTTCCCCTCTACATCTCGCTTGCTCTTTCATGCTTTGTACCGGCCACTCTCTATATGATCTCGATATGAAATGGATATACTATTGACCAGCCTACCATGCACCTATAGCTGTCACTACGCACCTGCTTGCAATATTGCATTGTGTGTGCATTGAGTAACACAGCACAGAAAGAGTCCCGCAGGCAAACGTGCTGGGGTGGACGTGTGGGCATACATTCTCGTTTCATTTAAACACACCGGCTCTCATAAAGGTGCGCCTTTAAACAAGGAGCTGTGTGACTCACTCCTGGCACCTGTGGATGTGTCTAAAAAAAGGCTGCAGATAAATCAAAACCATGCAAACCAGGCTGCAAATAATGAAGTCACATACTCAGCAATTCAGCAATTTTCAGCAATTTTAGTAATTTAGTCATTCAGCAGTTTTTATATAATTTATTTATTATATAATAAACAAACAAACAAACAAACGTGTGTTTTAATTCATATTACCATTAAATAATAAAATTAAAATTAAAAGAAGTATAAAACAAATAGTCAACTTTATGTAGAATACTCTCATTTAGATCGCCTCAAAGTTAAAATTATTTTTTCTAAAATTATTACTTTTTTTTTTTTTTTTACTGGCTCACGTGAAGGTTTGCCTTTAACCAAGCAGCCGCTTGACTCACTCCTGGCACCTGTGGATGTGTCTAAAAAAGGCCGCAGATAAATCAAAAGCCTGCAAACCAGGCTGCAAATAATGAAGTCACATACTCAGCATTGCCATATGGGGCAAATAGGCTTTGGCAGGGAGGGGTCAATTCATCATCTTTAAATTCATCCACAAGACTCAGCTTCTCATCCAACCCGTCATTAAAGCTGCTGCAAGCGCAGTGTAAAGCCAGTGTGAATTTGAAATAGACCCAGTTTAATTTTAGTACACATTCCCTGTCTAATTGCGCAATAATGCGGGGTTTTTTCCAAATAATAATCAAAATAACTTGCTCTGCCTCTAGAATAACTTTCCCTTCTGAGTGACATCACTACTCAACTCCACCCCTTTTTACAATTCAGTCACTTTCAACGGATAAAATGAAGCCTCGCCCAACACAAAATAAATAAATAAATAACTTACATTTACAGTAAAAAAGGCAGTTGTGCTTGTAAACTTTACAGTAAAAATACAGTAGCAACTTTGAGGTTTTACAGATTGAACTTACAATTATGGTTTAAAAAAGGGAATAATATTAATATATTACAATTACTAAAATTGCGAAAATACTGTTCACAAGCAGTTTTTCCACAAGCTGAGGTAAATACTAATTTGCAGAAAGTGTACAGTGTCATACATGCATGACACCAACATAATAAAATATAAAACATAACAAAAAACTAACTGAAAGGAAAAAGTAGAAATAATTATTTCAATAAAAGTCAAATAAAATATAAACTAAAAAAAAATCTTATGTGAATAGTCAGAGAATTCTGGGAAACCAATTTATGTTTTTTCCATTGTAAATAATAGGATGACGTTGTTCTTTTTCACTTCCAAAAACTAGATTCAACTATTTTATTAAATTGAAATACCCATTATGTTCATGAAATGCCCATTAGATCTATTACAGTTTTTTTGCTGTATAGAGTAAAGGAACGCACTGTTAACCAGTTACAGTAACTGTAGACTTTTACCTTTAAAAATACCATCATTACAGTTACAGCGTTTTTAAATCCTGTTTATCATGTAATTGCTTTACAGAAGCAAAATTTGTGTTTCATGTTCACTTTAAAGACCTAATGACAGTCGTTTCCATGCTTAAGTATTCTTACAAAACAGTAGGCTAAGTCGGGGGCGGAGCATATCCTCAATTTCACTTGACAGCTAATATCAGATAAAAGCAAAATGAGGCAGTTCCAGCCAATTATTTTACAACCGAACAAACGCAGTTCTAAATATATATTTTAACTGTAATAGAAAAATTTATTGCATTTCATTGTAAATGTCCCTATAGATTACATGTTAGATGCCTAAATATACAAATGTTGATATGAGTATTGATATAAAATGAAATTTTATATAATGCAAAATGAATACATAATTTGATATACAAAAGTCAAAGCACAGATTGTCAACTTTTGTAGTATACGATCATCCAAATAGCTTCAAAGCTGAAAAAAAAAACATCGACTAAAAGCCACAAAACTCTAATTTCAATTTCATGTGGTTTTAATGCTCAGAGCTTGCAGATATTCCAGCTGCCGCTGTGTGCTGTAATGAAACAGGTGTGGTTGTAGTGTAGCTCCCTAATCACATTGATTTCTCTCTATGCTGTGATAAAGAGCTTTCTGAAGCCCTTGCAGAGGGAGCTATTCTGTCTTTTATCAGTATTCCAGTGTAATCGGCGTCTGCTGTTAAAATGACAGCGAGTCAAAGCGGGGACCCCAGGCTTCGGCAGTCGCTGCGTATTTGTGAGGTTATAAATCAAACGATGGCGCTCTCCCCCGTCCCGTATCTCTCCCAGCACCCCCTCTCTGTCGTTTACATCCATCAGTACGTTTCATTTCCAAAGACAAAAAAGATCCTCTGGTGAACGCATGCCAAGAAGATTCCCTAAATCGTTCGCTCTTTTATTATTAGAAAGACTCGAATAAAAATATTGTACAAAAAGTAGACAAGGATAGGGAATCTCGTTTTTGCACAACTTCTTCAAGCCTGTTACAGCCAATAAAACAACAACACATATGCAGAGTTATTAAATGAATAGAAATAACAATAATCCTCAGAAGAAAAAGCTGGAAACATCATCTAAAGTCTATATAGAATACCTGTTTTTGTTTGTACGGTCCTCGTATGGGTTTTATAAATGCCCTGAATCTGGTTTGGGATGCATTTTAAAACCAATATCTTCTGAAACTCTGATAGTGCCAGGGAAGATCTCATAAAGCCGCGTTATCTTCAGCTGAAGGATGCAACACATCTCACCAAACCCCTGCGCACACAGATCAGCATGCAGGTGGCTTTCCAAATGAATCACTTCTCATCGATGGAGAGGATATTGATCAAATAAAAATAAAAAAAATCTCACGGGCTTGGTTTCTTTAGCAGTTTTACACATAAATGATTGAATTCGGAGACTGCATTCCTACCTCTGTTGTGGGCTGTTCCGTTGACCACGTATTGCTGCGGAAAGGCAGTTTATTATCCCTTGCCAGCGCTGAGGACTCAGACCGACGGAGATACGGACTGACCTGGCGCGAGAGAGATAAGAGAGAGGGAGAAAGAAAGAGAGAGAGAGAGAGAGAGAGAGAGCGAGTGGGGAAACAACTGGATCAGTGTAGCCCGATTCCTCAACGAATGACTCCTCTGAACTGATTCCTTTTTAGTAAGTCAAACGCAACTACAGTAATGACTTTACGGTTCTTTTTTGTGTGTGAAACAAAAACATACAACGCGTTCAATGTAGTCCGATTACCAAACTAATAAATCGACTCTTTTTGTGAATCAAATATAGGTACCGTACCAGTGCAAGTCCAGTTCCCAAGCTCTCGTGAGTTGGTTCTTTTGATGAATCACTTAAAACATAGGCTACAGCGGTTTAATTCGCGGAATAAATAACGGCTGTAACCAAAATCGCATACTCTCTCTCGGGCTTTATCACAATTTTTAACCCTCATTCTAAACTCCGGGTAAACGGAATACATCATCCTGTTCTTTCATCACTGCTCATAATTTTCCCGGGGTTAGCAATTAAACCTGTGTATTTATAAGATGACTTTTCGGGTTGGACTTTTCACACTGTAAATGAACCCCAAGTTAACGTTCTTTGCCACTGATTGGATGAACAAAGCACGTGATCCCTTTAAATAAAGGCTCTAGCGTTGTTCATTCTAGTAGGCTACGAAGTTTTTCCCGAATCGACTTTTTTCGGACTAAAAAGGTAAGAACAAACCAGAACCTTCTTCACTCCAATTTATGCACGTTTTACATCACCATTTGACACTTTTCCCCTCAAAAGCTGAAACGACTGTTTATACATGCATGGTTTTTCCGGACTGAATTTGAGGTTTATGAGCATCTAGTCAAAACATTTCCACACTGGATCTTTTCACAATGAAGACTTTTGTTAAAAACGACGATAACCCTGCTCCGGAGCTGAGATTCATAACCCCGGGTAAATAGCAGTTCAACTCTGGTTCTAAATTACAAGCATAGACTGTAAGAAAAAAGATGGAGGATGCATCTCCACTTTCTTCCACTAGAAAAGTGAAGCCAACGTATATAGTGTATGGTCGCTGTCATCTTGCACAGATGACGTCATTTGTTAATAAAAATATGTTCTACTGTATATAGTAGGCTATTAGCGCGCGTAGTATGAATATAATCCAGATATATAGCCTATTACATTTGTCATGTGATGTGACCTATACTGTAGCTATATCACTGCAGTTCATCCTCTCCTGTGGCCTCTGGATAGTAGCGTCCACTGGATGCTAAGAATCTCTAGAAATCTGGTGACTTTTAACCTGCTGTTTTCTCTCTTCACATACTGTTTTTGCCTAGTAGATATTGTAGGGAAGTATCCTATTTCGGATGGAGCAAAGGACTCTTCAGAGCCTGTTCTTTTTAGTGAATCGAATCCATACGAGTACTCCGATTAACAAATGAGCCGGATTCCTTTTAGTAAACACTTTAATTGGTTAACTGAATTAATCTGACTAAGGTGTTGTGTTGTAAGGCTCCTGAGACTTAAATTAGTGTAACTATAGTGACTTACTGTTCACATGACAACCTGTAAGTCTAGCTAAATATGACATTTGTTGTAATAAGTAGGCCTAGAAAATTTACTTCTATGAAAAAAAAAGTGAATAAAATTTTCATTTTTCTAAGTATTTTATTTAATAGGCTATATAGTTAGGTCAAATTATTGAATTTTATTTATTCTACCTCAAAAGTCTATTTAACCTTTTGCAAAAATTGATATTTATTATAAACCATTACATTTGCATTTCTGATTTATTGATCTCACATGTGGCAACCGATTTCTAATAATTTAGCCTTTCTTAATATTTATTCTTCAAAAGTACTAAACAAATCATTAATGGAATCTTTAAGGAATCGTAATCCAAAAATCATGAAATTCCCTATTACGATCCAAATCTCTAGTACGGTAATTCACATACAACTATTTGACGCTGTGGGAGTGAGAACAGGTTAATAATATACATACCGAATAAAAGCACAGATGGTGCACAGGATCAAGAGTCCATCTCAGATAATGATAAAAATATATTTACAACACATGTTATTATTGGATTTACTGCAACGGCTTATTTCTTGACCGTAACAAGTGGAGATGCACGAGACGCGCATGTCTCTTAATGCGCATAAATTTATTTTTCATATAGCTTCAGGTTTTTGCCCGTTGTCCTTTCCAGCGGCCACCAAGCACATCTGTTTTCTCACTCGGAGCACGTAGCGCGCCTCTGTCAGCGCGTGTCTCTCCCGGCGCGAGCAAGCGCGCGCCCACACTAGCAGGCAGGAGCCTTTGACGTCATAGAGAGGCTCTCCGCCAGAGCGCGGGCAGCTGTGTGTCAAATCAATCTTTCAAGTGAATGACTGTGCAGCTCACCCTCTGGCATCCTGAAACATCCTCAAGAGAGATTTCAGCCACTGAATTTAGGTGAATGGAGGGTGAGAGAGGCTCATTCACAAAAAAAGTATTGTCTAGTGTTTGCCTACACTGGACCTGTGTGAGATTTTGACCAGTTGCCCTGAAAAGTGAACTATACAGGATAACCGACCATCTTAAGTGGGAATACAAATAATGGGGAGTGCATATTCAGTGTGAAAGGCACAGTAAACATCATAGGAAGCTTATTATACATCTTGCTGCCTCACAGCAGCAAGTCAATCACTAAGCAGGTGGTGTTTTGGACATTAAGGAAACTATAGGAACCTTCTATAGGACTTCCAAGACACCATACATCATCTAAAGTCTATATAGAATACCTGTTTTTGTTTGTACGGTCCTCGTATGGGTTTTATAAATGCCCTGAATCTGGTTTGGGATGCATTTTAAAACCAATATCTTCTGAAACTCTGATAGTGCCAGGGAAGATCTCATAAAGCCGCGTTATCTTCAGCTGAAGGATGCAACACATCTCACCAAACCCCTGCGCACACAGATCAGCATGCAGGTGGCTTTCCAAATGAATCACTTCTCATCGATGGAGAGGATATTGATCAAATAAAAATAAAAAAAATCTCACGGGCTTGGTTTCTTTAGCAGTTTTACACATAAATGATTGAATTCGGAGACTGCATTCCTACCTCTGTTGTGGGCTGTTCCGTTGACCACGTATTGCTGCGGAAAGGCAGTTTATTATCCCTTGCCAGCGCTGAGGACTCAGACCGACGGAGATACGGACTGACCTGGCGCGAGAGAGATAAGAGAAAGGGAGAAAGAAAGAGAGAGGGAGAGAGAGAGAGAGAGCGAGTGGGGAAACAACTGGATCAGTGTAGCCCGATTCCTCAACGAATGACTCCTCTGAACTGATTCCTTTTTAGTAAGTCAAACGCAACTACAGTAATGACTTTACGGTTCTTTTTTGTGTGTGAAACAAAAACATACAACGCGTTCAATGTAGTCCGATTACCAAACTAATAAATCGACTCTTTTTGTGAATCAAATATAGGTACCGTACCAGTGCAAGTCCAGTTCCCAAGCTCTCGTGAGTTGGTTCTTTTGATGAATCACTTAAAACATAGGCTACAGCGGTTTAATTCGCGGAATAAATAACGGCTGTAACCAAAATCGCATACTCTCTCTCGGGCTTTATCACAATTTTTAACCCTCATTCTAAACTCCGGGTAAACGGAATACATCATCCTGTTCTTTCATCACTGCTCATAATTTTCCCGGGGTTAGCAATTAAACCTGTGTATTTATAAGATGACTTTTCGGGTTGGACTTTTCACACTGTAAATGAACCCCAAGTTAACGTTCTTTGCCACTGATTGGATGAACAAAGCACGTGATCCCTTTAAATAAAGGCTCTAGCGTTGTTCATTCTAGTAGGCTACGAAGTTTTTCCCGAATCGACTTTTTTCGGACTAAAAAGGTAAGAACAAACCAGAACCTTCTTCACTCCAATTTATGCACGTTTTACATCACCATTTGACACTTTTCCCCTCAAAAGCTGAAACGACTGTTTATACATGCATGGTTTTTCCGGACTGAATTTGAGGTTTATGAGCATCTAGTCAAAACATTTCCACACTGGATCTTTTCACAATGAAGACTTTTGTTAAAAACGACGATAACCCTGCTCCGGAGCTGAGATTCATAACCCCGGGTAAATAGCAGTTCAACTCTGGTTCTAAATTACAAGCATAGACTGTAAGAAAAAAGATGGAGGATGCATCTCCACTTTCTTCCACTAGAAAAGTGAAGCCAACGTATATAGTGTATGGTCGCTGTCATCTTGCACAGATGACGTCATTTGTTAATAAAAATATGTTCTACTGTATATAGTAGGCTATTAGCGCGCGTAGTATGAATATAATCCAGATATATAGCCTATTACATTTGTCATGTGATGTGACCTATACTGTAGCTATATCACTGCAGTTCATCCTCTCCTGTGGCCTCTGGATAGTAGCGTCCACTGGATGCTAAGAATCTCTAGAAATCTGGTGACTTTTAACCTGCTGTTTTCTCTCTTCACATACTGTTTTTGCCTAGTAGATATTGTAGGGAAGTATCCTATTTCGGATGGAGCAAAGGACTCTTCAGAGCCTGTTCTTTTTAGTGAATCGAATCCATACGAGTACTCCGATTAACAAATGAGCCGGATTCCTTTTAGTAAACACTTTAATTGGTTAACTGAATTAATCTGACTAAGGTGTTGTGTTGTAAGGCTCCTGAGACTTAAATTAGTGTAACTATAGTGACTTACTGTTCACATGACAACCTGTAAGTCTAGCTAAATATGACATTTGTTGTAATAAGTAGGCCTAGAAAATTTACTTCTATGAAAAAAAAAGTGAATAAAATTTTCATTTTTCTAAGTATTTTATTTAATAGGCTATATAGTTAGGTCAAATTATTGAATTTTATTTATTCTACCTCAAAAGTCTATTTAACCTTTTGCAAAAATTGATATTTATTATAAACCATTACATTTGCATTTCTGATTTATTGATCTCACATGTGGCAACCGATTTCTAATAATTTAGCCTTTCTTAATATTTATTCTTCAAAAGTACTAAACAAATCATTAATGGAATCTTTAAGGAATCGTAATCCAAAAATCATGAAATTCCCTATTACGATCCAAATCTCTAGTACGGTAATTCACATACAACTATTTGACGCTGTGGGAGTGAGAACAGGTTAATAATATACATACCGAATAAAAGCACAGATGGTGCACAGGATCAAGAGTCCATCTCAGATAATGATAAAAATATATTTACAACACATGTTATTATTGGATTTACTGCAACGGCTTATTTCTTGACCGTAACAAGTGGAGATGCACGAGACGCGCATGTCTCTTAATGCGCATAAATTTATTTTTCATATAGCTTCAGGTTTTTGCCCGTTGTCCTTTCCAGCGGCCACCAAGCACATCTGTTTTCTCACTCGGAGCACGTAGCGCGCCTCTGTCAGCGCGTGTCTCTCCCGGCGCGAGCAAGCGCGCGCCCACACTAGCAGGCAGGAGCCTTTGACGTCATAGAGAGGCTCTCCGCCAGAGCGCGGGCAGCTGTGTGTCAAATCAATCTTTCAAGTGAATGACTGTGCAGCTCACCCTCTGGCATCCTGAAACATCCTCAAGAGAGATTTCAGCCACTGAATTTAGGTGAATGGAGGGTGAGAGAGGCTCATTCACAAAAAAAGTATTGTCTAGTGTTTGCCTACACTGGACCTGTGTGAGATTTTGACCAGTTGCCCTGAAAAGTGAACTATACAGGATAACCGACCATCTTAAGTGGGAATACAAATAATGGGGAGTGCATATTCAGTGTGAAAGGCACAGTAAACATCATAGGAAGCTTATTATACATCTTGCTGCCTCACAGCAGCAAGTCAATCACTAAGCAGGTGGTGTTTTGGACATTAAGGAAACTATAGGAACCTTCTATAGGACTTCCAAGACACCATAAATGTCACATCTATAAATTCAAGAAAACAAACAGTGTAACAAAAATTTTTAGTGACTTTAGTGACCGCTTGTCCTTTTACTCTGGATGCGAAAGTAGAAAAATTGTGCAGGACCTACCTTCAAACACATATGCTCACAGATAGCAGAGGTGCTTTGACATATCTGGCTTGATGGATTTACACACTTTCTGCAGGATCAATGCTACTGATGCAGGGACTATAAAGATAGAAGCTCCCTCAAGATCAGCAACATAAGGTTTTAGGAGAATTATGTGCAGGTGTAGGAACCAGAACTGAGCTTTCTCTCTTCAACTTGGGTTAGATTTGAGATTCTGTTGGAGCTGGAGTTTAAAGGGATAGTTCACCTAAAAATGAAAATTCTGTCATCATTGCTCACTCTCATGTCAATTCAAATCTGTACTGAACACAAAAGGAGATATTCTGAAGTACGCTGGAGCCCAAACAATATTGGATGCCATTGGTGTTCTTTATAAAGAAAATACAAGTTTGGAACAAAATGACGGTGAAAAGTAATCACAGAATTTTCTTTTTTGAGTAAACTATCTCTATCTCTATATAAACGTCTCGTTCATTCAAAATATCTTCTATTCAACTTATATTCATTTCAGCACCATGGACAGCTACAAAGAGTTAAAGACACAGGGGCTCCACAGCTCTAAGGACATCAAGAAAAATCACAAAATACCATTCTGAAAGCATCTTGTTTTATTGGCTTTAGATCTGACAATCCCACCCAAACCAACTCCAGTCTCTTCCTTAAAGACATACACCAGCATTCACTTCAACAGAACTGTCAAAATTACTTCCAGTTCCAACTTACCTAAACCACAAAATATACTCCTCATACTCAACCTAACCAATCTTGAGGTCTAGGTGCTTGTTTTACTTCAACTTGCCTCTATCTGCAGCCATTTTACCAGTCTGACAGACTCATGTAAAATATTTTAAAGCCGTTACATCTGACTGCATGTTTTTTTTCTATTATAGAGATCTTAAGGAGCCCTCTCATATTGTTTTTTTGTTTTGTTTTGTTTTGTTTTACCATGTTAATCCCCAAACCAATCTCCTCAGTTGTTGCCTCACTACCCTGCTCCACACAATAGGGCCAAGCACAGACAAATGATCCCCTCTTTAAGACAAATAGCCCCTCTTTTAAGACCGATAGTGTGGAGGAAGGAGAGTCCCATCCATATACTTCATAGCATCGACCCCAGTTTAAGTCGATTGGGGTCGATCCGGGTTGGGCGAGCCGCACCTTGCCCCGTGGCTCAACAGTCATTTATCCAAATGGCACCACTAGCATGCAAGGAAGAAACTTGTTGATGGTAAAATTCCACTACTTCTCGGTAGGAACGTACTTAGATGGTAAATGCTTAACTCTAATAAAGATCATATAACCTGTCAGATCTTAAGAGTTGAAGATAATTGGACTTTAAATTTTGGCGGGTCCTTCCAAGGGGTTCTCCACCTGCCAAGCAACTGCCATTGAGATGAAAGGATAGCTTTCTCCCTCACTTGCTTGGGAAAGTTGTTGGCTTACATAATCTCACTTAAACCATCTCCCTCCCTTTTCCTTTCTAGTCTAGAAACTAATGATTCCTTCTTAAAGCAATTAAGATATTTGGGGAGGGTATGTTAAGTAATATTGCACATGATACGCAATGCTATTTAAGAAATCAAAAGCATGTCTAGTTTATCCTAACAAAAGCCCGAATTGGATCCTCAGGTGTGATTAGAACTGGCAAGAGAGATATTTAACAGTAATGTTAATTCTCTGTAATAAACCACTTTGTACACACTGAATCATCAAATGAATGCATTTGTCTTTAGTCTACCTTTGTCTTACGTGAATCATACACCATGGTAACAAGAGTATAAATTTAGAATATTGGGCATTTCTGTTTCCTTGTAATTGTTTCTTGTTAATAAACCCCTGGCCTTTATTTTGAATCTCCCCAGGGCTTGGTGTATTGGCTGCAGTTGTGCTATTACTGCACAACTTAATGGCCCAGGATCTATTTTTATCCCTCCGTCAGGGATCCGTTCGAACCTGATTATCTAAAGACGCATGGTAAGTCATTGATACAATTTATCTACCACTTAAAACTTAGCCTCGGCCTTTGCTCTCTCTCACAGAGGGCAACAGGCCAGGCCCGGCCCGGCGCCAGAGTGGGGGCCGGGGGAGCTTTGCCCCCCCCCATGGACATCCCTGTGCCCCCCCTCCAGGCCGAGGGGGATGGCCGGACTTTAGTTTTGCGTGTATAATAGTCTAACTCATAGTGTAAAATAGTCTAACTGATTGCTTTTAGATAGAAAAGCTGCCCATAACTCCTGGTCTAGGATCGGTTTTCTTCGTAATAATAGCATAACGAAATACATTTGGCAAACAATCCAGTGTATCTGCCCTTCTGTTTTGGAAAGCGTCAAATGATTTTACAATGCATTTTTGCAAAGGGGAGCAAAGTAGCCAATCACAGACATGTTTGTTGATTTCTACAACACAATGGCCAATCAGATGTGTTTAGGTTGGAACGCACGCATTCACCGCTTTTTGTCCGGTGCTGAGTTCTATCATGCTCGTAAACTTCATTAAAAAAAAGTTTCATTGTGTGGTCACATTCATTGGTTAAAACGGAACTTTGTGAGATCGTGATGAATGAGTGACCGTTTTTAATAAATTTAAAGGGAGCGCTCTTT
>NW_015652428.1:231431-239213 GCF_001515625.1 Sinocyclocheilus rhinocerous
AAACGTGTGTTTTTCATGCTTGACAAGCGGCCACGTACGACACAGAGACAGCTAACTACTACACTATATAGAAAAAGATAATAGCCTAATTTCAGAAGCACAAAGTGATGTGATTCTGCAACCGAGCCTGGTCCAAACGCAGGATTTAGGTAAGGAAACAGTTATTATTTATTTGTATTGGCTGCCATGCCAAATAATGCACCTGCTTGCTTTTCTGTTTAACTTAAGTGTTTTTGTCAATGTATGCGCTTTAATAACAAACAATTGTAACATTTTACAATAAGGTTCCATTAGTTGAAGGGGTCATATGATGCTTTTTTAAAGATCATTATTTTGTGTATTTGGTGTAACAGAATATGTTGACATGCTTTAATGTTCAAAAAACACATTATTTTTCAAATACTGTACATTATTGTAGGTCCTCTATGCCCCGCCTCTCTCAAACGCTTCGTTTTAATGTATTAAAGTGTTAGTTAATTATTGTAAAGTGTTACCCAAATAATGTATTTTGAGTGTTCATTTAAAACTAAGCGCAAACCCTGTTTACCTGTTCTGTTTACTACTATCTGTTTACCATTTAACTATTCGTTTGCATAAAAAGACCAAAAGACTGCTATAAAGTGTTGAGGATAAGGGCAGGCAGAGATGAGACATGTCTAATATTATTTAAGCTTTGACTAAAAGACTGATAGGACTTAAGAGAAAATAAATGCCTTGGAGAATTCTGCATGATGTGTCTAGCACTCCGGATTGAGGAGAATATCACTTATGGATGTCCATTAGATATTGACAGCAAGCAAACAGATGCACTAAAATGTATATGTATGTTTGTGAAGACACTTATGCTGCAGCAATTTGCATATCTGCAGACAAGACTTTCATTTTCAGAGTGATGGTGAGATGCTTGTGCCCCCCTTAGATTGCTGAGTCAAGTGGATCCAATCAAACCTTAGCTTTCAGTTACATCAAGTTGGGATTTGAAACCCGGTTTTCTTGCATGCTAAATGAATACAATATTACTACACAAATAGGTTTTACACTTACATAAAGAATTACTAAAGGGATTTCGTTTTGGTCATATCTTATCTCATCTAGGTCACTAAGTGAGCCGTGTCACTTGTAAAGATTGGCAAATCCACCAACTAGTAATTTTTCTTCAGAAGTCCACATTGAGAGGCTTGAGAACTTATAAAAAATGACTTTACAATCCTGGTGGACTCAACAAAACATATGCACCTTACCTCCCAGAAGTAGAGTTGAAGTCTGAATTTGAGACTAGTGAGACAGTTGGTAAAGTCATGATGCAAAAACACTCGAATAATACTGTTCCCAGATGCACCAGCTTACACTATTAATCAGTATCAGGGGATAAATACATACCAACCTTACTAAAAACAACCACCCTGATGTATGAGGATATTAGTTTGACATTGTGTTGAAGTGTTATGGCATGTATGGCTCTCTAATACAAAATAAAACTGCAGAGGAGAAGCATTGTTCTTCAGGGGAAAAAGTTTTACCTCCAAAATACACCGTTAAAGTCTGTGAACTCACAGTTCTTATTGAAGTTACAGTCCCTCCAGTGTTGTAAGTCTCACACACACTGACAATGTCGCCAGTAGTAATCAAAGACTCAGAGAGCTCCATTTGAAGGATTATGGTCTTGTAATTTTCACATTTGCTCAGCGCCAATGGACAAGCCACTAAACAGGGTATATCGTCTATTGAGCTGTGAGCAGGTAAAGGGGCTTATGCTCTGAAAATTGCTATTTGCCTCCATCCTCCGAGACCAAATGGGGATTAACTGAGTCTAATTAAAGCTCATCTCCACTGCAAGCACTAATGTGGTCAATATCTATCCAGCAAGAGACTGTCCTCAATTATCCCGGCTTCACAATTATCATCATCATTACAGCAGTGTCATTTTTACGCCAGTATTTTAGAGTTATCTTTTCAAGACACGTTTCATGTGAGAAAACGAGATAAAGAATTTTATTCCACCATTGCATGTCCCTCAATGCCATTTCCCTTTTCTCATTTGTCAGTTTTCCCCTTCTCCTTCATTCCCTCCAACTTTCAGACAAGGCCTTGTTGGCAGCTGATGGATTGCAAGAGTTTCTCGGTTATCTCAGGAGTCGCAGGTAATCTGGAATATGCCAGATGAGACCCAGGTTTGCCAAATGAGCCATTGCAAACACACATATGCGTGGAGACACAAATACATTTACTATTGATTCAACAAACCAAATGCCCCATCACTCAACTGATTAAATAAGGCCCTATCCAAGATACTGCTCTCAACACCGGTCTCCCTCTGCATCCACACTTAGGTGATGCAATACGGCATGGATGGTTGGGAAATATTCCACCAAAAGTTCTGCACTAAGGGAGCACAGCAGGAGCACCATTCCGAATCAGAAAATGGCAAATGGGATACCCTACAAACTTGAGGTCTTGTGAAAACGAAGGCTACAGCATTGCATCAAGTATGCTGTTTGGGACAACGTAATGCCCTTTAGTCAAAAAAACAATGGCAAGGCACTTAAATTTACAGCAGGCAGTAATGAATCTCTTCACCTGGACAAAGACACTTCATGGAAAGTGAGACCTTGCTTTTTTGAAGAAGGTGGGTTAGCAAGATGGGAATTAGTTTATAGGTAGTAGAAAAGGCTGTGATAAAAATGGCTGCAACAAATACATGTTGGACCTTCAATGTAGTGCAAAAACAACTTACAGTACACTTTTACTACAAGGACAATTGTACAACCTGGGGTACCTTGCTCAAGGGCAAAATGGCTGTAAATCATGAATCACCACTTTGCAGTTTAAACCCATTAGTTTTGGATTACCAGTCTGGCATTTTCTCTTCCTGACATTCCTCGAGAATAATTAATAACCCAAGTTCTTAAAAATGAGTCTTACGATCACCACACCTCAAGTCATACTGCTAATCCTCAACATTTGGGCCAGAGACATAGGACAAATTGCTACAGGTTTAGCTAGCACAATCAACAGAAGAAGTTCAGGTCAGCACGTACACTGGCTCCTGTCGACTGGACCTTGACACTGGCTAAAGAAAACTTACAGATTGAAACCAGTGGGCAAGAACCACCTATAGCTTAAAGCGACACTAACTTGGTCTCCACCACATACCTTGGAAAAAACTTGATTCATCAGTTGCAGAAGTTCCCAGCCAAAAAAAAAAAAAAAACATGTAGTGGGAGGTTCTGAAAGGCAAAGCAAATAATTATTTACTGTCAATGGCATTTTTACCTTCCAAACTAGCCAAGGCGGTATGGTTCAGTTATTTGAGGTGGAGAGAGAGAATGAGAGAAGGAGTCCTGAGTTTTAATGGCTGATTGTAGATTTTTGTGGCTGATAAAATATGTTTTAATTTGCCAAGTGCTAGAGGGGCTGTCGATAACTCACATGCAGGAGAAAGCACCAAAAGGCGGGAATGCTTTCTCTCTCTCCCTCTCGCTTGCTTTCATTCTTCGCTCACGTTGGCGCTCCTGTATGTTCCCATGGTAACGGAGCACAGCAGCAATGCAAGGCGAGTCACATGCCAAAACTGAATGAGATAGACACCAAATACAAATTCTCTCACTGTCTCTCCGTCTTTCTATCTATCCAACCTGTCCATTTATGTCTCGCTTGAACACCTCGGCCATAAATTGAATGTGACAGATAAACAGTGCAAATAACTAAAATTATGCATGCAAAAACTGGAAACGGAAATGTATTCAGGACTTCAAATTCTGAAAACCAGCATAGTTTTTCATTTGCATCCTATTAAAATAGAGTATCAGAATCTATTGTACCAATTTGTACCAGGTATTGACATGATCCAAATGAGATCATGCACTTTACCCAGAAGGTGAAGGCTCGGATCAGAGGAGGAGGATGCATGTAGTGTTTAGAAGTTCTAAAGTATATTGGAACATTCACAATCTCTGCGGCCGACCGAACAGATTCCACAAAAAGCCACAGTCGGAAAATGAGATGTCAAGTGTGATTAATCTTCACACCATGAGAGGAAGAGAAATGTGGGAATTCTGGGGTGAAGAAAAAGAAAGATCTGGAATAGCAATGAACGAGCTTGACATTCATCCATATTTTTTGCTGTGAGGTTCCGAGACCTAAAGGATGTGTGTGGCATTCAGGTTAATGCACACATTTTTATATTTTACGGTTGTAGATTGCTTCTGTTCTAGAACATTAAGAGGTTGCCTAGTGAAGCTGTTCTTGTACAGTAGGATACAGCCAGTTTTTAGGTCTTGTCAAGGGAATTTGGGTTCAAAATGAGGACCTCAAATCAGCTTTAAATGAAGTTAAAACTAAAAATGACAATTGACTATTCGCAAAGATCCCACCCGCAACTTAGTTACTGTTGCTATGTCCAAAAAGCCATGGGGCTCTCAAGCCACACGCCATGTGCTAGGGCTGCACGATTAATCGCATGCGATTGTCATGCGCATCTTGTTAGTAAAGCCAGTTCTGTGATTAGTAGTAAATCTCCAGCACATGCTTTCAGATGGAGCAGCATTTACTACATAGAGCCGTAGTTCACTGACAAGCTACGCAAAATCGCATTAATAATCACAGACGATTTAATCGCGCGATTATGAAATCGAGGAAATCGTTCTGCAATTATGAAAGCTGTTTGCGTAGCTTGTCAGTGAACTACGACTGTGTAGTAAATGCTGCTCCATCTGAAAGCACGTGAAAATACCATCCACGTTAATAACATGTTTTTACTCCAAACTCACTTCATAACGGCAGTCGAGTGTTTGAAATAAATCCTTCTGTGAGATGATGTGGCTTCTTACACAGAATAAGGCACGCAACATATTTCATAGTATTCTAAGCAGTGATAAAAGCTATGTCGATTAGCATTGCATTATTATATACTTTATTATAATAAAAATTATAAGACGAACTCAGATAAACCATATATTGTCATAGTCGTGTGTTTATTAGTCACGTTGAAGTAATGAAAGCAGTTAAATCTTCCGTTTATTCAGCAACCGCTGTAGGGATTTCCAGGGTTTATTCTGCGGGGCATATTTGGAGTTTCAGCGCGAGAGCGCCCTCTGGCCTTCGGATGGATGTTAATCTACTCTCCTGTCTGATCTTGTTTATCAGACAAAAATGGCAAATTTGGCATTATGATTGGTCAGATCGCCTGTCAATCAAACTCCTATATGAAGGGTATTGCAATTATTTAGTCAGTCAGTCTCACACCAATCCAAACCTGGATGCTGGTTTTTGTGCAGTGAAAGTGATCATTTTATATTCCATTTTAATATGCTAATATAAAGCTAAATCGCTGAGCTTGTGAAACAGTTGCTTAAAAGAAAACCTAATAATACTAATTGCCAAAGAGTATGGATCAATCTTTGGGGGTCAAAAAGTATTTTTTCACAAAATTTTCTCCAAGATGAGTGGTGTGTGTTTTAAGCGTAACGATTTGTTAGCTTAGCATCTGATACCTGTTGGTCCTTCGTGTCACAGCTTTTATGTTGTCAATGTCTCTTCCTCACACAAAGCTATGGCAAGGATTACTTTCATTGTCCTTTTAGTGCCATTGAAACTTGCTAGTAGTAGTCACTATGGACTCTCATGGGTTGAAAAAAAAATCTATGCATGTAAAATATCTGCATTTGTTTTCCACAGAACAAACAGCAGCATACAGATTTATAACACAGAGGTGACAGAATTTCCTTTTTGTGTTAAACTATTCTGTGAAAGGGGCTCACAGAACTCACACATTACGAACATGATATTGTGCGAACACAAACAGGGTCAAGTGTTCATAATGCAGCGCCTTGAAATCTCCTTGCGCAGATCCCCGCTTAGTCATTGGCCTGAGAGCAGTGTGTACTTATCATTCACACTTATATGATTTGTTAATTGAGACAGACTCGAGATCTGACAGGGAGGACCAACAGGGAAAGTAGTGCTATGCTGACAAACAGTTGCGCCTAAATTTGCAATACTAACACAAACCACTAATCTGAGAGAAAACATTGCAACAGTTCTGCTAGGCCCCTGAAGAATGAACCACATGCTATGGCAAATAATTCAGCACACACACGGTTCTGAACAATCTGTTTCACAAGAATAGCAATACTAGCGTTAGCTTTATTTTAGCCTAAACCACAACGCAGTCACTTCTTCACCAGTCAAAATTAACGCGAATGAATTCAACCCAAATGAAACCTATTTTGTACATATGTGCTCCAGTTCTTACTATACACAATTCATCAGAACAAATTATTATATCTAAACAACAGATGTTTTTTTTTTTTATCTTTTAAGTATGAAAGCTTTGAAATACCTCCAATTACAGCAGTAAAATGGCCTGCAAATGTCGTTTCATGTCTCTTTAAGTGTCTTTCATCCAAGCAAGGCCATCCATCACAAGCAGCATGTGTTTTGACAGATATGGTGATGTCACACCTGGGGAACGAGGTGCTGATGGTGATTCAATGTGTTGGAGGTCAGATTTCTTACTGATGTTTTATGTCAGCCGGTCATCGAGGTTAAAAGCCTTGTCAATGAAGGGAATTACGGCGTGCTAACCGGCCATTCCAAACGTACCTTTGAATCAAGCCGTCACATTTTCCAGGAGAAGGCCGAAAGCAAAGAGCAGATTCCTGACACTTAAGCAAAATGCTACTGACAGGTCTGTAAACACATTACTTTTAGTGTCATGGTCCATTAGCAGGAAGCAAGGACTTGAGATATGGATCCTCTTGCTGATTGTACATTCCAAGTGGTCTAATTTGGCTTCTCCTGCAGTTGAAATCCATCTACATATTGTTTCATTTTTAACAAATACATGGATTTTAAGATAATATTACATTTTCAACAATGATGTGCTGCACCCTGGTGGTTAGGAGAGGTACTGCAGGCTCTGTACTGTGACGGTGACTCAGTTTTGTTTTATGAGATGGGATCTCCCCTTCCTCCCCTCTCACCATCTGTCTGGGAATTCTCCCTTCCTGAAATTCACCTAAACTGCGTCCCTCCCTCCTTTCCCCCTCAGCCTCATCTTCTCCTTTAGCTGCAATTGTTGCTAACTTTCACTATTAATCTACAGTGACAAAAATGAATGGCTACAGTACCAAACAGATAAAAATAATGTAGCTGTGCAACACTGCTTTATTCGTGATAGTGTTAAAGGTTCACCATTTATGTTTTACGATTCTGGGCGCTCATGGTAATTGCACCCTACTATATTCATATACTTGGGGAAAAAAATAAATAAATAAAAAGTCGCCCAGCAATACAACTGTCAATGACTAACACAATTTTCCCCACAGTAGTGTTGTTATTGACAACTAAATCTAAAACTATTAAAAATGAATAGTAATTGAAATGAAGCTGTAATAAAATAAAATAAATATTACATGAAAAATGTAAACATAGCAGGTTAGAAACGGTAACGGAAATATGCTTAAAGGGGTCATATGATGCGATTTCAATTTTTCCTTTCTCTTTGGAGTGTTACAAGCTCTTGGTGCATAAAGAAGATCTGTAAAGTTGCAAAGACTAAAGTCTCAAATCCAAAGAGATATTCTTTATAAAACTTAAGAGTCAACCACGCCTACCTAAAACGGCTCGTTCTAACACACCCCACATGTCTACGTCACGATGTGAGAAGATTTGCATAACGCCGCCCAAACGTTCACGCAAAGAAAGAAGGCGTAACTTTATTGTTGCTGGCTGCACAACTGTTGATAATTCTAATAATAAATCAGCATATTAGAATGATTT
>NW_015652428.1:239234-239471 GCF_001515625.1 Sinocyclocheilus rhinocerous
AGGCTGTATCTATTTGATCAAAAATACAGAAAAAAACTGTAATTTTGTGAAATATTATTACAATTTAAAATAACGCTTTTCTAATTTAATATACTTTAAATATAATTTATTCCTGTGAAGCAAGGCTAAATTTTCAGCATCATTTCTTCAAAGAAAGAATAGTGTTAATTCAAAATATAATTGATTTTTTGTTACAATATACACTACTATTCAAAAGTTTGGGGTCAGTAATTTTTT
>NW_015652428.1:239481-241040 GCF_001515625.1 Sinocyclocheilus rhinocerous
AATAAATCAGCATATTAGAATGATTTCTGAAGATCATGTGACACTGAAGACTGCAGTAATGATGCTGAAAATTCAGCACTGCGTCACATAAATAAATTATAGTTTAAAGTGTATAAAAATAGGAAACCAATATTAGAAATTGCAATAATATTTCACAAAATTAAATTTTTATCAAATAAATACAGCCTTGATGAGCATAAGAGGCTCCATAAAATTTTTATATTTTTTTAATCTTACTTATCCCAAATTTTTGAACGGCAGCGTGTATATATATATATATATATACATATATACGATTTTTAATGTTTTAGTCCAATGCAATAATAACTAGCATACTTAGGAAAAAGAAAGTCCTTTCTGGGTCAAAATGACTGGAACAAAAAATGAGGGTTATTACAAAATATTGCATCTTGTTCATGGTCCTAAAACAGCAATGTTTGATTATTTTGTCTATCATTTTGTTCCCTCTCTCCTCACAAGGTCATTTCGATCTGACCCGAGCTCTTTGCCCTTAACATGCAAGTTAAGGTGTGAGCGTCAAATCCTGAGCTTCAGGGTTAAATCACAGTATTGACCCTACAGGGACAGGGACAAAGACAGCACGAACTGAGTCACTGTGAGTCCCCTTGAAGAGACAGAAGAACATACACTATGACAGTCATGTGTTTGTGTGACGTCCATGCCAAAAAAAAAAACAATCCTTTTGGTCTCACTGAGTCGTATTTTTTGTTTCTGGGGCCTAAGATTCCCTGTTTGGAGGACTTCTTCTACATCACGGTTGGTCCAGAATTAATTGGAACAAGGGTTAGAGGGTCAGTGCTAAAGAAATGACCTCTGCTTCTTCTGTCTGGCTTGAAAAAACAGGAAAAGTCCCATTTCAGGCAGCTGAAAGAGTTTCAGAGTGAAGGTGATTGGCAGTCCTGCACTTGCTATCTCTCTGAGGGCTATCAGATGGAACAGGAGCTATTCTGTTCTCTAGAAGAGCACAAAAAGCCTCTGGATGGGTTTATAGAGGCAATACGGTCAGGCTTTTTTTGTTGCACATGGTCCCCATGTGAGCTTTCCTTTGAGAAAAGCACTACAAAGTCTCAGTGGAGGGTTATACAGCTGCACTTTTACACAGATCAGGTTTTTTGGGTCATGTTGCTTTTAACTGAACATGTAATCATAAAGTAACCATTCAAGAGTCATTGCACACAATCTCACACTGGTTCGGCTTAATAAACCAATAAGTCATGTGATCACCTTAAAAAGTGTTCTTTAATCAAGAAAATGGCATTAATAGGTTAAAGAAAAACTTTGTTTTAAATCGATCTGCAGTCTGTCATTTTATTTATTGGGCCTCATCTATTAAACATGAGCAGAACAAATTTGCATAAATCGGTTGTAAATTGACGCAATTAAATCAAATGTAATGACAATTTACGCAAAATTTGTTTTACGAATTACACAGAAATCTGTTTAGCATGTTTCACGAATGAGGTGCAATGTACGCATATGGTTTTGGCCAGTGTTCGAACTATACCGTGAACTTTGGGCGAGCCCACTTGTTTTTTTTC
>NW_015652428.1:241054-244299 GCF_001515625.1 Sinocyclocheilus rhinocerous
ATTTCACAAATCCCGTTTTCAGGGGAGCCCATGTCTTATTAAGGGGAGCCGAGCTCCCCTTAGCTCCCCCGTAGTTCGCACCCTGGTTTTGGCATCGATACAAACGACAATTTCACAACTTCATGTTAACACAATTTTTTTGTGTGTTGCTTCATTTGGTTATAAACCCTTAAAATGTGTTTTATAAATTGGTACATATTATTTATAAATTAAATATAAAATGTATACATTTATATTTAAACATACATATTATACATATACATAAATATATACACACATATATACACACACACACACACACACATTATATATATATATATATATATACACACATACATACACACACGTATATAGATAGATATATACAAATATTTTAAATTATGATTTCTATAAATATTACTAAACATTAAATCACATTTTCATATTTATAACAATTTTTATTGCATTAAAATGCAACTGCATTGATGAATTTAAACAATATTTCTAAATTAAATACAAAGAAAATATTAATTTAATTTTACATTTTTCATTAATTAAAAAGCTAAACCTAAAAACGATTTTATAAATGAAATATTAATATTAATATTAAAATATTTAAAAATGTAATAAAAATATATGCAATAAATTCTGTTTATATTTAAGAAATAATAATTCCCAATTTAATTTAAATATTTATAATTCCATTTATTTTCATTAATTGAACATCTAAACTTAACATATATTTTATACATTTAATGTGAATTTAAATATTTATAAACTAAATAAAAACATGTAATAAAGGATATTATAAATAATATAAAATGTAATAACCTATTTCATTTCACATTTAATTTATATCCTATTTGTAAATATCAAACAAAATCTATAAATATTTATAAGTCAATTTGTTTTTATCAATTAAATGGAAAAATATTATTAAAATATATAAATCTTCATTTATAAATATTATGAATTTTTTTTTTTTTTTTTTTCAATTTTTTAATTAACATTTTTTCTATTAATGAAAAATCTTAATGCAACGCAAAGTCTCATGAAAGACTCGCCTAAACCCAACACAAATGTCCTGAGGATGTGTAGATTTTTAAGACATGCTCTCACATTGCAAAAAATGTTCGACATTAGCTGGTTATAAACAGAAACACAGTGAGCCGAGGGTTTTCTTGCACTCTCATAGAAAGGTCTGGTTAGAAGTCAGCGTGTGTCTCAGGGTCTGTGAGTGCCGTTGAGAGGAGGACGGTTCCAAGGAGATGAACCCTCAGCGGGCTCTCAGAGTGAGGGCCACTCCACCGCTCTCTACTCTGCCTCTCACTGCCCCCTCCATTATCAACATCAACTGATGGCCGCTACGCCACAAACGGCCCCTCAGAAAAAAAGAGAAAATACTTTCAGTGAGAAGCCTGCTGCGAGAGCATGTGTCTTCATTGAGATCGCATTGATTTACCTATTGATTGTTTTGTAGGGGGCTGCTGGGGTTCATACAGGTTCAAGGCGCGATGGCTATTGATTCCCAAGAGCTGCAGCACCACACAGCTTGTCCGTGTGAACCGTGGCATTGCTAAGGTGCTTTCAATACATCCAGCCTCAGAAAGAGATACCAGGCTTTTTAAAGCAAGTTTAAACAACAAATGACCAATGTGATCGCTTTAATATCTCAACTGTTTCTCCAAGACAGCGACAAAGCAGATATACCTGATCTTTCTCTCGAGAAACAGAACTGGGAAATCTAATGTATTTAATGTATCTAGAGTTTCGGAAGAATCTCAAAACACCAAAGTCTGCAAAAAGACTTTGTTATAAACGTAATTAGATTTCTCCCAAGGACTTTCAAATTTAGACAAACTTGATACTTCAATGAAACATTATTCAAATCTCATGAGCTCCGGAAGAGCAATAAAACTCCGATATCATCAAGATACTGGTATGTCAACATGTTCATCAAATTTCAGTTGTCATGGCAACAGCAGTCTAGTCATGTACCATAAGCACCAGTAATAAAAGATGAATCTCAAGAAGAAATTCATTTCAACCACAAATCATAAACTATTATTATTATTATTAGAAAATAATAGAAAAAAAATTATATTTAAAACAAAATGTAAAAGAAAAATGGAAATGAATTATTTGGATTATAAAATTTTTATGAATGCTAAAAACATACATACGTTACCATTTTATTATTATTAAATTATTATTAGATTTTTAGGACGATTAAATTATTTGGACAGTAACTTTTCAAGAATATTGAAAATCTGGAAAAATGTACTGCCTAAATCATAATAATAATTTATGAAAATACAAAATGTATATTTAAAATAAAAATAAAAATGATTTATTTGAATTATAATATTTTAATTAACACTGAAAATGTACTTTACAATTTAAATAATAACAATAATAATAATAATAATAATCATGTAAAAATTATGAAGATTCTTGGAAATTTTGAAATAATTTAATTTTTTTAAACCATTAAATTATTTTGATTGTAACATTGTACATTTTCATGAATACTGAAAAATGTAAAAATGTATTATTACTATTATTATTATTATTAATGTTGTCGAACATTATTAAATAAATATTTATAAACACATTAATGGGAATGACAGCATGGGTTAAAATGAAAGGTGTGCTTCATAATAT
Source organism: Sinocyclocheilus rhinocerous (assembly GCF_001515625.1). Lineage (NCBI taxonomy): Eukaryota > Metazoa > Chordata > Actinopteri > Cypriniformes > Cyprinidae > Sinocyclocheilus > Sinocyclocheilus rhinocerous. The sequence continues at coordinate 243,698 of NW_015652428.1, forward strand.
CATACAGACTACATTCATTATATTAATTGATGGTACTTATGTAAATGTTCCTTATACGAAATGATTTCTTTTTTAAAACTTCAGTTACGGCCCAGACATCTTTAGGCAGTTTCCTTGAGTTTCATTCTCAAATAAACGCGCACACGGATGTAGCCTATTGAGAGCTCAAGCTTTCAGTGCCAAGTACACAAACACACATAAACACTGTTATCAAGCTGCAGGGCGTTCATTGCAGTGTTGCCAATTTGGGGATTTTGTCACCAAATTTAGCTACTTTCTCATTGTAGCTGCGACTAGACTTGTGCCGGTATTCGGTAATGCGATATATCACGGTAATGAATATGCACGATATTGTTATCGTGGGCACTTCTAAATACCGTGAATAATTATATATTACAAATTATTTAGAATTTTGAATGCATTTTAAGAATACTTTTCCTGCTATGCTGCGTGAAAGACGCGTGTGCACTCTGATGTAAACAAGTGCGGACGAGAAGCACATGGCGGAACACGTGAGAGACGCTCTGGATGAAAGCGCACTTTCACTCTCTGACAGCAGATGGCGCTAAACTGCAGAAATAATAATAATAATAATAATAATA
>NW_015652428.1:244343-247574 GCF_001515625.1 Sinocyclocheilus rhinocerous
TATTAAAATACTGATATTCTGGTCTATAACTCCTCCCCGAACTTCCCTCTGCCCTGTATCTTGGTCTCTCGTTGGCTGTAGGTCATCGCCGATGTGCTTTTCAGTCAGAACTCATTTCACGCAGCGTGATTGTGAATGGCTGACAGCTCCAATATTTAGCATGCCAAATATTTCGCGGGCGTCGGTGATTCCCTCAGATCTCGTCTTTGATAATTCACACTGCGTGATTGTCACTCGCGTGAACGAGCACCGATTTGCGCACAAAGATCCAGTCAACTCAGAATAACGCTTAAAGCACTCAGAACTTCTGAAACAATACAAAAACACACAGAAGACAGAAGAAATTGGATTATTATAACAACACGCTTCAGAAGATGGAAAACACAATTGATCAGAGTCAGTTCTGGAGCACGTGGAACAGTCTAAACAATACAAAGCCACAAGAACTAGCTATACAAGATGGTCAGATTTAGAAAGATTATTTTGAGAAGCTCTATACACATCAAACTGACCCTCTGACTAATCCCAACCAACTAAAAGTCCTTGAAAAATTGAATGCTCTTGAATCATGTAGCAAAAACAACCAAAATCCACTAGATTATCCAATAACCCAACAAGAACTTATTGGAAAACTGAAATCCCTCAAATGCAAGAAATCCTGTGGCCCTGACAACATAAAAAATTAGATGCTTAAAAACAGCTCTCCTGAATTTTTCTCAACAGCGAGGAGTGAGACAGGGCTGCTGCCTCAGCCCGACTTTATTTAACATATATATCAATGAACTGACAGATCTACTGGATCAATTAAACAGTCCAGGACTACAATTATTCGACACAGAAGTCAAATATTTACTGTATGCAGACGACTTGATAATTCTATCTAAAACACCAGAAGGTCACCAGAACAACCTTGACATTTTAACTAAATACTGCCATGATTGGGCCTTAGACGTCAACATCCAAAAAAATTAAGATTATGATATTTCAGAGAAGACACAGAAATCTAGAACATAAACATATATTTACTTTAAACAACACCACACTTCAGCATGCTTTACAATATAATTATCTTGGTCTGGTTTTAACTTTACTTTACTTTTACTTTACTTTTAGTCATTTAGCAGACGCTTATGGGGCCCAGCGAGTAACTACAGCCATAAGGATTGGCACGAACAGCCTTTAGAAGTAGTGATGTGTCGCTCGCGAACGAGCCGACTCTAAGAGCCGATTCTTTGTAGCGAACGAGAAGAGCCGACTCCCGTTGGGGAGAGCGAAATCTTCAGCCAGGACCTTACATTTTAGGCCAATTTAGCAATTGTGAATGGTTTGTGTGTTGGTAAGCAATTTTTTATTTAGTGTTTTCATAAAAGCCTTATTTTTATAATCGGGGACATAAGCTCTGAAGATAGCGAGTGTGGTGGTACAGGCCAGGTACACAGAGCGACAGAGAGAGACGGGGGGAGCCATATGATTTAAACCTATACAGTCTATGATTTAAACGCAACACGTTGGTTAAGGTAATGGTAGGAAGACACTGCATTGTTGCAACATCGGTCCCATCAGAGAGAGTCTTCTGAAAAACAGGACAAATAATCACAGAGTGGAGAAATCACATCAGCACATCCAAGCTGAGGCATCTGATATTTCTGAAAGCCAACCTGCACGAAAGACTGAAGTGTTATTTTTAAAGTTTTATTAAAATGTTAAATAATAGTATCTGTGAATTTTTTTTTTGTAACGAAAAAAATTGCATAAAAATAAGGCTTTTATGAAAACACTGAATAAAAAATTGCTTACTCACACACAAACCATTCACAATTGCTAAATTGGGCTAAAATAGAAGGCTCAGAGTGATACTAAATAAAGAGCCATTTGGGAGCCGTAAGAGCCGGCTCTTCTAAGGGAGCCGAGCCAAAAGAGCCGAATCTTTGAAAAGAGCCGAACTTCCCATCACTATTTAGAAGCTCTGCATGTAGAGTTCTGCAGAAGGATCCTTCATGTGCACAGAAACACGCCTAATAACGCCTGCGGAGCCGAGTTAGGCCGTCTCACCCTGAATCTAATCATTAAAAAAAGTTTTACATTTCTGGATCCACTTAAACTCTAGTTCTGAAGATTCTCTTCATTTTAAAGGTGTCAGATCTGACTAACAAATCACTCGATATCATCAACCCTGAAAAACATGGAAGAATCAAAGAAATTATGAATGAAGAGAAGGAGACATACATACAGCATTGGAAAGAACAAACCAAAGACCAAAGTCGTCTCCAATGTTGTCTGAAACTCAACAGAGAGTACAGTCTGGCTGACTATCTGGTCTGGTCTGACCAAGTACAGACTGAGTGACCACCCAAATATGTCATGCCAATAAAGCAATATGAACTGAATTGAATTGAACTGAATTGAGAGAGAGAGAAGTTATTATTTGCAGCCTTGAAGAGCATAAGAGACTATGAATAAATAAAAATTATTGATCGCAAAGCAGCAGACATATAAATATACATAAATACATATATTTGATTGTCTTGTCTAAAATAAATAGCATAACATTACTTATATTGTATTATAATTGTATATTAAATAAATATATAATATAATATATTATTTTCCTTTGAAAAATAAAATTGTGACACTTAAATATATTCCGCAATACACATAACGTAATATAATAGTTACAATAAACAATTTAAAAGGGCATTTAAAAGCGTGACGTTCTTGTGGTACTGTGGTGGCATTATAAACCTCCCTGTGTCCGACTACAAGATGAATACGAGCGTGTGAGGGCTTTTATTATCTCCAGCTGCTTTTATGGCCACACAGATCAGGCGGTGAGCAGACTGCAGAAAATGAGATTGTGAAACTTCTTCTCTGGTTGGTTTGATTTGGTCTACTGAATGTCACAAGTGGACATAAAGACTTATGGGCCTGAAAGAAAACTTCCCAAATTTGTGTTGTAAAACAAGTAAAAGGGCCATTTAATACTATACTGTAATACTTTGAGGTAGAAAGTTCATCGGAACTTGGGAAACATTTCTCATTTATATGTACGCATATGCTGAACAGATCAATAGCATGCATTCATTCAAAGAGGTCTATATTAATAGTTATAGTTATATACAGCACACTCATCTCAATAAGGTTTACAGGTTTGAGCACAATGTTGCCAATAAAATAGAATAGAATGAATATAATAATATATATTATTATATATATAATGAATATAATAATATA
>NW_015652428.1:248577-273995 GCF_001515625.1 Sinocyclocheilus rhinocerous
ATTATTATTTTTATATAATTTCAATATAACATGAAAAAATTCATTTAAAATATATTAATTTACATAAAATATAAGGCAGATTGGTAGTAATATATTTATATAATATTCTAATTTGTTTTGTATTTTATATAAATAAAAACATATAAAGCATGATTATCAGTTAAGAAAAAAACTTGTGGGGTTCATGTCAGTGCTTCTGTCATTGAAGCAAAAATGTATGTTAACTTTACTCAGATTAGGCTGCTGATAACATCACATGTAATGAAAAATAAATAAATACTAAATAACTCAAAAGTATTTGCACTAGTAGATTTAGACTATCCACTTGCTAAACTAAACAGAAATCCACCAGCTAAAGAAAACATTAAGATGGCAAGAAAGAAAGTCATCAGTCAAACACTCAATCAATCATCAAATATTAAACTTATTAAAATGCTAAATAAATAACATTAAATCAGTTTTCCAAAGGTCCATTCACATGATCAAAGTGCACTCAAAAGTTCATCAAAGGCTTTTCAACACTAAACAAGCCAAGCCAAGTAAATACTCAACTAATCCAACATATAAACAAATACAGGCCAATATTTCAAAGGTTTCAGCTTCTCCAGCCCAAACATAAGCACTTCAAAGGGTAATCAGCCACCAGCAGACATAACACAAAGAATCAAACTCACTCAGGGGAAGATGCTGTGATTGGTTAGGCCTTACATTGTATAATCCACACTGGAATTATGCTAGTTTGTTTGGTGTGCCAAACTCTCAGTTTGTTCACAATGACCACCTCCCACTTGATTGCTTAATTCATTTGATTGGCAGGTGGCCTTAAAGGGCAAGTACCCACAGTATGTCAAGACCCTGTCTTAAAGGGGCAGTGCATGATTATGGCTATCTCTCTAATGTAGAAAAACACACACAAATACATCACAATACATATATTTGAGTTAGGAAATCATTCAGATTAATTATACAGGGAAATTATCTTTATTTATCTAAAACTGTATGAAAATGTATTTCAAAACATATTTTATTGGATATCCACTTATGTGCTTCATTTAAATCATACAGTACACATATATTACAGTAATCAAAATGCGTGCAGTGCAAATACAAGAATACGAGTGATAATAGAAAGAAACAAATTTGATTACCATTTCGAAATCTTTTGATTTTAAATTTTTCAAAACAAATTCATCAAGTTAACTGATTTTAAAGCATTTTACACTTACAAACAAATATACAGTGCATTGACAGAGATGTGTTATTTAATAATTACAAATATATTTAGTATTCAAGGAATCAGATGATCATATAATAACTCAAATGTGCAGCGTGTAGACAGAAGTTACACTTCCAATTTCAGTAACAATGATGGCTCAGTTAAAGGTTGAGGTTTCTCAGTTTCCTCGTTTGACCAATATGCAGTGCTTTCAGCTTTTGTTGGCTCCTTGAACTTTACAAAACACAAATGTTTTGTAAGGACACTATGCATTGAAATTGTCACATTATATGTGATTATTGTCCAGCTAGCCTGTTGCATCATGGGAGAACATGTTGATTCCATGACAAGGCGCTTTTGAGGGCTACAGGGCACCAACTTGTTGTGGGGTACAGAAGACAATGGACTGTCCTGAACCTGAAAAAAAAAACAGAACAATATTAGCTAAAAACATCTTAAAGGGATAGTTCACCCAAAAATGAAAATTCTGTAATTATTAATGACCGAATGTTCATTTTTGGGTGAACTAACCCTTTAAAGGCATCATATTCACACTCTATGGTGAGTTTTTAAAAGTCATAGATTTAAAAAAATGTTTAAAAAAAAAGTAAAAGGATTTAATTGTTTTATGAGTTTGGCTTCAAGCCATGGTTGAAGTTTGAGAAATCTTAAGCAGGAACCGAACTTTACTGGGTCTCAAAAACAAGTATGCATTATCTCTTGAGGAAAACGCAAAACCTTTTAGCCTGTGAAGAGTTTGGCAATACATTCAGACAAATGTATTCAGATTAAGCAGATTAAGATGTACAAGGCAGTGCTGCCTGTAAGAGATGTCTGCTCACGAAGTGTGTAAGCATGAATTTGTGGTGATAACAGAAAAGGCTTGGATGTTTAATGCTAGCACAGGCAGAAAGATGTGTGAGAAGATACCGAACTCACTGTGGTAAGCATATTTTACAGATAAACATATATTAGCATGAAATTAGATTTCAGGAACTTTAGTAGAAGGATAACATGCTTTTACACAAGTTAAAGCGGCTTTATCTTACTTTAACTATAATTTGTCTTGAATGAACAAAGGAAAGTGGAGTTAGCGGCAGTATGCGTCATAATTTAGTCATAAATAACAAATCTGTATCCACAAGGCCTGTGGGTGTGTGAAGGTGTGTGTATGACTAACCTGGACGGATCTTCATCTTTGGTAAAAACTCCTTTTAGCTCAACACTGTTCATTTTATTCTCGAACCATCCGTAGCTGAGAGTCACCTTCAGTGTTAGAGGTCGAGAAACAAACAGGAAGAATTGTTAGAATTGAAAAGTAGTCTGATTTTAACTAACATCTCATTTTGGCCCAAAATGTTTTTGTTTTTTTTGACAGCTAAATATATTAACATCCAGTTCTATGAGGTAAAATATTAGCCTTTAGTTCTTTGAGGTAAAATATTGGCATCTAGTTGTTTTTTGTTAAAATAGCATCCAGTTCTTTGAGGTAAAATACTAGCCTTCAGTTCTCTGTAAAATATTAGCATCCAGTTCTTTGTGGTAAAATATTAACGCTCAGTTCTTTGTGGTAAAATATTAGCATCCAGTTTGTTTGTTTTTTGTTTGTTTGTTTGTTTTGTGGTAAAATATTAGCATTTAGATTTTTGTGATAATATATTAGCATCCAATTCTTTGAGGTAAAATATTTGCCTTCAGTTCTTTGCGGTAAGGTATAGCATCCAGTTTTTTGGTGGTAAAACTTTAGCATCTATTTTTTTGTGGTAAAATATTAGCATCCAGTTTTGGAAGTGAAATATTAGCCTTCTGTTCTTTGGTGTAAAATAGCCTGCCGTTCTTTAAGTTAAAATTTTATTGTCCAGTTCTTTGAGCTAAAATATTAATATCAGTTATTTGAGTAATCTGTAGCATACTGTGGAAAGAAAAGAAAAACATTTTCAGAAGAAAATTTTAATAGTTTTTGTCTGCGCTAAAGTTGCAAAATATGCTAAGTTGTTGTGACTGCTTGCCTGAGTGATTGTTAGCACTTTGCAAGGTGGATGCTAAGGTACAGTAAATGTTTCTAGGGCATTGCTAGGTGGTTGCTAGGTTAGTCTAAGTTATTGCTAGGGTGTTCTAGGTGGTTCAAAACATTCGTTCTTTTCAACATTTAGCATGATTCGAGCTGTGGTAAAGTTGCTATATGCTAAGGTGTTGTGAATGCTTGCCTGAGTGCATGCTAAAGTATTGCTAGGTGGTTGCTTACTAGCCTAAGTCAAAAGATACTTTTGTCAAAAGTCAAAAGATGCTATCATTAATTTCCATACCAACACTTCAACACTTAAATACAAGCAATACTAACAGCCACCACACCAAAAATCGCACCTGTTCTGGGATATCGCTAGGGGCAAGAAGAAGTAGGTTTTCCAGATGAGAGTGGAACATGTTGCTATGGACCATTGAGATTCCCAAACGCCTCTCAATTATAAAGCCCACCGTACAGTCATCAGGTAACATGATCACAGCGGAGGTCTGCTCGAACCTGGGACCACTGCAAATAGAGATATGCGACTAATACATATACTCTCAATTTAGACTCATTGCTGTCTAGGAGAAACAATTGAGGTACCTTTTGTGATCAAGACACAAGTACCAACATATGCATGAAATGGCCTCAAAATCAAAGTCAAACACACACGCTGAATCAGGCTTCACCTTGCCCAGGGTGCCATCTTCTCTGCCAGCTTCCTGCTCAGACAGAAACCAGCCCCTCCTGTGGCGAACCAGAAATGGACGTCCCTCTGAAACAAAACAGAGGAAAAAGCCAACCAGTCAGCTTCCACATCAGCTCTATAAATTCTGCACATACATGAAAATTTCAAGAAAATATCTTGCATTTTCATGTCTTATCACTACAGTTCCTTATGATTAAAGAATCAAGCCTCTAAAACAATCTGAAGTTCTAGTGGTGCAATCGGTCAGTGTGTGATAGTTGTAAAGCAGAACATGTGGAGACTCGCTGAGGTTTTGAGTAAAAAGCCTCACCTAAAGAAGGTATTTAAGCAAAAAGACTTGCAGATGAACCTCAAAGCAGATTTCTCAGAAAACTTTGAGCAGAGGGGAAAATATATACTGTAATACTTACATTTCATACATTTGAAACAAAAAATACGTATGGGAAAATTGTATTATGTAGAGTAATTATGTAATTTCATATATTTGAACTAAAACATTCATTTATAATATTAACATATAATGTAAAGTGTCACTTATTTTGTTCCTGAATGATTTAGTGTTCATCATGAATGAATCAGTTTAATTAATGATTCATTGGCTAAAAAACGGTCACCTCTTTTGTTCCTGCATGATTCAGCGATTTTGAATGAAGCGGTTGAATGAATGTTTCATCGGCTCATTCATATAGACGGTCACTGTTCTGTTTCTTCATTATTCAGCGTTTTAAATGAATGTGTTGCGTGAATGGTTCAATGATTCTATTATAAAGACGCTTGTCTTCATTCCTGAATCTATGCTTTTGAATGAATCGATTGATTCATAGACATTTGTCGCCACCCACTGGCATAATGTAACATATAAAAAGAGTCTAAATACCCACTACTAATGCCAAAACTGTTGTATAAAATGTATTTAAATTTCATTCCATTTTAATGTTCTATTTCCCTAAATTCAAATTTAAATCACTTTCAACCATGAATTTCTCTCCCTCTGTAAGCTTTTCACTGCTCTTCATTTCTTGGCTTTCCTGAAATTCTGAGCAGGTTTGTTTTCCTGTGGGATTCTGTGGAGCAGCATAAGCTACAAGGGCATAAATCTGACCATGTCTATCTACTCGTCCCCCCATCCGTTTATCCCTCCCTTCATTCCTCCATGTGGCCGTTACCCTCAAGGTAACATGCAGCCCTTTTCTGTCCTCTCATCCTTTCGACCGTATTCCTCCCCTGTAGGGAGCTGTGGCTTGTCCAGCCACATAAATGTGGACATAAACAACACAGTGGACACACAAAGAGGCAGACAGGACGGATCAGGATGTGTTCACCAGAATGAAACAGCAGTTTAGATTCAGCAGGGCTTTGAGTGTCCAACTGAGAAAAATGAAGCAGACAAAATACATTTGTAGAGAGTAACACCAGAACTAAAAAAGGGGGAAAAAACATTTTTTTTTATTAAAATGTTTTCAAATAGTAATAATAATTATTATTATTATATTTTTAATATTTTAGTACTGCCCTTAAGAGGCTACAGAAGATAGTTACATGTTTCCCAGAAGACAAAATAAGTTACATTTAACTAATTTAAAGCCCCCCGGCTCTTAATGCATGGTTTTTCCTTCTGGAACAACAGTGAGAGTTTGAACCTTCTGTAATAGTTGCATATGAGTCCCTCAGTTGTGCTCAGTGTGAAAAGATGAATCTCAAAATCATAGTTATTGTTGGAAAGGGTTCAAAGACACAAAAAATGCTGGAAAACCAAAGAATTTGTGGGACCTGAAGGATTTTTCTGAAGAACAGCAGTCTGTTTAACTGTTCATAACAAATAAGGGACTCGTGAACAACTATCACTAAAAAAAAAAAAAATCATTCAGATAAACATATATTATCATTCAGGATCATTCAGGTAACAACACAGTACTAAGAATCAATGGTATGGTAATGGTATGTAAACTTTTGAACGGGGTCATTTTTATAAATTCAACTATTATTTTCTCTTGTGGACTATATGTAAACATCTTTTATGTGAAATATCTTATTCAGGTCAGTACTAAATAAACAATAACATGCATTTTGTATGATCCCTCTTATTTTGGTAAAATAATTAACATTTTCCAGATTTTGAATGCAGATTCTGGATGTAAACTTTTGACCTCAACTGTAAATATGAAGCAGACATTGTTTTTGGCAGGTTTTGTGTCCTAATCTTCAGACAAAGAAACAAAAAAATATACAAAATTCCATGCAATGACAGAAACAACATGGAACTGAAGGACTACAGAAATGGGTATGGCAGGTATAACTAAACTTTTTTTTTTTTTTGGTCTTTCTTTCCAACGAACAGAGGTAGAGTCCGGCAGGGCGGCAGAAATTAAAAGACAGTTTCGTTTTTATTACCCAGGTGCCACTGTGATCCAAGAGATCAGCAGAGCAGAGAAACAGAGGGAAAGAAAGGATGAGGAAAGCTGAACTGAATGGCTTGTCTGTTCCTGCAGACCTCACACAAACACACACTACTGAGGGAGCAGCCCCAAAGACAGCATGACTACAAACACACATACTCAGATGACTGCCATCACACATTGTACATGATTGGATTAATTCCCCCGACAGTATTGACAGTTTTTCTCTCCGGCTATACGTTAAAAGACCAGACAGAATTGTCCAGATCAATAAGCAATAAAGCTCTAATCACTGATTGATCCCTGAAGGAAAAGGCTCTTTTGCTACAAGTTCATGGCAGAAAAATGTTGGTAAGAAAATATCAATAAAACAACTGACCGTCTTATTTCCTTCCAGCAGCTCCTGGGCTCTCATTGGCCGATCCAGGCTTGGTTTTCCCACATAGATATCGATGTCCGCTGGGAAGGCCGTCAGGAGAGACAAAAGGGCTCCAGGGTTCAGGTAGTTATCATCATCAACATGACACAACCACCTGTGGAAATAAATAATAAAATCAAAAGATGATTTAAAAGTATATATACAGTATATGTATATATATATAAAAAAAAAATTCTACTTTCTGGTACTAGTAGTCATTTTAAGCATTAGTCGACTAATCGCACATTTATTAATAAACTATTTAAATCATTATAATGAGCCTTTAATTGCCTGCATATCCTATAAGCGCTCAAGCACACGCATAAAGCTTGCCACAGTGCACCACAGAAGCAAATGATTATAAATGTGTCAGGGAATCATCTCCGCAGTGGACGCGCCTTTATGCATGTTTCATACGGATTACATAATCTGAGAAAATGTGTTTTCTATTTGAATTGGTTCATTTGAAAGTAGACATTTCGCTCTCTATAGATATGTTTTCCTATCTGCAAGGCAAGTATACACAGAGTTTCGGAGTATAGTGCTCAAGTTCACAGAGACCGAGACGGCAGAAAGCGCATCCTGTGTGCTTTCATTATTTTACAAAAGCACAATGTTTTGTTGTTATTGTGAGTGCACACAAATAAACATCGAGTCTTTACAGATTCGAAAGATGTATTATTCTTTTCTGTATGGCCAAAAATGATGGAGTATTTTAGGAGTAGCTACGTGAGTGCACCGGCGCCTCCATCTGTCCTGCAGTGAGTGAGCTGTTGTTCAGTTTCCACACATTTCTCTAGGTTAACATTAGATTGAGCGGCCATGTAAAGTTGCTAATACTTACATATTTCAGATGATAAGCCATATTTGAGGTCAGTGAATGATAGGTGAGCGTTTGGATGTGCTGCCCGATGTACTGTATTACCATAGACCGGCCGTTAACGATCTGTCCGTCACAGACTACATGAGTTCGCCTGTGGATTTTTTTTTTTCTGTGACTAAGCAACTTTTTCTGTGACTAAGCAAAAAATTTTGGTCGACCAAGCCTCATCTGGGGCCAGCCCTATAGTCAGTAGTCAACATTTTAAGTGGATCAAAACCTTTCATCAAAGTTGTCCTAAAACCGTTTCTTGCATTCTTGTCTTAGGACAACTTTGATAAACTTTTTTGATCCACTTCAAATTTTGACTACTATATGTATTCCTGTGGCTCAGTGGTAGAGCAATGCGTTAGCAGTGCAAAATATATATATATATTGTATATGTGTATATATAACAGTATAGACAGAATGACAGGTATATTTTAAATCATATTTTGCAATTTTCAAATGTATTTAAAGATACTTTTTTCTTAGTATTTAAATGTTAAGTAAATATAAATATTAAAACAGTTAAAGGTTGTGAATTTGTCAAATAAAATAAATAAAATAGTAAATACAAAAGTCAATACACAATACATACGATTAGAAAAGAAAAAATCTGTATCTGCTATGAAAATAAAATAAGGTCACATTATGTTATTGGTCGACTCACTTTTTTTCAGAAGCCATGAAGTGGTCGTACTCGGCAGCCATCTTGCAGGATAAAGCTTGATGACTGTGCTCCGGCGGGCAGTCGGTAACGATGATGTTAAATCCTGAGAGCAAAGACACATGCATTGAGCTCAGGGCAAAGATTCATAAGCTCAGATCAATCCTGCAGAAGAAAGATGATCTACCTTCAGAGGTGATGTCTTCATCTGGACTGTCTGTAAAGATGTACGTCTGTAGAAGTGAAACATAAACACAAATTTATGAGGCAAAACCGGCATATTAATTGTGAAATGGTGCAATGAGAGCCTGGTGGTCTTTTGAGGACAAGAAACATCCAAACTCCCATCATGTACCGCTGCGAGACAACAGCTGGTGCACCAGGAGGCCTCAGAGCATCTGTGTTCCCGGTTTTGCCATTAGAACTCTGGTTTGTAATTACCAATATTGTCTCAAAGTGGGATGACAAAACTGCTGTTTGCGTGAAAGTGTCTAAAAACTACCGCTGAGATGGGTTGGCAAAAAATATAGAAACATTAAAAATATTATAAAATAATTATGTAAATGATTGTATGAGGTACGTTTGAAGCCACTTAAAATAGCCAGATGAACATTAAATAAACGTTAAAATTAAAAGTAAACAATGACAATGCAGTCAACACATTTTTGTGTGCAAGTAATTTTATTTATTTAATTAATTATATATTTTATTAAACTTTTTTATCATATTGATTCCAGATTCATCCAGAATCTCTCCAGACCCTTCAGATTGCCAGCTCCATGATGGTGCTTCTCAAATCAAAGATGCCATGTGTCTAAACAAAATGTCCAGGACCTCCAGCAGAAATATAGGCCCACAACATTAAAAATACAGCAGTATATTTCATTGTACACATGGGCTTCTTCACTGCAGTCGAACCTCTCTCCTTGAAGTTCTTGATGATCCGGTAAATGGTTCTTTCAGGTGCAATATTCTTTGTAGCAATTTCTTTGCATGTGAGGCCATTTTGATGCAAAGCGATGATGGCTGCACGTGTTTCTTTGGAGGCAACCATTGCTAACAAGAACACAATGATTGGAAGCACTTCCTCCCTCCTTTTATAGCAATCAGTCTGCTCTTACAATCTAATTAGTATGATAGTGATTTTACCTGACTAGTACTCATTCACACTTTCACATGTGAAAATTATATGTGACAACCTATTAGCTTAACTACTGTGATGATCATTATTTCTTAATGACTTTTATTTGACTTATATTATACTTGTTTACTTTCAAATTTGACAATTGTAAAATTGATTCACTCATGATATTTTTTATGTATATCTTGTATACTTCCTTTTTTTTAATTGATGAATTTATATTTTAAAACATGATTTGGTCATCTACACCCCTTCAAACTACAGAGAGCTGCGTATACCCTCAATCAAACAGCCTAATGTTAAAAACGGAAGAGATTCAGGTGGAATCATAGTTTGGTTCAAAGACCATATGTGGCAGTATATTCAGCCCATGAAAAAGGGAAAAACACATATTTGGATAAAACTTAAAAAAGAGATTTTGTGTTTAGATGAGCACCTGTACCTGTGTGCCATATATATCCCCCCATATGAGTCGCCTTATTAAAGTACACAATGTCAGAATCTAGAATAGCCCGTATATAATATGATATAATTAATGAAGGTTTTCAATGTCGTTTGTAACCACAAAACCGAATTTATATTTAAAAAAAGGTCCCTCAACCAAATGAGAGGAGCAGATTTAGGAGCTATTTCCTGCTAGACAGCGACACATCCTATCTGTGGTCAGCCGCGACCATATTCCTCTACTCATCCATTTTCTCTCTCTCTCACACACCTCACCCCTGCTAGAGTCTTTAATGTTCCCCATGATGCATGAGATGTCACTCTGAAAGTTTAGCTTCATTACGACGTCTAGGTGCTCCAGACGGCTCATATCGTAAGTCTACGTGCTGCTCCCGCCGCGGCCCTTGAGTACAAGCGGAATAATCGAAGCGCGCAGATCAATGCCGCTGCCATCAAAGCCAATGGGCCAGAGCGAGCGGAAACGGCCCACTCAAACCCCGAGCTCCTTCATAAATCATAAGGGTGGATCTTTAGTGCTTATTTCGGATAAAGTGAAGCGGCTGATGACAGCGGCTTATAAAACACCGTCTGGAGATGTACAAAGAGTGAAATGGCAGCAAAACCGTCCATTAGCGGCATAATGAAGTGAAACTCGTAGACTAGGCACCTACGTTTTGTTAACTCAACTTGAGAGGGAAAGAAGCACAAATGGAATGAATGGGATAAGAAAAAGGCACAAATCTCGGAAAATGGCTAATAATGTGATGGACGATAAAAGCAGATGCAACCAAAACATTTTCTGATTATAATAGGCTATCAAAGCCTCATATAGACATACATCACGAAAACAAACACAAAACAATATTAGTCTGTAACAGTGACGACTGTTGAAGTTCAAAAAAAGAATTTGCTCAGATGTCCGGTGTTTTTTTTTTCTTCTTTCTTTCTTACATTTGTTAAAAGTGCCGGACTTGTTGTTTCACACTTTGTTCCTGTTTCCCCAGCTTAAGACTTCCTCTGTTAAGATAGACTTCCGTTTCGTCATTGTTTCAAAACGCAGTCTGCGGCTGTCGCTTCCTCTTATTGGCATGGAGGCAAAGGGCACACAAACAGAAGCACCAAAACTGACAAGCACAAACAACATCCTGTGCTTAAAAACCCGCTGTTGGAGCTTGAAATGTAATTTGAACAAACCCCTAATCGTAAGCATTAAACACTGGGAAATAACTCTCATGGTTTGTGGTACTTTCCAAAGAAATCTAATTTATGACTTCTGCCTGGCAGATTAAATGAAATGGAAGAAAATCTCAAAGACTTACATCGAACGAGAGACTGAAGCCATATCAACAGACCAGAATATCATAGAGACACCCCCTAGCAACCACTAAACGATGTCTTAGCAACCACCTACTAAAAGAATTATACAGTTATAAACTTGAATATGACTTTTTTTCTCAGAATTTCCAGTTATATGTGTTTAGAAACTCTGAAATTCTGAGTTTATATCTCGCAATTTTGAAAATAATCAAAGAGTCAAAATTGTGAGATATAAACACGTCACTGTGAGAAAAAAGTCAGAAAAGAACAACCACAAAAAAACAACTGCAAAATTTAAACTCAGAAGGCTGAATTCTGGGGTTTATATTTCACAATTCTGACTTTTTTCTTAGAAAAAAGTCAGTCAGTTTTTTCTTCTGAACACACGTTTTTGCAATAATTTGCTGTCAATTGACCCTTCGCAGGGAGCTTGAGTGGCAGCTGATCTGACCAATCACAACACAGAATCTGTCATTTTGTCCGACAAACAAATCAGACAGGCGAGTAGATTCACTTTGGTGGACTTAAATTTGAGAAATGTTGACCTTCTGGTGTTCATTCATGTTTATTTTGTGCTTTAAGTAAATATCAAAAGATGATCGGTTCACGTGGCGCTTGAACTGAGGCACTAGTGATCTGCTTAAAGAGCCACGAAACGGTATTTATTGTTTGAATTTCTTAAAAATGACCACATTTTAAAGCTAAGACTTTGCTTCATACCAGAAGTAACCTGCTCTGTCTTGTCTGACGGCGTTTTGTCAGTTTCCTCTTTGCTCCACGATTTATTTTTTACTGCGTAAGAACATGATGTGTGGCGTGAGAGTGGCATGGCTTGTTGGACATAGCAACAGTAAAGAAGGAGGGTGGGTTTTTGCGAAGGTTCAATTGTGAGAAAAATGTCAGAATTGTTGGATTAAAAGTCGCAATCATGCTATTTTTATTCTGTAGTGGGGGAAAAAAACAGAACTGCAAAATGTAAACTAAGAATTCTGATTTAAAAAGTCTGAATTATGGGGGTTTTATCTCAGTAATCTGACTTTTTTCTTAGAATTGCAAGTGTATGGAGTATCTTAATTCTGAAAGCACGTTTTTGTTGTAATTTGCTATCAAGTATAATTATGATACTGTACGATTAATTTAATGAACTTGTCAGTCCTGTGTTCCGTGTCTTGTGTTTTCCTCCCCCACGTGCCTCATGACCTCGTTTCTCCCGTGTTTGTGCCCATTTTTGGTTTTCCTGTTCCTGTTCCCGATTGAGTTCCATTGGTTTCACCTGTGTTCCCCTTGTTATCTCATTTAGTCCTGAGTACTTAAGCCCTGTGACGAATGTTATACGTCAAACCCCATGCTACGTGTGTGTTTCCCTGTATTTGTTCCTCTGTTCCTGAGGAATTTCCTTCATCTCCGCACTCCTTCGTCTCCTCCACAGTAGCAGACCGTGACAGAACATTCGACCTAAACAAGACAGTAAGCGGCGCCCTTCTTCCCGTTTGGTTTCCGTTTTTTGCCAGTCTTTTTTTTCCGTGTTTCTCCCCGTGGCTATGGAAATTGCCACACGATTCTCCACCCTAGCCCGCCGGGATCTCCCATTCATCGAGTACGCCCGGGAGTTCCGCAGGCTCGCCGTGATGACGGTGCTGGATGACGCCGCACTTTACTCTCTGTTCTGGATCGGAGCACATTACTACCACCCCGTTGACCTCCCAGACCCCACGGGACTGAGCTGGAGGGAAGGAATCCTCCGGTGTCTGGAGAGTGTCCGGCCCCGATCCAGAACCAGCTCGCAGTCAAGCCCGCCGGCCGCTCCGTTGTCATGCCCGCCGGCCGCTTCAAAACCAAGCCCGCCGGCTGCTCCGAAGTCAAGTCCGCCGGCCACTCCGAAGTCAAGCCCGCCAGCCGGTTCACTCCCAAGCCCTCAGCTGACAGCAGCCCGATTCTTAACCCCAAATCAAGGGAGGAATCTAAGGAGGAAGCGACTGTTGGCTCGACCCAATGAGTCCGCTCCAGTGTCGGCTCCAGTCCCTGAGTCCGCTCCAGTGTCGGCTCCAGCCCCTGAGTCCGCTCCAGTGTCGGCTCCAGCTGCTGAGTCCGCTCCAGAAAGGGCTCCAGTTCCCACGTTCAGCCCTAAGAGGGCTCCAGTTCCCACGTCCAGCCCAAAGAGGGCTCCAGATCCAACGTCCAGCCCAAGGAGGGCTCCAGTCCTCACGTCCAGCCCAGTGAGGGCCGTTGTTCCGATATCCTGCCCACGGAGGATACCTAGGCCCATAAATAAGCAATATTCTCCCCAAGGATTTTTTTTGAGGGGGGTTATAGGGATCCGTCCGTAGAGGTCGGGCCGAGGCCAGGCCTCCTGCTCCGCCATGGCCCCCTGAGTTCACTACTCCGCCATGGCCCCCTGAGCTGCCTGCTCCGCCATGGTCCACGGAACTGTATGCTCCGCCATGGCCCCCTGAATTCCCTACTCCACCATGGCCCCCTGAGCTGCCTGCTCCGCCATGGGTGCCGTCCCGTGTAAGCTTGTCCTGAGGGGCCTCCAGAGCTTTCCCCCCCCCTCCCCTTTAGATGTTGTGTGGCGCGTGGACGCGCCTTCGGGGAGGGGGGAGTAATGTCAGTCCTGTGTTCCGTGTCTTGTGTTTTCCTCCCCCACATGCCCCATGACCTCAAGTGTATGCACTACTTGCTTTATGCAAGCACTATATAGGATAAATCACTATACAGGATTTACCCTATTATAGTTTATCGACACGAATTGATAGGTGAAACAACAAACAGCCACCCACAAATAGTCTATAAACAAAGCATCAGGCTGTCTTTGAGTTTTAACATGAACAACGATTAAAGTTATTCGTCGTCAGGCTACAGAACAATACCATAATTCCTCCGTTCAATTATGCCTAAGACATCGAGAGTCACGCAGACCTATAACAACCCAGCCACAACACATAATTGCGAATAACATGCCTTACCTTAACACAGAATCGACCACAGAGTCCAGCGTTTATATTTTTTCTACGAATCTTTGAGTTAACATATGTACTAAACATGAGTGGAATTTGCACCGCCCCACACCTTGATGCTCATGACAAGAATAGCATGTATAGTTATCTTTATTGAAGTGAATTAGGTTTAAATTGCCGTCATGCATGAATGAATGATATTTTTGCAATTTTACACATAATAATCCACGATGATCACATTACACAAAACTGAAATTGCACGTCAAAATAACACATTGTCAATAGTTTTTGAGACCCCCCAAAATTTCACAAATCCCGTTTTCAGGGGAGCCCATGTCTTATTAAGGGGAGCCGAGCTCCCCCTAGCTCCCCCGTAGTTCGCACCCTGCATTTAGTCCTGAGTACTTAAGCCCTGTGTTTTCCCATGTCCAGCGTCGAATGTTATACGTCAAACCCCATGCTACGTGTGTGTTTCCCTGTGTTTGTTTATTAAAGTCTGTTCCTAAGGAATTTCCTTCTTCTCCATGCTCCTTCGTCTCCTCCACAGTGGTAGACCGTGACAGTACTGTTGTCTGTGCTGCAATAATTTACTGTAAATTAATAGGTAATTTATTACAGTGCCAGAATACCCTAGAAACAATCGAATGGGGTGTTTACCCGACACCATAAAAAAAATCTGAAAACGTTTTATGCGTTTTGGCCATTCATTTATACAACAACAGTGTTTTAGGGGCCTGAAAATGCAAAGATTTTAAAACGAGTTTCAAAATGTCTGTTTTTGAAAACAATACTGATATCGTCTTCGTGTAAACTACGAAAACGTGAATTTGTGTATACGGTGATGGCACACGCACACGTATTACATGTTCAGTCTATAGAAATGACATCGCCAACTACTGGCCTGGCATGCATAATACAGCGTTTTTAGTCATTTTTGCATATCCATGTGAACGTGTATCATTTTGAACCGGTTTCGCAAAACTTTTCAAAAATGTTTTTTAGTACAAACGTTGTTGTGTAAGCATACCCTAAAACACCCTAGCAACCATATAGCAATAGCCTAGCAATTGTATGGCAGGGATGTTTGCAAGCACAACTCATCAGAACATTTACATTTTGAGTAATCATATATCATATAAAATTAGTCATTGTCTCCACATAGAGGAAAAGGAAAGGCTGAATCTTCAAACTTCAGATGATCACTTCCTCCTCACACTCAGCATTTGCTCATATTCAAAACAGGAGCAATAAAGCAGAAGCAGGGATTTTTTTTATTCTTATTTTTGAGAGTCACAATCTGATGCAAAACCTCAACATCAAACCCTTCCAGTTTCATACTTTCAGAGTGGCAAACTGCTGAACATTTGAGAGTCATTTCTTCCACACACACACAGAGAGAGAAAAACAAACATATTAGTATGCCATACAAGAGTAATTTTAGCCCCAAGCGTTTCACACACATTCTCTTTGATCGTACAAGTATTTGGATCAGCAGCACCACTATTTCGCACTTGTCGTATATTTAGAGTGATGGCTGCTGCTTTGAAAGTGTTACATCCTGAGTTGCACATTGGGAATTCGTTTTGACAAGCCACTCAGTGATAACACTCAGCAAGTCTAATCACTAACATCTTCCCAAAGTCCTTGTGTTGTTAGCGCCTGCCAAACTGTGAGTGTGAATGTGTGTAAGCATGTGTTAGTACGTCAGTCTGGCTTTGTTCTGCTTCTTCATGTCATGTTACAGCAGGCCACAGTCAAATCTGATCATTTACAGTGTAAATGGAGGTCCATTAAGCGGGGACGTTCAAGATTTTTTTTAATCAATCTCTGTCAAATTTTGCTTTTTGGCAAGTATCAATAATAACCAATAATTATGTCTTACATTCTCTGAATGAATGCCAGGGGCCAGGGCTTCACTCATAAACATTTTGTCTCATGCAACACGGATTTAAGCAACAACCAGGTCCAAGTGGGTGGGAAATCATATTACATACCAGCTGACAAACCACTAAATCCCAAGGCATAAATAAATATGAGCATGAATTCAATGGCATAAATAAAAAAATATATAATGAGGTTGTTGACAAATAGTGAGGAAATCTCACAAAACCTGTCAAAAACATATTTGGGCCATATTTCAGAAAATAGATAAACAAATGTTATATTGCAATTTTTATTTTACATAAATAATTTGAAGACATTTTTATGACCATTAAGATTTTTCGTGATGTTAATTATTAATCACATAAAAAAATAAAAAAATAAAAATAATAATAGTAATAACCGTTAAAAAACAACTAAATTGATATTTAATTTAATATAAAATATGTATTATTTATATTAATAATAATTATCATTATTATAAATATTGTTATTTTAAAAACAAGTAAATAATATATTTATTTTAATTCAAACGTTCTGTTATTGTTTAAAAATATTGTATTCATATTTTAATTAATTCATATAATAACAAAATATTAAAATAATGTTTATAGTAAAAATATAGTATTTACATATTTTATAATAATAATTATTATTATTATTATTATAAAATAAGTAAATAATATATTGATATAATATTTAAAAAATATATTAATATTAATTTTGTTACCTGGAAACACTTAAGTACTTAATTTAAAAAAAATAATAATAGTGTCATAATGTCAGAGTGCAATTTTATTTTTTTATTTTTTTGGTGGGGATATTGCGGTGAAATGTGACCATGACATGTCACAGGTCTTTTGCATGAGATTCACCGAGCCGCTATGTTGTAACCACACACTTGGTCTGGTCTTTTAGATCTGTCAAATCAGACATTTCAGTATCTACAAGCCTTAACCCAGAATCCTTTGGTAAAACCCCTGAGCTTATTTGAGTTTAAAATGTCTTTAATTCACTGCCACACCAAATCCTTTGTATTATAAGAAAAACAGTGGAAGTAACAAAACTTGACTTCATTAAAATGGCCTTTCAGTCAGTCATCTTCATTAGTTTATCTTTCAAAGATCACAGCTGTGAGTTCTGCTTCTTGTGACAAAAAGAGGACCTAAAAATCCATCTCAACCCTTCGTGACAAGGCTACTGCTGAATTAGAGAACACAGACAGGAAGTGCTCAGTCTATAAACGAGCACAGGGCGGCCGAAACAGGAAATGGGGCAGATCGCTGCATTTTAATATAGATGCACCCATTCGTAGGCCAATCTTTTCGGTGCGGTGCCAACAATAATAAAATTGGCTCATCCGTGCTTGTGAAAAATGACTTTATTTGCAGTGTTTAGCAATGAAATGCAACCAATAACTCCATGAGGGTTGCAGAATTTCATAGGTGCCACTTGTGAGACAGTCATAACAAACCTGCTTGGTTTTGGCATCATAAAAGCCTGAGGTTTTGCACCTGTGCTTTCACAAATACGTTTGCACATAACTTCTAGCCGATGCCACAGGATGTGCACACGTCTGCCAGATGTCCCGTGACATCAGCAGCGGTTGTTGGATGAGACTGCATCTCAAATCAAGACTATGACACATAAAATGATCAAGGAACCATCATAAACATTGACTGGTGGTTGATCAGTAAGGGGTTTCTTACATTTTAAAATTAAATCCTCTTAATTTCTAGTATTTAAAAGTCAAGGAACACTCACGTGGTGTTTAGTCGTGGAGATCCAGGTCTCAAGAACAAGAGCAAGGCGGGTCTTGTGGAACCGGCCAGTGGTTTTCACTGCAATGAAGATGTCAGTGAGTCCTAAAGGTTGTTGTGGCTTCATCTCCCTCCATTTCTGACGTTTTGGCCTTTGTTTGTCATTAACAACATCTCTGTGTTGGTTCACAGCCGTAGTTCTTGATATAGACGGTGTCTTTTCGTGCGCAAAATTAGCGGTGGGTTTTTGGTCACTCCGGGTGCGCAGTTGCAAATCCAGCAAAACCAGGATGAAAAGTGTCAGAGCGAAGACAGGCAGTACATGAAACAGCCTCCTTACGATCATCTTCTAGATTCTTTAATTCGCTTTTGACCGCATATTAAACTAGTTCAAGTATAACAGGCGACATCTGGGCGCAGTCACGCGCGCAAAAAGGCGTGATTGTTTAAAAAATAATAATGGAATACAATAACAAGTAAGTCCCTGGGTGGGTTGGAATATGTAGTTCAAATTCATTGTGATTCCGTAAAAGTTTTCATTTGCTAATTCCGCTCGGATCTTGCCTGATGCCCCTCATGCGCTCTGTTAAAGCGGGGGATGGATGAACTGTCATTCACTTTCAGGCTTCGCAAACTTGTTACGCCCCGCCCACTTTCCGCAGTCACGCTCTGATGGGGAATGATAAGATAAGGTGTATGGCTGCAAATGTGCAATTAAACCATATTTCCTGTTGAAAACTTATTTTTGAAGGCAAACTCGTTCTTTCATGTATGAGTGTATGAGACAAAAACGAATGTAATAAATGCTTAAATCAAATGCTGCCATCCGCATACACGTCACAAAATGTAAATCTGCTAAATACGATGTAAAGCGTGAAGGTAATAAAATATTATAATCATTAATATCATGATTTTCTGTAAAGTTTCTTTGTAAAAAGACAACGACTACGTGTAAAAAGCGCTAGACAAAATAAGTTTGACTTGACTTTAAATTCCAAATAGCAGAAAAGTACCAAAAAAGTAAAGATTTTTTTCCGACTCACATTAAAACTGATTCTAATCAACATTGTTTGCTTGTCATCATGGTTTTATTAAATATAGATATTTAGGCAATTATTCTAAGTTTTAAACTATAATCAAAGAGTAAATAAATTGTATATAAACATAATGTAAATAAATATATCATTATATATATTATACCCTTAACATATCTTAAAAATTAAATAAAATGTATTAGCCTACATAAAAATATAAAATTGCACCTATGATAAGCAAAGAGCGAATAAAATAGCCGTATTTCACTGTTTATTGTGACAAATTTGTGATATTCAGTTGTCACGCAATTTCTATCAACCAACATTTTCCCAAAGAAACAAAGAAGAATCAAGATAAATATCAGCTGAACAGATTATGATTTTTCTTCATTTCAATCAAGTTGTAATTTTGTCAAATTAAGATATTATAATACAAAATGAAATTATATAATTAATGATAACATAATAATTGCATTATATACATAATTTATATAAATATATACTTATACCTTTAATAAGTATCCTTAAAAAATAAAAATGTAAAATTGCACCTGTGATAATCTAAGAAAAGAGTGAATAAACAAACTATTCCAATATTTATTGTCACATATTTGTGGTGTCAGTTGTCACGCAATTACCATCACAACCAACAATTTTCCAAAGGAAAAATACTGATTAGAAAATAAAATAATATCATTTGCTACCCCCCTCTCTCTCTCTTTCTTCTGATTTTTCCTTTCTTTCGAATTGCTTATTTATGGGCCTAGGTTCAAATGAAAAGGACTTTGGTTTTAATAATTTTTTTTATCTGGCACTGCAAAATTAGTAATTTGGAAAACAAGAAAAAATAAACTTTTAGGGCAGGATTCAATAAGTGTGGTTTCTATGTTTTTGGGACTTGCGGCAGCTAGACTAAAAGTAGAGTTTGCTTACTACATGTTGGTGGACTGTTCACCAAAGTTTGTAGATATCTGGGGTGTTAATGAGGTTTTGTGTACTTTATATAAGAACAATGACATGGTCTTTGTCATATATATATGTTTCTGAATGAAGTGTGAATAATTGTGTAAATTAAGAGAAAATTGTTATAATAAAGATTCTCTCTCTCTCTCTCTCTCTCTATGAAATTAGCACATGCAAGACAAGTTGTTCATGTAAAATAGTATGCCATTGTAAAAAACATAGTATGTCATTTGTAGTGCTTTGAATAGTCAATGAATGATGACAACATATGAGAATGTATATTTGTTTAGGCAGTGTTTTCAGAGGACTCACTCTGAGGGAGGTTCCCAGCTCTTTATGTCCTGTTTTATTTCTGCTGGTTCACTGTATGACACTGCAGGCATTCTGGCATCTGTCCTGAACTACTTTATCGTTTCACTTTTAACTTGTGCCAGAGAACTGCATTATCCTTACTCTTATCCCAAGCACTTATTGTCAAGTAGTCAAGTGTACATGTAGTTTAAACGTTTATTGTGTTTAAACACTGTTTTTGTTATATTCTGGCTTAAACTCTTCTTCAGGTCAAGAGGATTTAGGATGACATGATCAACACAAACCTCGCAGTAACCTTCATCAGCACCTTTGTTTGTAATTTCTCAGCCTTCTCCTCTTTCATCCATTCATCCATTGCAACCAGTAACCAGCTGCCTCCTTTTCTCCATCCCCCCTCCCTTGGTGGCCCCATGGACGGGCGTCTGGTCCCTTAGGTAAATCAGAGATGCCCAGGCACACCCTGGCCAGGAAAAGTCCAGGATCGGTTTACGGCCTACCTGAAAAGATCCTTTTAAAACGGCAAGTACATTGCTCCCTACTTTGAACAATGGCAGACCTTTTCAGACTCTTTGTGCATTGAAAAGCCCTTTACGTGCCTCTTGACTTGCTGTTCTGAATGCGAGATTCATTGTAGATATACAGTATTTTGTGCAGACAACAGAGTGTTAGATAGAGCAGACAAAACAGGCTGCATAAACGCCTCAGATCCTTCAAAAACAGCACAAAAGCCTTGGATCCTTCAAACTCAAGTTTACAAAAAAATACCAATGTCTGCAGACGCCAAGTGTGTGGGGGACCATCAACAATCTGAAGAAACCAATCAAGTTTCTGATTATGTGAGGCCTCTTTTATATTCTGGTTGTTTATGAGACACATCAACAGTCAAAAAGATTAAAACACATTACATACTCCACCTGAAAACAGATTTATACAAATAAATAAATAAAAAACTTTTTAAGTTTAAGTACCCTTAATTTTGTTTCAAGAAAAAAAAAATGGTTTCGTTTGTATGTGAGAAAAGGAGTAGCTGATGAATAACATTAACTTTTATTCTAATACTTTAAACTTTTTTTAATGAGAGACATATATATGGGAAAGTCTTTACATTCTGTTAAGTTTGGATTTTGTCACTTAATGGTCACGTTTTGTAAAAATAAAGAAATTTAAAAGCACAAATATTCCAATTGGTATTTCAACACGAGCATGCAAGTAATAAATTAAAGGAATAGTTTCCTGAAAATGGATTCACTCTCAGGCCATCCAAGAAGAATATGATTTTGTTTCTTTATCAAAACAGATTTGGAGAATTTTAGCATTACATCACTTGCTCACGAATGGATCCTCAGCAGTGAATGGGTGCCGTCAGAATGAGAGTCCAAAAAGCTGATACAAACAACATACAACACATCAAAATACGATTCCATAATCTGTAATGATGCTTCTTCCATTGAAAAGTCCATCCCCCTGCTGTCCTCTCACATCAAAATCCACATACATATTTGTTTAGAACAGTTTTGGACTGGTTTCACTTGTAAACAGTGCTTGATCTGTGCATATTTCTGTCCTGATTCAGACGAGACAACTTTTTTCACTGGAGAAAGTAATTCTATGGATAGAGGACTCATATTTTAACCTTAACTTTTTAATCCAGATCTATAACTTTCTCCATATCTATAAATAAACAAACTCATCTACAATTTGGATGGCCTGAGGGCAATTCCATTTTCAGCCAATTTTAATTTTGGGGTGAACTATTCCTTTAATTAATAGCAATTAATTTAAGTAAAATACTTTAAAATGTTGCTATTCATTAAAGGAATAGTTCACCCCAAAATTAAAATTTGCTGAATTTGCCGTCTTGAAACTCTCAACCAATCAGTCTGCATTTATAATTTTGCTCTCAGAGGTGTAGGATTGATTATATCAAATTGTAGATCATCTAAACTCAGATCCTCAGGTAATCTCAGAGAAATTTGCTAATCCCGGTCCTTTTTCATGTTCGACTCTCCAGAGGAAGGATTAGGTGACCCGTGTGTGGGAAAAGAGGCACGGACAATTGCCATTTTAAACCCAGGCTCCATGTAAGACTAAATCTAAAGTATCACACATTCGACCACGGTTAAAAAAAAATAATTTGACTATCGGTGTTGGACTACTCGTATGTTACTAAATAGTTGGCTAGTTTGATCTTTGAAAATACCTCTGAAAACATAACACGGATCAAACGATTCAGTCCGCGAGTGAACTGTTTCGAATTAGTCACTAACCGATTCAGGGCTTTTCTCCAACAGAGTGATTCATTGACCAAAGAACTGAATCGGGCATCACTAGCGATTCTAAACAACCAAAATATTGTTATGCAAATGTCTCTTTTTTTCAAATATCTAGACCTGTGTGTGATCTAAGCAGTGTGAAATATGTTTTGACTGAAAAGACGTTGGCAACGACAGACCGTTATGAAGTACAGCATAGCAAACCAACAACTCTGACAATCATTGTGTGTAGCATAACTTTGTCAGCGTTTTTAAACAGTTTTTCTTTACCAGTTTAATCACCTTTTTGAATTTTTTCAATTCACTTCAAACAGTCTTGCAACCCCTTTAAGTAAAAAAGGGTTTCTTAAAGGCATAGTTCACCGAAAGAAAGAAAGGAAGAAAAAGAAAAAATCCTGTCATAATTTACTCCCATCTTACTCATCTCTCAAGTTGTTCCAAACCATGTATGTGTTTCTTTTTTCTGTTGAAAACAAAAGAAGATATTTTGGAGAATTTTGTTAACCAGGCAGGTGCTGGTAGCCATTGACTTTCATAGTAATTTTTCTCCCACACTATAGAACCATTCTGATATTTCGAAGATGCTTTAGTTCCCATAACTCCAAATATAACTTCAGACACAGCTTCCACACTCCAGCCGGTACGAGTCCCAGTCAGTCTCTCTCCTCCTGCCTACTTTACCAGTGGCCTATATCTGGTCTCTCCACACCAATTACTGAAACAAGACACAGGTGTTTGTCATTTGCACTTGACCTACTTACGCACCGCTTATCTCCTGCCACCCCCGGCCTGTGGACCACCTTGAATTTAAAGGGCTGTAGTGCCAGATACCAACGGGTGACTCGCTCGTTGGTATCCTTCATACAGTGGAGCCACTGCAGGGGTGCGTGGTCCGAACAGAGAGTGAACTCCCGTCTCAGAAGATAATAGCGGAGGGTGAGAACGGCCCATCTAATTGCCAAACACTCTTTTTTTCTATGGTGCTGTACATAGTCTCTCTCTTCGAGAGCTTACGACTGATGTACAGCACCGGCCGCTCCTCACTCTCTATCTCCTGAGACAGGACCACTCCAAGCCCCCTGTCCGACGCGTCAGTCTGCAATAAAAAGGGGAGAGAAAAATCAGGGGAGTGCAAAAGCGAAATCCGCCACACAGAACAGCCTTTATCTGGATGAAAGCCTGCTGGCACTGCTCCATCCATTGGTCCGGATCTGGTGCTTCCTTTTTAGTGAGGTCAGTCAGCGGGTTGGAGAGGTCCAAATAATTAGGTACAAACCTTCTATAATATCCCACCAACCCCAGGAACTGCCTCACCTCCTTTTTGGTCTTGGGCCACGGACAGGTTGCAACTGCTGCCGTCTTATCAATTTGGGGAAGCACCTGTCCATGACCCAAGTGGAAGCCCAGATACCTGACCTCCACATGCCCAACCGCACACTTTTTCGGGTTGGCTGTTAATCCGGCCCCTCTCAGTGATCTCAGGACCGCCCACAGATGCTGCATATGACGCTGCCAATCATTACTATAAATGATTATATCATCCAAATATTCAGCGGCATACGAAGTGTGCGGCCAGAGTATTCGATCCATGAGACGCTGAAAAGTGGCCAGAGCCCCGAACAACCCGATAGGAAGCGTAACAAATTGGTGTAACCCAAACGGCGTGGTGAAAGCTGTTTTCTCTTTGGATAGTGGTGATAAGGGGATCTGCCAGTATCCTTTCATTAAATCCAGTGTCGAGTCAAATCGAGCAGTACCGAGCCAATCAAGCAATTCATCAACCCGCGGCATTGGATATGCGTCGAATTTCGACACCGCATTCACCTGGCGATAATCCACACAGAATCGGACTGAGCAGTCCGTTTTAGGCCCCAAAACTATCGGGCTCGCCCAATCACTGTTGGATTCCTCTATTACTCCCATATCTAGCATCGTATGGCGGCAATCCTATGCCATTAATAACCAAGCGCACCACTGATGCTGGCGCGCGCGGTAAATCACTTCCGCAAGAGGAAAACAGATTTACATGCGAGGAAACGGGAGCCCGCAAGCTAATTTCAAACCCTCGCGCGCGCATGACATGACCTCTGCGCGCAATACAAGCCCTCGCGCGCGCATGATCATTCCCCACATCCTCGCGCTCGATCTTTCCTCCTCTGCTCGCGCGAACACTTATTTTTGTCAGTCGTGGGGCGGGGCTTGCTGTTTTAATTGTAACCTCAAATGTCATTGGTTATTCCTCTTTTCCGGAAGTCAGTATTGGACGCCTGTTATAAGATGATTTATAATTCTCTTGACTTAAGACATGGCATCAGTGGACCAGATACATGTGAGTTATCGTTTCATTTGCTTGTTTTATTTATTTATTTTGTCTTTATTTAATGTAATTTAATGCATTGTTCATAGAGTAGATCTTTTTCAGATACTTTATTAATAGGAAGTCTTCCGTTTACTAGTGATTGCAGTCTTGTGATGATAAAAGATACACATATGAACCCTTTTTAAAGACTGTAATGATGCACACACACACACACATAAATGCATACATACATAGGCTATATATAAAGCTATAGGAATTACAGTAAAGTTTTCAAAATGTGTTTTATCTTTAATCTTGTAAATAGATACATCTTAATATTTAAAGGTTTGTTTAGTCTGTGTTCCTATAAAACACAGGCTTCGCCATGTATGCATTTGATTTACAGTGTTACTAGTCATCTGCTATCAAAATCAGTCCATTCACGATGATGTATATGAAAATTGATTCCTGTTTATTGAAAAGAAGCTTGTAATACATTCTGTTCCAATGTATTTATTTATGTTCTTTTTGTTGCATTATTCTTTTTGCAGCAAATAACAACTGCCCAGTTCAGGAAAGTAAACCTATAACCACATTTTCCCCGTTAGCTCTCATAGAGCGCTCATTACGCACGGACGCACAAGTCCCTATAATCCTTTGCGCACAGACTTCTGCGCACGATGTTAAACTCTCCCACTAAAGTCGCATATTATTCTTTCCAGAAGTTCATTGGCTATCAGAAACGACAGTCATTTGCAAACTCT
>NW_015652428.1:274022-274389 GCF_001515625.1 Sinocyclocheilus rhinocerous
AGCTGGGCCCACAGGCTTTGGTGGTTGTGGGGCCCGCTGTTTTTTAGTTGTTATCTGGGGGCTTGCAGCGAAAGAGTGGGAGAGTTTGATCCCAGGATAAACCAGTTTCTCCATTTTCTGTGAGAAGCTTAGAAGTGGAGATGCTGGAGAGAGGGATAATGTGTCTGGTGAGCGGGGCTGTGGCTCTGGTGTTTCCGGTGGCTGAAATATGTTGTTCTGGCTTCCCTGGCTGTTTTCCAGAAAGTCGTCCTTGGGTGCTGAGTCTTGGAACTGTTCTGATACGTCACAGTCTGTCTGTGATGAGCTCTGTGGGAAGGGCTCAGCCGGGATGGTGTCCATGAGCAGTGCTTGTTGTGGCTGCGTGGTG
>NW_015652428.1:274529-296786 GCF_001515625.1 Sinocyclocheilus rhinocerous
TTCACAAAGTTAACCCTCAAAGCATGCAGTGTACCGCGGGCGGCACACTGGAGCTGTATCAGGTTAAGTCATTGATTAGAAATGATTTATTTTTTAGTGAGCGAATGTTTATAAATGCTAACCTGATGGCATTGCATTTTGTCTCAACAGCAATATTAGTTTGATGCATAACAGGCCACAGATTAGATGAAACAGTCTGTCTGTGATGAGCTCTGTGGGCAGGGCTCAGCCGGGATAGTTTCCATGAGCAGTGCTTGTTGTGGCTGCGTGGTGTTATCAGTGTCCTTGTGGGATGTGTCAACCACATGATGACTCGGAAGCTGATATGATGTCCTGTCGTCACTCATACTATGTCCAGGTGTGTGTGAGCCATTCAGGTTGGGTGGTTTGGCACACACTACTGAAGGATGATGGAGGGAGAAGAAGATGTTGTCCTTTAGCACTCTTGCACCAAGTTTGTTTAGGTGGAGGCCATCCAGTTTAAACAGTTGTCTATGGCCCCAGAAAAGATTGAAGTTGTCGATGAAATTGACTCATTTTAAGCTGCAGATACTTTGTAGCCATGTGTTCAGCCCAAGCAAACGTGAAAACAAAATAGTTCCCCTTGCTGGGAGTGGTCCACTGATGAACGACTAAACTTTAAGTCTTCGAAGTGTTTCAAAGAGTTCAATTAAGTCCTTCTTAAGGAGTTCTGACTGCTCTTTCCAAATATAATTCTTCCCCACATGGATGATGATTCGATTTGCAGTCTTGTGCTTCATTAGAATTTTCCAAAGTTCCTTGTTCATATCAGAAACTGTTGCTTGAGGAAAGCAGCATGTTGTTGAATTTCTGCTACTGATGTTTCTGATAATGGAGTCGCCCACTATCAGAGTCCTGGGCTCGGCTGCGCTCTGAGCTGAAAGCCGCTGTCTGCTCGACCTTGAGCGTCTGTTAGTAGCGATGTTAGCTGCTGGCTGATCCGATCCATGTTTAATCACATTTGAGGATTCCTCACCCGCATTCATTAATGCTTAAAATCTGTTCTCAATTTTAGTTTTAGTGTTTGTGCCAAAAGTGTGTTGTTTGAGCACTGTGCTGATCTGCTGAAGTAAAAATCTTAATAAAATACGAGAAAAGTACAGAAATAGGGAGCAAAGCGCAGAGCAGTAAGCAAGAACGTCCGAACGGTAGCGAAGCCGGAAGCCAGGGTGAGAACACATCCGCAAATTCTGCTTGCAATTTGGCCACATCAGTGATCTGGGAGGGCGAGAGGTCATCTCCCCCTGGGGCCAGGGCGAGAGATTGTTTTTTAGAGCTCACTTCTGGCCCTAGATCTTCCTTTCCGCTCTCTGCCGTCACCAGCATCACTGATTCCACCTCGCTCCATTTTTTAAGGAGATTGAGGTGGTAAATCTGATGTGCCCCACTCCTGTCTGTTCGTACTACCTCATAATTGAGATCCCCAACTCGTTTTGTGACCTCGAAGGGCCCTTGCCACTTACCGAGTAATTTAGAACTAGAAGTTTTGAGCAATACAAGCACTTTATTTCCTGGTGCAAATTCGCGCAATCTGGTTCCCCTGTTGTAGAGCCGGCTTTGTCTGTCCTGAGCCTGTAACAAATTCTCCATAGACAGCTGCCCCAACGTGTGGAGTTTTGTTCTCAGGTCCAGCACATACTGAATTTCATTTTTACTGTTTGAAGGTCTGTCCTTCCAAGTCTCTCTTAGGACGTCCAGCACCACGCGTGGCTGACGACCGTAGAGAAGCTCGAAGGGGGAAAACCCCATGGAGGCTTGAGGGACCTCACAGCGAACAACAGGGGTTCCAGCAATCTGTCCCAATTTTTGCCATCTTCGTGAACGAATTAACAAATCATGGTTTTTAACGTGCGATTAAATCGTTCCACCAGACCGTCCGTTTGTGGGTGAGAGACGCTGGTGCGAATTGATTTAATGCCCAATAATTCGTAAAATTCGCGGAGAGTTTGTGACATAAACGCCGTGCCTTGGTCGGTGAGAATCTCTTTGGGGATTCCCACCCGGGAGATTAAATGAAACAGTGCGTCCGTTACACTTTGTAGCGGAACTACCCCTCCACCGGGATGCGGCTCGTGGAGGGAGATTCCCTCTGGACCTGGGAAACGGGACAGGTTTGTAGGGAGAAAGGACAGGAAAAGGGAGAGAGGGAGACAGATGGCAAAGATTCTCCAGCCCCGGTGCACGCCACCATCTGATCCTCCGCCAGTTGGATGGCCTGTTTCAGTGACGCCGGGCGGTGGCACTGGACCCACTGCGCAGTCTTCTTCGGCAAACGTACCACGTTCTGCTCCAGTACCACCATGTCAATGATTTCCTAAACGTCGCTTTCCCCGGCCATCAGCCATCTGCGGCAGGCGTCCCGGAGCTGTTGCGCCATCACGAAGGGTCGGCCACTTTCCCCCAGGTCCAAGGACCTGAAGTGCTGACGGTGTTGCTCTGGACTCAGGCCGACCCGCTGTAGGATGGCACGTTTCAGGTCTTGGTAGACCAGGAGGTTCTGGACTGGCAGTTGTTGGGCGGCCACCTGCGCCTCTCTGGACAGCAGAGGAATAAGCCGCACCGGCCAGTTCAGTTGTGGCCATCCACATGCCTCTGCGGACCTCTCGAACAGGTCTATGAATGCCTCCGGATCATCCTGAGGACCCATCTTGTTGAGAGGCACATGAGTGGGTGGGGCTGGAGCAGACGTGGTTCTTCTAGCCCGAACCTCCCAGTTGATCCAGCTCCGGAACAGCTCGCGGTCTTCCTGTTGGGCCTGGACGAGGGCTTGGAAACACCATTCCTGGTCGTCCCTCATGCCCAACAGTGCCTGATGGTGTTCCTGGTGCAGACTGGCGAGCGACTGAATGACCTCCACAAACGGCGTACTAGACGATGATTGCATGATGGCAGCGGCGATCTTCTTCCTTCCCGGGTTTCGGCACCAGTGTAATAAGGTTCAGTGTATGGAAGGAAGAAGACAGGGTCGGCGTGACTGGAACTCGTATTTTATTTGACTTCTCAAAATAACACAAAAGCAGGTGCGCTCAACACGCTTTAAACAACTCCGCATAAGTTAAATATAACTCCAAATATAACTTCAGATACAGCTTCCACACTCCAGCCGGTACGAGTCCCAGTCAGTCTCTTGGTGCATTCCAAACGGGATATATTGCCCTCCGAAGGGCACTTCGGAGTGAAAACAATCATGACCACCATATTGAAGGGTCGTTCCAAACCGAAGTGCTCAAAACTGGCCACTTAAAAGGGCCCTTCGGAATGAAGGATTTCGAAGGGTATAGCTGATAGGCACTTCGGGCTCCCATGATTCTTTGCGCAGATTTTTGCATGATGACGGTGCCTCCGTGTGGGCAGAAGATGATGACGCAGAAGGGCACTTCAAGAAACAGTTGTTTGGTCCCCTACACCCTTCAACCCTTCGAAGCTCTCACTCCGAAGGGTAAACCCTTTGAAGGGATTAGGGCATAGGGATGAGCCCTTCCGAATGGAACGCAGGGTCTCTCCTCCTGCCTCCTTTCCCAGTGGCCTTTATCTGGTCTCTCCACGCCAATTACTGAAACAAGACACAGGTGTTTGTCATTTGCACTTGACTCACTTACGCACCGCTTGTCTCCTGTCTCTCTCTCCTGCTGCAGAACTCGCTGAACCACGCCCCCCTCGCCACATTCTGGAATCACAAAAATGAATTACAGTTAATACAATATGCCAGCACTCCCAGCTTCTGTTAATAAAATTGGGGACCCTTGATGTCAAAAAGGTTGAGATCCACTTATTTAGAATATTATTGAAAGTATATAAAAATGAACCAAATGCAAGCAGGATTTGTGCGTTATACTAGTCTTTGCATTTATATTTGTTATATTGTTGGCCTTCTGAACATCACTATTACATTGATCTACAAAGGCAGATAATAAAGAATTAGGTTAAAGCAACAAATCCAAATGTTGGCAATGAATTATGCAAAAGTAACATTTTAACAGACTGTTATGTAACAGCTCTTTTCTCAGTGAAATCAGGTCCTGGATAAATCAATGTTTTCTCTGCTATTTACACTCTTTACTAGTGTTGACTTCATTTGGCTCAGTAAGATCGCAAACATGGCTCAGCAGGAATACAAAATGCTTGGTGACAAAATGTTCACCTACAAAGGAACTGTCATAACTTTGGCAGAAAATCATGATCTTACTCCAGAATATATTGACAGTTTAGAGGATTTTGAAACAAAGGATGATGATGTCTTTGTTGTTACCTTCCCCAAATTTGGTAAGTGAGATGTTAGGCTATATTTATGAAATGTCTATTTAAAATTGACCTCTGTAGTAAAATGTTTGGTGTACTTTGACTTTGCCACTGTTTAATCTAGCAGAACAGTGTGAACTCTGCATTAGTTCGAAAATGTTTAACTCCTTAACTGTCACTCACATTTTTGAACATAGACGTGAAAGTGCACGATCCAAACTTACATTTTTATAATTCATGAATGAAAACATTTTGTAACATGATATTGATGTACCATTTTCATGGCATTGCAATGTTTGGTTTTAAAATGGGTTTCAAAGGATGAATTTTGAGATTTAAAGTTTTCAATTGATATATTTTTTCTGATGATTTCTAAAGTGTGATAGAGAAAAAGGCAACAAAGAAGACTTTTTTTGACAAAGGTCAGAACTCCTGTTATGATGTAGATCTTTGAGGTGTACTCATCTTTTCCTACATAATTTTTAACAAAAACATTGGTAAAATATCTATTTAGGAGTCTTAGACCTTTGCAACGATATATAGTTTGTCATGATTAGATTAGGATTTAATTGTAATATAGTGAAGTAAACTTAGGCGTCCCACAGAGGGGACGGGTGACAGTTAAAGGGATAAGGTAAGGACAAAATGTTTAACATTATCTAGCCCCTAGTATTTTATGCTCGACTCTACATCACTCTCTCAGGTACGGTATGGACCCAACGGATCATGACCTTAATATATGCTGAAGAATTCGCGGACAAAGCCAACCAAATCACCCATGACCAGATGCCATGGCTAGAGTATCGAGCAATGGAGAAAAATTACAACACACGTCCATCTCCAAGACTCTTCTGTTCCCATTTACTCCTGCCGCTGATGCCGAAAATGCTGCAAAGAAAAGGAAAAGTGTGTACACATTTATCAATCGATTAATGAACTCTCATGATGTCATGAAACTTTTTTAATTAATCTGTTTTTGCTGTCAGGTCATCTATGTCATGAGAAACCCTAAAGACATCATGGTGTCCTATTTCCATTTTTCCAACAACATGAAAAACCTGGATTCTTCCAAGAACTTTGATGAGATGCTGGAAAAATTCTTCACAGGATGGAGTAAGGGCCAAAACCAATAGACCTAATATGTGACCCTGGACCACAAAACCAGTCATAAGGGTAAATTTTTAGAAATTCCTTTTTTTTGGTGGAAATTAGACACTTAATATAAATACAAAAAAAAAAAGTTAAAAACAGTGTATATATACATTTTTCATTTGTAATCTAATTAATTACACAATGTGGTGATTAATTAATCTACTTAATCGCATATTAATCGCACACAATTGACTAATTAAGCACCCAAGAAAATTTAAAGCGATTATTACATTAAAGCGATATTACAAAAAGTAGCTATGGAATTTTTTTTTTCATTTATAATTTGTGGGCGAACTATCTCTTTAATTAGTTTTTTATTAATATGCATTTTTGTTTTAGTTTTTAGATTTGTTATTGATATGTACAAATACAATAAATTTTAATTAAATAATACTCTAAATAAGAAACTAAAACTGCCAGTAGGTGACAGACATTGGGTCATTCATTCATTTGATTCATTTAAAACGCGAATTCATTCAGAAATGAAATGTCCCAAATGGCACACTTCATGTTTACTTACGGTCTTGTGGACTTACAATGGCTGCCACATGCGCGTGTCCATTAAGTCCACAAGACCGTAGGGTGTCCCATTTGTCATTTTAGCTTTCAGAAGGATGCTCGTGAGCGCCCCCTTTACGGCCGCTATGCGCCCTCAATGTGCACTTCTGCCGAGGCCGCACTGGGGTGAGCTCTGCGGCAGACTTCTACACGACAGTCAAAGTGTCATTATGTCACGTGGACTTAGAGGAAGACCACAAGGGTTTAGGGTGCGATGTGGGACAGGGCCTTACTTGGAAAGGCAAAACAGTTCTGCCGTGGCTTTAAAGGTAATATTTACGTTGGCAAAATTGAACAAAAACAAACAATATAGTGTCTTAATATAACACAACATTAAGTTCTCATTTATTTAACTGTTGTATAAAATCAGTATCACATTTGAGACAAAAACAGCACTCGTGTGAGGGCGTTAATTGAGTTAAATCGACAACCATAATATTCAAGTTGAAAATCGTTACTTACATACATTGAGTAATTCGTTAATAACAAAATGATGTGACAATGTCCAATGGAAACTAAAATCAACAACCCACTGAGGACTGAAAATCAAAGTAAAAAACTGAAATTACAGGCTGATCAAACTTGCATAGATTTCATCAAAGAAACTCATAATTTAACTCAGTAGTGTGTATGGCACTCCTGGCAACATCTAGGTATGATCCTGATGAGATGGCGGAAGGTGTTCTGGGGGATCTCCTGCCAGACCTGGACCAGGGCATCAGTGAGTCTGTGGTGCTACTTGGCGGCTTTGGATATTTTGAGACATAATGTTCCAGTTTTCATTTGGATTTAGGTCTAGGGAACGTGAGGGCCAGTCAATGGCATCAATGCCTTCTTCACCAGAAACTGACTACAAACTTGTGCCACATGCACCAAGAGGAACCCAGAGCCAGTGCACCAGTGTAAGGTCTGACAGTGGCTCTGAGGATTTCATCCTGGTACCTAACAGCAGTAAGGGTACCGTCGGGCTAGCACGTGGAGGTCTGTGCGACCCTCCAAGAATATTCATCCACATTATTTTCATAACATTCCCCATGGCATCTCCAGCTTCATCTCCACCATCCATCTTCCTCTTGATCACATTTCAGAGGTTTCAATAGGGTTCAGGTCTGGAGATTGGGCTGACCATGGCAGGGTCTTGAATGAGCTGGCTGTGTGGCATGGAGCATTGCCCTGCTGAAAAAAAACAATCCTCAGAGTTGGGGAACATTGTCAGAACAGAAGGAAGCAAGTTTTCTTCAAGAACAACATTGAACATGTTTTGATTCATGCACCCTTTACAAAGACGAATGTGCCTTGTTGAAGCACCCCCAGATCATCACCAATCCTCCACCAAATTTCACAGTGCTTGTAGGCATCTTCAGGATTCCGTCTAACTATTAGATGACCAGGTGTTGTGCAAAGCTTAAAAGCAGGCTCATCAGAGAAGATGACTTTATTCTAGTCCTCTACAGTCCAATACTTATGGTCTTTTGCAAACCTCAGCCTGGCTTTTCTTTGCTTTTCATTGATGAAGGGCTTTTTTCTAGATTTGCAAACCTCCAGCCCTGCCCCTAGAAGCCTGTTTCAAACAGGGCTGGCCAAATGGGTCCCCTAAGCAGAAATGTATTGTTGTGCCCCCTCCCCCAAATATTATGGAAGTAAACCCACCTAATATAGGGGCTCAGAATAGAACTTTAATAAAATATAAAAGTAAATAAATAAATTGTAATTACATTGTAGCTCTAAACAGTTACCTATGGCTATGATTTTAATACAGTTGGAGCTAATGTTTGACAGTCATCTTTATAGTGTTGACTAGCCCAATCACACATTGGTGGGTGGAGTTAGTGTAAATAGCCTCTGCCAACAAGGTGGGCTATTTGCACTTAGTGTAAATAGACACTCCGATATATCAATCAGTGTAGGTTATGGTAAAATGGTAAAAAAAAAAAAAAGGTATTAAACCTGCTACAAAGTATAAAAAAACACTAATGTTGTGTCTGGTTTGTAGTGATTGGTGGCTGTTGGTTTGACCATGTTAAAGGATGGATCACGAATAAAGACAAATACAACATCCTGATTCTTACTTATGAAGAAATGATCAAGGTGAGTCTGTTTTGGTTTATGACCCTTTGACCTTTCCATCAAAATTTTTGGAGTTATTGTATTTTTCTTTGGATATAATGTATATTAATATTTATATGAAATGTACAAATCTTTTATCAGGACCTCAGATCCGTCATTGTGAAAATCTGTGAGTTTGTGGGAAAGAATCTGTCAGATGCAGCGATTGATAAAGTGGTGGAAACAGCCACATTCAAGCACATGAAGAAAGACCCCTTGGCCAACTATGAATTCCTTCCTCAGAATATCACAGACCACCCAAAAGGACTCTTTTTGCGCAAAGGTCAGACCAAATTGAAAAATTAAAGGGTTAGTTCACCCAAAAATGAAAATTCTGTCATTAATTACTCACCCTCGTGTAGTTCCAAACCCGTAAGACCTTCGTTCATCTTCGGAACACAAATTAAGATATTTTTTATAAAATCTGAGAGCTCTCTGACCCTCCGTAGACAGCAATGCAACTGCAATGTTCCCAGGTCCAGAAACGTAGTAAGGACATTGGTAAAATAGTCCATGTGACATCAGTGGTTCAACCGTAATTTTACGAAGCAACGAGAATACTTTTTGTGCGAAAAGAAAACAATAACACAATTCATTCAACAATTCTTCTCACAGAGTTACTGTCTTCTGCCATTTTGGACAGTATCCCAGAACATAATCAGCGTTGTTTACGTTTAGCATGCACACGCTGTCTACTGAACGTAAACAACGCTGATTATGTTTATTATGTTGATTATGTTCTGGCATACTCTCCAAAATAGCTCTCAGATTTTATCAAAAATATCTTAATTTGTGTTTCAAAGATGAACGAAGGTCTTACGGGTTTGGAACGACATGAGGGTGAGTAATTAATGACCAAATTTTCATTTTTGGATGAACTAACCCTTTAAGAGTTGGCAATGCAAGCATTATCATATTTCTAAGTATCATTATTTCCCCTGCTTGTCTCATTCAGGTTTATTAATGCAACATCAACAAAACATTAGACCTTTGAAATTGTTTATTATTTAAAAGTTCATTATTAAAGGGATAATTCACCCAAAAATGAAAATTCTGTCATTAATTACTCACCCTCATGTCGTTCCAAACCCAAGACCTTCGTTCATCTTCGGAACATACATTTTATTTTTGATGAAATCCGAGAGCTTTCTGGCCCTCCATAGACAGCAAGGGTCCTACCATGTTCAAGGCCCAGAAAGGTACCAAGAACATCGACAAAATAGTCCTTGTGACATCAGTGGTTCAAGCATAATTTTAGGAAGCTACAAGAATACTTTTGAACAAAAACAAAACACAGAAATAACTTTATTCAACAATTCTTCTTTCCTGAGTCACCTCTGCCTCCATTATGGAGAGTACTGTGGCGTGGTGCTGCTTACGTAGAACAAGCATGTGCTGCACCTTGTTTATTTGAAGGAAAGCACAAGCATGCATTGTGGTTCTCTCTATAATGGAGGCAGAGTGTGACTCAAGGGGAAATAATTGTTGAATAAAGTCATTATTTTGGGGGGGTTTTGTACACAAAAACTACTCTCGTAGCTTCATAAAATTACGGTTGAACCATTGATGTCACAATGACTATTTTGTCGATGTTCTTGGTACCTTTCTGGGCCTTCAACATAGTAGGACCCTTGCTGTCTATGGAGGGCCAGAAAGCTCTCGGATTTCATCAAAAATATCTTAATTTGTGTTCAGAAGTTGAACGAAGGTCTTACAGGTTTGGAACAACATGAGGGTAAATAACGACATAATTTTCATTTTTGGGTGAACTATCCCTTTAAATGTGATAAGTGTGACATATCAGCTGCAGTGGGAAAATGTTATATTAATGTTTTCAAACTGCTGTGTTACAGGAACGGTTGGTGAATGGAAGAACACTTTAACCGTGGCTCAGAGTGAATGTTTTGACCGCGTCTACCAAGAAAGAATGAAGGACGTACCTCTTAACTTTGTATGGGACATCTCTGAATTGCATGGCTGAAAACTCAAGCTGTGACATCCCATCCATTATACAAACTAATAAAGATAAAACACTATCACAATAATAAAAGGAAGGCATAATATTGTGAAAAATAATTTTGTTTTTTTGTTTTTATTGCTAAAACTGAAACGTTTTATCCAGGGTTCACCCTTTCACTGACAGAAAAGGTTAGTATTTCAATGAGCATGAGCATGCAAGTAATAAGTTTCACTCAAAAATGAAAATAGCAATTAATTTAAGTAAAATACTTGTCTTGAAACTCTCAACCAATTACTCTGCAAAAATGTAGTTCTCGGTGGTGTAGGAGAACTAAATTTGTAGAGTAATTGGTTGAGTGTAGGATCTCGGTGGTGTAGGATTTTTTTATATTAGGCCTAGACTGTAGATCACAATCTGAACTCAGATCTTCAGTAGTCTCAGAGAAGTTTGCTAATCCCAGTCGCTTTGCATGATCGACTCCAGAGGAAGGATTAGGTGACCCGTGTGTGGGAAAAGAGGCTCGAAAAGAGATGGAGGAGAGCCACGCTCGCCAAACCTGACAATCCGCGTTTCAAACCTAGGCTCCATGTAATAAGACTAAATCTAGATGTGTATCACACACTCGACCACACACATTAAAAATGTTACTTTCGGTGTTGGGCTACTCATATAACTAAATAGTTGGCTAGTTTAATCTAATAGGTAGGCCTACGTGTTTATTTGAAAATACCTCTATGTGACGAGAGGGGCGGGGCCGAGAGCCGTGGGAACGGAGCGAGGCCGGTGGAGTAGGCTACATGCTAATGCGCGACACCTGCGCCACTCACCGGTCTCGAGTCCCACGGAGGAGGTCCGGAAGGATAAAAGGAGGAGTGACGACAGTGTTGGACGAGAGAGGACCAGGCCTGGATTTTATTTTGTGTTTTGGTTCTGTTTGTGCGCGACAGTCGTCCGCGAGGGACTGTCGCGCTGTTTTGTGTTTATTTTATTATTAAAGTTTTGTTTAAATGTTCGCCGGTTCCCGCCTCCTTCTTCCCGACCTACGAACGTTGTTACACTCTAAAAACAACATGGTCCAAATGATTCAGTTCACCACCAAACTGTTCAGATGGAATCATGAACCGATTCAGGAGTAGCCTAATTAATGGAAGCGATCCATTGAAAAGAACCGACTCAAAAGAGCGATCCTCCGTGAATCGTGCATCGTTAGTTTTGATTCTAAACAACAGAAATGTGAATTGCCGATACCAGAGAGTATGGATCGCAAAAGCTGTTACTTTTGAATTCTGGTACCAAAATGACATGAAAAATAAACCTATATCACAAATGAAGCATATATCTTGCATAGAACATCTTATTAGCAGACTTTTTAATATTAAGAAGTGTGTTAATAAATATCAAATATGTTACGTAAAACGTGGTTCGTTCAGCTCGTGCCCATTTAAAAACTACCAATTACGAGTTTATTAGAGAATTACTAGAGTTCGTAAGTCATTGTAGGCCTATCACTATTTCAGTTTTCACCATGGTATAAAATGATAATTGCACTGAAATATGAAGAGACATTGGCCAATTTCTGATTACTTTATAAGCAAGCAGACCAGGGACACTAGTCCTACAAATGACAACATCTAACCCGGTTGATCTCCCTCAATTGCCTCCTATATCACTCCTGTTCCTGCATCCAGCACGGCTGAAACCTGCTGCAGGGATCTTATGAAATCGAATCAACCTATAAATCCTGTTATACTACTAAGTCCAACTACAAAGATACGAGGAACCTGCTCCTCACAAAAAAAGAGGTCAGTTCAACCGCAGAGGTCCAACGACTTTCCCTGGCTGACTTAAGTGAAACATGGGGAAAACATTTCTGCACACAGTCGCTTTTGCGTAATCAGTGGACTGGCATTAAATAAGAAAACTGAATAATCAAAGAGAATGTCTGGCTCAGTTTCAGATATTTGTCTCATAGCAACCTAGTGTGGCAGTACAGCAAGTCTCCCAGTTAAAAACGAAGCAGAAATACTGTCGAGAGATGCTAGCGAAACAACTAACTTCTCTCAGGTTTCTGATGTGACAAGGCATCGTTATACATGGTCAGGAAGGTGGCAACCAGGGACGGACTGGGAGTAAAAGACGGCCCTGGATTTTCTCCCAAATAGGCCCACCACAACTACAAACGGTCGCTACTATCTCACAATATTACAGCAATCATATTGCATTTATGGCAAATAACATCACAAAACCCATGGTGACCCTGCTAACAAAAACAATAGAAACCATCACAGAAATTCAAATGATTTCCACTACAAATACCATTACAAACCATAAACTTTTAACCATTAAAATTTTTAGGTTTCCTGTAGTGTGTTTTGGGACATATTACATTAGGATTTAGTGGCTTTAACAAATTGAAATGACTAGCAACATGGTCACTATCTTCTCTAATACATTAGAAGCTGTTGCCCCCATCAAATTGAGAAAGGTTAGAGAAAAACGTACTTTTGACATCCCGTGGTAACTAGGATTTACACAAGCTTCAGTCTGGATCCAGAACACCTGAGAAGAGATGATGCCAACCCCTCAGAGGACCTCAGATGATGCCAACCCTGAAACAACATACAGAACTACCAAATTTTGCTATAAGTTTGATTGCATCATATAATAATTGCTGTTAATAGTGTTCATCGTCTGTTTGATTAAGTCTTTAATTGATTTTTCCGTACATTTCTGCCATACGTACATTGACTGACAGTCACCACTGATAAGCTACCACTAAATATTGCAGAAACTTAATTTGCTGTAAAGTTGCATTGCAACGATTTGTATCGTGAAAAGCGCTATACAAATAAACTTGAACTGAATTGAATGAATTAAAACCAATACAATTTTCATTATAACCAGTAAAACCATTACAAATTATGTGACACTTTCTATTTTTTTTTCAACAGATGATTGAAATAAATGTATTATTGTATTAACTAAAATACTTGAAATCTACATAAAAAGAGCAGAATGCTAAATGTATATGACAATGATAAACATAAACCTAGAATCTAGAAACCTGAAACAACAGAATTCTTCAGTTTGAGTATTCATCTCTTTCTTTCTCTCTCTCTTTCTCTCTCTCTCTCTAGGCTACTTCATTTACTCTATTTTGTAACTCAATAGCTCTCAAATGTAACCCGTTGTAGAATCTCTGCTGTCTCTCTTTATGAATGAATGGAATATTCATGCCAGACAATGCGGAGTGCTAAATAGCAGTGGACGCTAGGACCTGGGATTTTATTTGACTATAGTGCTGTAGGCTACATGCTGTGTATAGTGAGAGAGGTTACCGGTAGCACTTTATTTTACAGTAGTTTACCTGGTACATACATGGTAAATACAGGCAAATGCGTGGTAACACAAGGTACTTTCCTGAAGTGAATGTACATGGTAACAAAGAAGAAACATGGCTGAACTTAACAGTTGTACATGCATGGTAATTATTTTGTACATACAGACAAGTGTGGGTAATAACGGTCACTTACAGGTAGTGCCTGTACATGGTAACTAATTCGATACTTTACTGTACTTACTAATGTATATACATGGTAAATATGTAGTACTTACGGACAAGTGGGTACAAACAGGCACATCCTTACAGTATCTGTATATGATAATTAATAAGACACATTACTGTACATACTAATGATATGTACATGTAAATGTAAATGTGTAGCACCTACGGAAAAATGTGGTATTATGTGGTAACAAACAAGACACATACTGTACTTACGGTACGCTTGGAAAGTGCTAACCTTACATAATAAAAAGAGGACTATTTTTCAATTGCTTGGGTAGGAAAGTTAATGCTAAATTGCTCTCCAGAACAGTGCTTATAAAGTTTGAAGAACTGGTAATTCCTGTGTAATGTTTATGTAAAATGGTGCACTTTATTTTACAGTCCTATTTCCATATACTTACTATGTACGTACTGGTGTATGTACCTATTAGTTAATGTACAGAATAAGTTATGCGGTACTCAAGTTGGGGGGTATAAACATGGACCAAGGTACTTATTGAATAATTGATGGTAATTGAGTAATTGAGTAATTGACCGACAACGGCCAAAATGAAGTTTGTTGACAGCTGACTGACAATTCCAGAGACCCACAGAAAATGGCAGAGGTGCAGCAGAAGAGGTGCAGATAGGACGTGGCTTAGCAAGATTGCGTTGCTGTCTGCGTGTGATGTTATAGCATTGTTGAGAGAGAACAAGAATGTATTGGAAACATAATACCGCCTGACTCTGCCTGAGAGGTAAGGAAAAACACACTTACTTGAGATTATATATTTTTTTATATATCTCTGAAATAAATGATTGTATTCTTGAAAACAATCTTTTATTGTACTATTGAATAAAATATTAGTTAAGCTGCTGTGTGGTGGGCGTTCTGGCGCAATATGGCTGCCGTCGCATCATCCAGGTGGATGCTGCACATTGGTGGTGGTTGTAATGTAAAGCGCTTGAGTACCCAGAAAAGCGCTATGTAAATGTAACGAATTAATAAGTAATTAAAGCAAACTTTTATTGTACTAT
Organism: Sinocyclocheilus rhinocerous; assembly: GCF_001515625.1. Lineage (NCBI taxonomy): Eukaryota > Metazoa > Chordata > Actinopteri > Cypriniformes > Cyprinidae > Sinocyclocheilus > Sinocyclocheilus rhinocerous. The sequence goes on from NW_015652428.1 coordinate 289,151, forward strand.
TGAATAAAATATTAGTTAATTATCAAAGAAAGAAAAAAATTAATAGCCAAAATATGGACTTTTGTAAATGCTGTGATACTATGATGATACTGTTATTTCCTTCTCACATTGCTGATTTCACCATTAACTCTTCACCTGAACAGTTTATGTTTTTGTATATGGTATCATTGTAATCCTTGACCATCAAAACATAGGGGTAGACATCATCTTTTCTGTGTTATCATGTTCAGGACACAAAATACATAATTTGGTTATAGCGGAAAGTAAAATGGTTGCCATGGCAACCACGAGGTGTTTTTCCGATGGCTCCATTTCTGAACATGTTCAGGGCCCTAACCAGTACAACTGTACCAAGTTTCATGCTTTTATGAAAAATTGAATATATCACCTCAAATTTTGCACATATCACCTGGACTATAAACAAAAATAGATTGCATTAGCGCCCCCTTTTGTCGGCCGTCAATGTCATTTAATCTGACACTTTTTCTTTGATGATGAACCAGCCAGGCCGAGTTCTGGACTTCTCCAGAACGTCCAGATGGCCAGTCCGCCCCTGGTGACAACCTTCACACGTTAATGTTGCTAAAGTCTGATGACTGCTCATACATTAAACACTGGGCTTAAGGAGAAAAATTATATGTCTCATGACGTAATCAACAAGATGATGAATATACAGGTGCATCTCAATAAATTAGAATGTCGTGGAAAAGTTCATTTATTTCAGTAATTCAACTCAAATTGTGAAACTCGTGTATTAAATAAATTAAATGCACACAGACTGAAGTAGTTTAAGTCTTTGGTTCTTTTAATTGTGATGATTTTGGCTCACATTTAACAAAAACCCACCAACTCACTATCTCAACAAATTAGAATACTCCATAAGACCAATAAAAAAAAATTAACTTTTCCACGACATTCTAATTTATTGAGATGCACCTGTAATTTGACTCAATGTACTGCGAACAATCTCTCATTCGTGATGGCTTTTATGCAATACTCTCGGAAGAAACCAAAGACATTTCCAACAAAGAACAACTTGTGACTTTGCTTCACTGGGTGGACAACTCAGGCAAAATCCGTGAGGATTTTTGATTTGCCAAAAACAGACATTTTGACCCATTGCAATATATCGTCCGATTTGTGCAGAGGACAGACATACGATGGCGCAGCGAACATGTCCGGTCACTTGAGAAGTGTCGCTGCACAATTTAAAGAGCGCAATCCCATGGCTGTACATGTGCATTTTTAGCACACTTATGCCTTCAAGACACTGGGAACAAAATGTAAGCTGAAAAGAGATGCATTGCAAGAAGTGACTCAATTGATCAAACAGTCTCCAAAATGAAACCATGCATTCTGAAACATTAAAAATTTAATGAAACCCAACACTCCTGAGAACCCTCTGTCCAATGAGATGGACTGTAGGCTACGCACTGCTGCAGTTGACAGCTATTCTGTTCTGATTACCCCAATGACAGAAATCACAGAAGAATCCCATGATGAATGTGGTAGGTAATCTGCGGGCATTTTGGTCCTTCCAGAAAGATTTGCTATGTATTTCGGTCTGCGTCTTGCTTACATGATTTTCTCTCCAACCAAACAGCAATCCATAATTCAATTCGATTTTAATTCATAAGCTTGCAATTCAGTTATACAGTTTTAATACAGTTTCTTACAACAGGACATTGTACAAATTATGTTTTTAATAGAACATGTTCAAAATAAAACGTCAGGTCATGCATAGACTAGTCTGTTTGCAATTAAATATAAATTTATTCACACTGGCCATTGAACACCTCAACATGAACACACTTGCCCAGAAAAAAGTGTGTGGAACGAATTTATGTTTTATTAAAAGTGTGTGAGGGTGGGGGGTTCCATATTTTTATGGTTGTAGACCATTCTTCTAGATGCTTCAGTTCCCCAAAATGACCAATAGATGTGAGCAAACACCGTCAAATTCACCATAATAAGTCCATAAACGTATAATAATTTCAGTAACAGATCGTTTCAAACCTAAAACTAAGTCAATGATTTGCTCATGCTCCTGTTTGTTTGCTTTTTAATGAAGGCAGTGTAGTTTGTGCATCGGCCTCTATAATTGCTTCATAGTCTTATCTTTCTAAACTGCAAACAAGTGTTTTTATGATGGGGTTAACCTGACAAAGCCCTGGAACTGAACTCGCTGCCCTCATCTCTTACTTAACTACTGTGTGACTTTTAATAGTGTTGTTTTTAATGTTAGGTTTAAATTAGGCTTAAGATATCCCATTAAAAGAAATATGACAAAAAAAATCACATAAAAGCTTTCCTTCTTAACTTGTTTATGACCATTTTATTGATGTTTATTCTCTCGGTATGTCTAGATCAGTGGTTCTCAATCAGCGGACTGGGACGCACTAGCGGTCCTCAGCAGAGGGCCACAGAAAGACTTTAAAGTATTTAAATTAATAAATTATTATTAATAAATTAAAATAATCTAACAAATCTAAAATAAATGTTAAAAGCATAAAATCAAGATGCAAACTTAAAACTTCTGGAATCACAAAATGAATCACGGTTTGTTAATTTAATATACGAGCATTCCAGGTTTCTGTTAACAAAATGTTAAAAGCAGTTTCGCAATAATTACAGCAGAAATATCTTAGTCTGCAGTATATGGGGGGCCTCTAAATATTGTTTTGGACAACAAGGACCCTTTACATCAAAAACGTTGAGAACCACTGATCTAGAATATTATTGAAAGTATAAATATGGAACAAATGCAACAAAAATGTGTGCATTACAGCAGTCTTTGCATTTCTATTTGTGATGTTGTCGGCCTTCTAAACTTTACCATTACATTTATGTACACAGGCTGATAATACAGATTTAGGTTAAAGCAACAAGTCCGATGGTTGGCCATGAACTATGCAAATTTAAATAATGCTTTAACTGACTGTTGTGTAAGAGCAAGGCTCTTTTCTCAGTGAAATCTGGCCCTGGATAAGTCAAGGTCTTCTCCACTATTACACTTTTTAGTTTACTAATGCACACAGTAAGAACTCAAACATGGCTCAGCAGGAATACAAAATGCTTAGTGTAACGAATCAGCTCATGGGAAATATGAATAATTAATCATAACTAGTTATAATTAATTATAAATATTGACAAAATGTTCACCTACAAAGGAACTGTCATTTATGTTATGAGGACAGTTGTGATCTTATTATAGAATATATTGACAGTTTAGCGGATTTTGAAACAGGATGATGATGTTTTTGAAATCTGGTAAGTGAGATGTATTTATTATAAAATAAATCATTCCTCTGTTTAAGCTATAATGGAACAGTTTGAATGTTTCTCGTGATTGTTCAAGGGAATCAGTGTTCGAATTGGGAGGAGGGGGCCCGGACCTCCCATAAGCATTAAGAGGCACCCCCATAACACCCCAAAAATACAATTGGGGGTCCCCTGGTTTTTCAAAAAAGCTATAATACTTGAAACATAAAACTAGTTAAAATATAAATTAAATTAAAAGTTTCGATTGCTGTATTAAATTTCCTGCTCATGTTACATCATATTTTATTTTTTTAACGCATTTTTACAGCGTTGCTCATTATAACCAATCACACACGATTCTGTTGAGCTTAGGAATGCAGTGGCCAATCAGAGGCATTCAGATTAGTGTTCGCTGAATCCCCGGAGTTTCTTTCAGACTGAAACTCACGAATTCCCTCATTCGATGTATGTACGATGTAAGTAAGCGATTCATTTATCATACAGTGTATGGACAGTTTCATTGAATATAAGAGGAGTTATGAGTGCTTAAACACTAGCTAGACTGACTTGCTCGTCTAGAGTGCTTTCTTTCACTGCATGATTCAGTCTAATGAAATGCATTTAGAATGCTCCCAAAATTCAAGATATGGGGGCAGAAAATGTATATATATAATTTTCAAATAGTTAATCAATATCATACGAAGAGTGTCATTTCTTCGCAAAAATCACAAATGTGATACTGATTTTATACAACAGTTCAATAAACAAGAAGTTAATATTAAGAGATTTATACATCATCTGAAAGCTGAATAAATAAGCGTTCCATTGATGTATGGTTTGTTAGGATAGGACAATATTTGTCCGAGATACAACTATTTGAAAATCTGGAATCTGAGGGTGCAAAAAAAATCTAAATATTGAGAAAATCGCCTTTAAAGTTGACCAAATTAAGTTCTTAGCAATGCATATTACTAATCAAAAATTAAGTTTTGATATATTTACGGTAGGAAATTTACAAAATATCGTCATGGAACATGATCTTTACTTAATATCCTAATGATTTTTGGCATAAAAGAAAAATGGATAATTTTGACCCATGCAATGTATTGTTGGCTATTGCTACAAATATACCTGTGCTACTTATGCCTATTTTTGTTCTATTTAGCCAACAAAAATGTTTCAAAACAAATCAGTGCTGTGTTGCGTCTCTGAACAACATGACGGTGTTTTGTTCCTGAATGAATCAACCGTTTAAATGATTCGGTTCAATCGCAATGACTCACTTATTTACAGTGACTTGCTGCCACCTACTGGCAGTTTTAAGTTCACATTAAAGTACCTTTTCATTTTTTTTTATATATAATTTCAAATATCAGTATTCAACGTTTTAAAATTAAAATATCAAAACCTTATTTATGTCTTGTTATTGTAATTGACTTTGTTGATTTAATGTAAGAATTTGACACACTTCTAGAAAAATGACTTTATAAAAGTAAAAATACACACTAATGGTAAAAACCATTTTAAGCTTGTTGAAAAAGATTAATTTCTGTCACTGCTGTGAACTGACCACCACACAGAATATACTCTATCCTGGGCATCTGCTCATATGTGATTTGCTTGGCTTGGTCCATACCGTACCTGAGAGAGCGGCGTAGAGTCAAGCATAATTATGTTGGGCTTCATTTAATTTTTGGTATATAACTTTAAACATTTGCATGGTAATGAAAGTTCACACTGTTCTGCTTGCTTAAATAGTGGCAAAGTCAACGTGTGCTGAAAGTTTGACTACGGAACTCTGAAACAGAAATTTCAGAAATCCAGCCCAACATCTCACTTACCAGATTTGGGGAAGGTAACAACAAAAACATCATCATCCTTTGTTTCAAAATCCTCTAAACTGTCAACATATTCTGGAGAAAGGTCATAATTGTTTGATAAAGTTAAGACAGTTCCTTTGTATTTGAACGTTTGTCACCAAGCATTTTGTATTCCTGCTGAGCCATGTTTGAGATCTTACTGAGCCAAATCAACAACAACACTAAAGAGCATAAATAGCAGAGAAGAACTTGATATATCCAGGACCAGATTTCACTGAGAAAAAGGCACAATAGTCGGTTAGTTAGTGTTATTTATTTTTGCATAGTCCATGGCCAACCTTTGGACCGCTTGTGCCAATCTAATATTATAATTTCAAATGTGTAATGTAGTAAAGTTCAGAAGGCCAATACAATCACAAATATGAAAGCAAAGACTTGGTGTAACGCACCAATTGTGGTTGCACTTGGTCCATATTTATGCTTTCAGTAATAATCTAGATCAGTGATTGTCAGACTTGAAACTAATGGCCCCTGTTGTCCAACACAATATTCAAAGGCCCACCATATACTGTAGGCAAAAATATGCCTATTTTCTGCATTTCTGTTGTAAATTTGATTTCAGTTTACATCTTGACATTATTATTATTATTATTATTATTACTTTTAGTATTTTAACTCAGATTGGTTTGATTATCTTAATATTATAATAATGATTTATTAATGTAAATATTTTAAAGTCTTTCTGTGGCCTCTCTTGGATGTTTGCTGAGGGCCCCTTTTGGGCCCCAGTCCCCTGGTTGAGAACCGCTGATATAGATATACTGAGAGATTAAAACAACAATAAAATGGTAATAAACAGGCTCAGAAGGAAATGTTTCATGTGATTTATCTTTGTAATAGATTATTATTAAATAAATCAATAATGTATAAACACTTACATTTGCACAATTACCTTTGAGGAAAGCACATACTTAGGCTTAAAATGCAAAACAATAAGCCTAATTAAGGATAAAGATCCATTTCCAAAAAACATATAAAACAAAAGTCATTTGAAAGGTTGTATTTACTGTATAAGCTACTCACAGTTTGTTAAATCAAAAAGATTTAATACAGTTAGAAAATGTTAGAAAGTGTTAAAATATACAGTTTAATTGATCACATGTCCTCATTTTTATTGTTTTATTTTTATAATGTGTTTTTGTGAGATGTTGGAAAATACGTCGGCGACGACAAACAAGTACCCTAGTGAAAAAATAGTATACTTAAGCACAATTTATTCATATGTACTTTAGTATAACTAAATGTATTTGTGTCACACTATAAATTGGTATACTTAAAGTCTGTTAAATTGGAACAACTAATTTTGTACTAAATGCATTTTAGTTGTGCCAAAACTATTACACTTTAAGAGTGTTAAACGTGCATTCATATTATACTAATTAATAATTTACTTTTAGTAACTTTAAAACGCACTGCAATGGCAAAGTAAACTTGAAGTGTGTTAATAACATCATTATTGTGTTTTTTTAATGCAAATAATTAATCTTTATAAATTATGGCACAGCTTTACAATTTGTCTTGTACTAACATTCCCAGCATACCAGCTAACTCAGTCACCCAGAGAACATCAGTGACAGACATTTGAACAATGAATGTAGGGAACACTGGATTCGAACACGGGTCGCTGCGACACAAGCGTACTCGCTTTATTAGATGCACCACCAAAGCTGACACAAAATCAATTTTTGTGAAAAAATTGTGAAAGCACAAAATATGGATTTAAAGACTGAATTGCTGAGTAGCCTAGTCTTAATATAGGCGCAGTAAGCGGCACAGTTCCTTTCGTTGGTGGAAGAATGTGAACGTGCAGAACTGCTTATGTTTCAGTGAATGCAGATGGAGTAAAACCATCCGTAACATTTCTCTGCACGCTTCAACTCTCAATGCACTGCACTAGTGTTTCTAATGTAATACGCAATGAAAGGATTTAGCGGTTTGACGGTCTTGCAGTACGCTGCGGATTTAAATGTAACGCATGAATAGAAATTAGTTTAATACATTTTACATTGTTACTTTTCATGCAGTTAAAGCCTCTGAAGTTATTTGACAATTTATTTTTTTGTGTAATTTTAAGGACTGGTCAGGATAATTTTTAATAATTTGTTTAGTAATTCATAATATTTTGACATTTCAAAGTGCAATGTTGCCGTTGTCTGTATGGGACATTAAAGAGCCATTAATGGAGAAAAAAAGTGAGTTGGTGCATTGTAGTGTATTAGGAATATGCTAAAATAAACCCTCTGATCAAGTACGTGAATGTCTTTCACCCAGGGGTGTACTTTTTCGGGCAAGTGTGTTCGCATAGAGGTTTTCAAGAGCCGGTGTGAATAAATATAGATTTAAATTCAAAGAGACAGGATAGTCTGTGCATGATCTGATGTTTTATTCGGACCCAGAATAAGGCGAGATGAACATCGTGGAGCGCTAAACACTCCGTGCAGTGTATGTTTCATTCATACTCGAAGCCAGAGGGCGCTCTCACGCAGAAAGTCGTA
>NW_015652428.1:297221-298688 GCF_001515625.1 Sinocyclocheilus rhinocerous
TATACATATATAAACATTTCTGTCCCCCTCACTTCTGAAATGATGGCTACGCCCCTGCTTTCACCATTTCAAACTAACACTCTTCAAAACAACCCAATAGCTGGGTCAAAACAACCCAATAGCTGGGTTTGTCCCCTTTTAACCCAGCGTTTTTTAGAGTATAGCTATATGTTGTTTACATTTTTACTTTTGTAACTACTTTCTGTATGTATGTAAAGCTGCTTTGCAACCATGCAAAATTGTGAAAAGCACTAAATGTGAAGTGTGGTTAAATTATTAAAAAAGGTAAAGATCATAATTATAAAAAAGTACTGCATGATTATGAATTATTATTATTATTATTTGCAACTCAAAACATTTATTTTTATCTATACTATTTTTATACTCAACAAGTAGAACTCAAGTACAGTGTATTAATCAACAGGTCAACAGTAATTTGACCTGTTGACCTGTTGATTAATTTCAGTAAAATAAATTACTAAAGTATTACTTCAGTATTTAACAAATTAAATAGTTTTATTTGCAAATTGCTCATTGTTACATTTGCGCTGTAGGCAAAAGTTGTGTTTGGAAATTCTGCCCTTACAGCACCTAGCAGAACCATGTTTCTCTCATTTTCTTTGATTTGCCCAAAAAGAAAGTCTCGTTAAAAAATATTTACACAGCATCATATTAAAATAATTTCATTATTCTCAGATTTGAAATACATGGTGAGACTTGTGACTTTAGCTGGAATGAGTTTCTAGACTAAAAGTTTCTTCAGAAAAATGTGCCAAGTCTACAACACAGATTCCCAATAGTGTGCACTCTAGTGAGTTCAGATGTTTAGCAACAGCAAAACTGATGGTTGGTGAATTTCACAGCTTGTGAAAGTTAGGTGAGGAGAAACTGACTTATCAAGCCCCCTTCACTGAACATACTGTAGCCTATATTTAGGCCGATGTTTCAATCACATTATTACAATACTTATTAAGACACTTTTAAGGGGTGAAGGAACAAACAAATATCAATACACAGAATGTGATATTGTCTTTTGTGTCATAGTCTTAGGTGAGAACTCATACAGCAGCCTTAATGATATGACAACATACAGTACAAACAATCCCCACAGACATACATTAAAATGGCCTTTATACATCTACAGGATCATAGGATGAGTTGCTTCATTCATCCCTGACCGAGACTAATTTTTGGCCTGAGTGAGCACTCTTTTCCAAAGGTTTCATCCAGTTGGTTTATATGGGTGTGTGTGTGTGTGTGTGTGTGTGCGTATGCAGTGTTGGGGGTAACGCATTACAAGTAGCGCGAGTTACATAATCAGATTACTTTTTTCAAGTAACTAGTAAAGTAATGCATTACTTTTTAATTTACAAGAGAATATCGGAGTTACTTTTTCAAATAAGTAACGCAAGTTACTTTTTTTTTCAATTTATTGACTGACAGCTCTCCTGTCCCCATGTTGAGAGA
>NW_015652428.1:299331-303969 GCF_001515625.1 Sinocyclocheilus rhinocerous
GTTCCCAAAGCGATGACGTCATCGCAGCATCGAAGTGAGCCTATGAGAGGGAACATCTCGGTTACGTATGTAACCTTGGTTCCCTGAATAGGGGAACGAGATGCTGCGATGACGTCATCGCTTTGGGAACACCTCCGGTGTGACGAATGTCTGAAGCCCTTATACCATCACGCCAATTTATTGGCCAATAGCGCTTAGCACCGCCTCAAGCATATGTCACGTATGCTTATATATGCGTGCTGCGCGCTATTTCATCAGATTTTACACAATGACGAAGGAAGCGCTATCAAGGTACGGAACGGCCAAGCATCGCAGCATCTCGTTCCCCTATTCAGGGAACCAAGGTTACATACGTAACCGTCTGCTCAAGCGGATAAGACCCGGGAGCCAGGAGCCATCCTCACGTCTAGACTATAGAACTTGATGAAGGTGCTAGGAGAGGACTAACCTGCCACAGCACAGACATCTCCCTTCAAAGGCCCTTAAAAAAGAACCTGAGAAGAAGCCACTGCTCTCATAGAATGAGCACGCACCTCTAGAGGCGAAGTCAAACCACGCGCCTCATAGGCTAGAGGTATAGTACTATCTGACTCCACATAGCAGGGGAGAAAACCTCCAACCATTTGCTGAAAGCAAAACTGAGTTTTTTAACTAGGCCTAGGAAGCAGTAAGACTTAACCAGCCTCGGGGCAAAGTCCATACAAGAGGAGCTGACAGAGCCTGCAGATCCTCAGTCCTCAGATTTTGTCCACTTAAGGGCATACAGCGTCTCGTGAAGGGAGCTCTAGAATTAAGAATAGTGTCGGTAATCTCTGCCAAGAGACCGGAACACATTTCAACTCTGCTCAGGGGTCACACCCATTAGTTCCAAAATCCTGATGGCGATGTCCAAATCATGCCCCGAACCCAAGTCAGCAGGTCGTGTCTGAGGGGAACCTCCCAAGGGGGCCGGCTAACAGACTGACCAATTCTGAGTTTTAACCACGCATGAGAGGGCCAAAACAGCACCACCAACAACAGACGTTCACTCTGACCAACCTTACACTGAACAGAATCGTTTGGAAGCAAACGGGTCGACTGGAAGGCATAAGACTGGTCCTGGCCATTCTTGGGCTAGAGCATCCCCACCCAGAGGCGACAGAGGAGACAAGGAAACCAGAGCGGGCAATGCGCATGCATCCTCTCTGACAATCCATGTATGGGACCACAGCCGTGTCATCAGTCCTTGACCTAATGTGACAACCACTCAATTGGGTAAGAACCGTTGGGGTGCCAGAAGAACGCTGCTCCAAACAGTTTGTGTGATTGAGCTAATATCAGCCAATCGTCAAGGTAATGAAAGAATACAGTATTGGTAAGCTTTATTCCAAAAACCAATCTCGGGTTCAGATAGAGACAGAATGAATTTCTGCGTCAGCATCTTGAAATTGCTTACTCCAAGCACAAGGTTAGGTGACGCAAATCCAATCAACCCATAGAAGCTGAATGGTGTAACCATACGACAGCCTGATCCTCCCTATGAGGTCCCGAGACACCTGAGTTGCGGGAAAAACCTCTGAAACAGGAACGGATACTAAAATCAGGCATGCCAGCACCAACCACAGAGTGGGGACTTGGATGTCAATATAGACCCTGCACAATGGCTTTAGGGCTATCCTCTCGATCTCCAAAGCTAAGGCACGAAGAACGGTCAAAATCAGTCCGAACGCAACAAGCGGCGGAACAGTTGATAGAGAGGCAAACGCTTGTAGGTTGCCCACGTTCATACACAGTTCCAACTCAATGCAACAGCGGAGCTGAAAAGAACAGAGTAATTAGTCATGCAAACCCCTGCTTGGTAGCATGAAGCACCCAGCATCTCTAGTGCACAATAATGTTTTATGCTGCAGTCACAATGCAGCCAGTCATGTGAAGCGAGTGTTGGTAGCAGAAGCGCTGCATCAATCACATGAAGTAGGCTGACCATGGTGAGCATTAATAGCCTGCCATAAGAGATACTCTTACACGTGAACTCATTCCCACAGTAGCTCAGCTCAGTGCATCTCAGTTGGGATGAGAAGAATAATGATTAGTTATGCAAATAGTGTTGGTAGCCTGAAGTGCCAAAACCATGTTGCACGACAAATGTGTGTTGCAAAACTCCACAGAGCCAGCTCATAGCACAGAGTCCACTATTTGTTCCAGCTCAAAACAGCAGTGGAGCTGAAAGAATAATAATTATTAGCCGGGCAGACTAGTGTTTAGTAGCATGAAGCGCCAAAAACCATAGCGCACGGCAAATGTCAGCTGTGGAGTCCGTGCTTAAAAACAGTCACATGAACAACAGTTGGAAGCGTAAGCGCCAAATCAATGTACGTGCCCTAATTAATGCAGTGCAGGAGTGGAGACAGGGAAAAACCCGCTCACTCCACAGCCCGAGTCACTATGGCATTAGGTGTAAAACAGCTTGCCATAGGAATTTACTCTAGATATGTGAGCGTGCCCACTGATTTGTTCCAGCTCAAAGCATCAGCGGAGCTGAAAGAAAAATGAACAGCCGGGCAGATTAAGGCTTGGTAGCATGAAGCGCCAAGACCATAATGTATGACAAACACCCGCTGCAGGACTCCTAGAGTCTGTTCCTAAAAGCAGTACACAAAATAAGAGCTGGAAGCGTAAGCACCAATTCAATGCACGTGCCTGCATTAGTGTAGCGCGAAAGTAGAGAGAGAGAACGATAGGAAAACCGGTCTGCTCAACTCTACAACCTGAGCCATATAGCTTTAAATGTTAAAACAGCTTGCCACTTAATGTTTCAGCTCAACGCAGCAGCAGAGCTGAAAGAAATATTATATTACTCGGGCAGACCAACGCTCGGTAGCATGAAGCGCCAAGACCATGGTGCACGACAAAATATCTGCTGCAGGACTCCTCAGAGTCTGCGTCTAAAAAGTACACGAACAAGAGTTGGACGCTTAAGCGCCAAATCAAATGAACGTGACTGCGTCAGTGCAGCGCAGCAGGTAACGTTAGAGAGAGAGGGGGAAAACCGCCAGCTCACTGTTATAGCTTGCTATAAGAATACTCAGCAGCAGAGCTGAAAGAAATATTATATTACTCGGGCAGACCAACGCTCGGTAGCATGAAGCGCCAAGACCATGGTGCACGACAAAATATCTGCTGCAGTACTCCTCAGAGTCTGCGTCTAAAAAGTACACGAACAAGAGTTGGACACTTAAGCGCCAAACCAAATGAACGTGACTGCGTCAGTGCAGCGCAGCAGGTAACGTTAGAGAGAGAGAGGGGAAAAACCCTGCCAGCTCACTGTTATAGCTTGCTATAAGAATACTCAGAAACACGTGAGCTCTTCCACTTGTTTCAGCTCGACGCAGCAACAGAGCTGAAATAAGTAGTCGGGCAACTAATGCTTGGTAGCTCGAAGCGCAAAAATCATAGTGCACAACAAACATCTGCTGCAGGACTCCTCGGAGTCTGCGTCTAAAAAGAGTACACGAACAAAGAGTTGGAAGCATAAGCGCCAAATCAAATGAACGTGTCTGCAATAGTACAGCGCAGCTGGTAACATTAAAGGGGTCATATGATGCGATTTCATTTTTTCCTTTCTCTTTGGAGTGTTACAAGCTCTTGGTGCATAAAGAAGATCTGTAAAGTTGTAAAGACTAAAGTCTCAAATCCAAAGAGATATTCTTTATAAAAGTTAAGAGTTAGCCACACCTACCTAAAACGGCTCGTTCGAACACGCCCCCACATATCTACCTCACTATGTGGGAAGATTTGCATAACGCCGCCCAAATGTTCACGCAAAGAAAGAAGGCGTAACTTTTATTCTCACTGTAGTATTGTTGCCGCTGCCGCCATGTCCTGAAGACGCTGTGTGCTTCGTTGGGAAAGCAATGCTTTTGTTTCAGCTCAATGCAGCAGCGGAGCTGAAAGAAATAGTAATTAGTCGGGCAGACTAATGCTTGGTAGCTCGAAGCGCCAAAAACATAGTGCACAAATAACTTCTGCTGCGCGACTGCTCAAGAGTCTGCGTCTAAAAATAGTACACGAACACGAGTTGGAAGCATAAGCGCCAAATCATATGAAGGTGTCTGCATTAGTACAGCGCAGCTGGTAACGTTAAAGAGAGAGGCGGAAACCCGCCTACTCACTGTTATAGCTTGCTATAAGAAATACTCTGAAACACCTGAGCTCTTCCACTTATTTGTTTCAGCTCAATGCAGCCGCGGAGCTGAAATAAATAGTAATTAGTCGGGCAAACTAATGTTTGGTAGCTCGAAGCGCCAAAAACAGTGCACAAATAACTTCTGCTGCATGACTCCTCAGAGTCTGTCTAAAAAGAGTACACGAACACGAGATGGAAGCATAAGCGCCAAATCAAATGAACGTGTCTGCATTAGTGCCCTTTCATGTGGTTTAATAAACTTGAGAAACACTTGATCCAGGGAGGGGGTAGAGCAACGGGTATTTTATATCAGTAAACTCGCCCTGTAACCCACAGTTTATATCTACAGCTTGTGTCGCCTGCGAGCTCGAGCCCGAGGCTGCTGTAGAGTATGCATCATCTAATCCGCAGCCGAAAGAATCGATTAGGAGCTTCCGGAGCGGGAATCAGATTTGACTAACCACCTGACTCAC
>NW_015652428.1:303991-304425 GCF_001515625.1 Sinocyclocheilus rhinocerous
AAACTCATTGTGTCCGCCTTAGAGGAGTAAACTGCTCTATATAAATAGATGGCTTAGAACACAAGAATCTCTTTCTGACGGGCAACAGATGATTCGCTTCCTGAAGGAATCTGATGAAATAGCGCGCAGCACGCATATATAAGCATACATGACCTATGCTTGAGGCGGTGCTAAGCGCTATTGGCCAATAAATTGGCGTGATGGTATAAGGGCTTCAGACATTCGTCACACGGGAGGTGTTCCCAAAGCGATGACGTCATCGCAGCATCTAAGTGAGCCTATGAGAGGGAACTGCAGACATGGAGGAAATGAGTGAAAAGTCTATTAAGACTCGTTTTCTTTTCTTCTTCTTCTGTTGTTATGTTGCACATTAGCAACATATTAGTGCACTGCTGCCTCTCACTGGTTTATTAATGTCATTGGTTCCTTTGTGG
>NW_015652428.1:304867-328438 GCF_001515625.1 Sinocyclocheilus rhinocerous
TATATATATATATATATATATATTTCATCCTTCCCCAAATGCATTAGTAAAAAGTATTTAGTATTAGTATTTTACAAATTAATTTGTAGTGCACTAAGTTTGTGCTAGATGAAAGCATGAAATAACTACATTTAGAATGTATTTTCAGTTAGTATAGACATGTCAATCTATTTTTAGTATACTTATCATGAAATAAATATATTTTAAATACAATTAAGTATATTTATTTTTCACTAGGGTATATAATGTTAAAAGAACCAAAGAAGAACCCTCTAGTATGAGGATGGCATTGGTTTGTCAGCATTTTAAAAATAGTTTTCACCATTTATTCACCTTCTTCTTCTTCTTTTTTTTTAAGTTCACTTCAAATGGTCTTGCAACCCTTTAATTTATTTAATTTATTTATTTAATAATAATCTATGTATTGTTATAGCTGGATGTAGACCCTTCTGATATTTCCAAGATCCTTCAGTTCCCCAAAATGACCAGTAGATGTCAGCAAACACAGTCAAGGCCAAGCCGCAAGTCCATAAATGTAATAATTTCAATGACAGATCATTTCAAACCTTAAAACTCCTGTTTGTTTGTGTTTTAATGAAGGTGTGGCGGTGTGCATCAATCTCTATAATTGCTTCATATTCTTATCTACATTCAAAACTGCAAACAAGTGTTTTTTTTTATGATGGGGTTAACCTAAGACAAAGCCCTAGAGTAAACTTTCTTAAACTGCCCTCATCTCTTATTTTACTATTGCGACAGATCATTTTAAACCTAAAACATAAAAGTCAATAAGCTGCTCATGCTCTTGTTTGTTTGCTTTTTTGTGCATCAATCTCTATAATTGCTTAATAGTCTTATCTTTCTAAACTGCAAACAAGTGTTTTTTTATGATTTGACAAAAATATATCACATAAAACATGCAGTTCTTGAAACTTCTGGAATCACAAAACGAACCACAGTTAATTAATTCAATAAACCAGCACTACCAGTTTCTGTAAATAAAATGTTAAAACAAGAAGCTTTGCATTACAGCAGAAATATCTTAGCCTGCAGTATATGGGGGGCCTCTAAATATTGTTTTGGACAACAAGGACCCTTTACATCAAAAAGTTTGAGAACCACTGATCTAGAATATTATTGAAAGTATAAATATGAAACAAATGCAATGAAAATCTGTGCATTACAGCAGTCTTTGCATTTCTATTTGTGATATTGTTGGCCTTCTGAACTTTACTATTACATTTATGTACACAGGCTGATAATACAGATTTAGGTTAAAGCAACAAGTCCGAAGGTTGGCCATGAACTATGCAAATTTAAATAATGCTTTAACTGACTGTTGTGTAAGAGCAAAGATAATCTATTTTCTCAGTGAAATCTGCCCTTAGGTCTTATCCACTATTACGCTTTACTAGTGTTGTTGGTTTGGTTCAGTAAGATCTCAAACATGGCTCAGCAGGAATACAAAATGCTTAGTGACAAAATGTTCACCTACAAAGGAACTGTCATAACTTTGACAGAAAATTATGATCTCACTCCAGAATATATTGACAGTTTAGAGGATTTTGAAACAAAGGATGATGATGTCTTTGTTGTTACCTTCCCCAAATCTGGTAAGTGAGATGTATGTAAAATAAATTACCTCTGTAGTCAAACTTTCTGCATACTTTGACTTTGCCCATTTAAGCTATAACGGAAAAGTGTGAACTTTTCATTCGCACATGCATGTTCAATGTAATAACATAAATGTTTAACATTATTCAATCAAGCCCAATGTATTTTATAACTAACTCTATGCCGGTTTCTCAGGTACGGTGTGGACCCAACGGATCATGACGTTAATATACGCGGAAGATTTCCCAGACAAAGCCAACCAAATCACATACGAGCAGATGCCCTGGCTGGAGTATCGGATGACAGGGAGAGATTACAGCACACGTCCATGTCCGAGACTCTTCTGCTCACATTTACTCCAGCCGCTGATGCCCAAAATGCTGCAAAGAAAAGGAAAAGTGTGTATGCGTTCCATCAGATGATGGCTTGATGTAATGCACGTTTTAATACGCCTGTCTTTGCTTTCAGGTCATCTATGTCATGAGAAACCCTAAAGATGTCATGGTGTCATATTTCCATTTTTCCAACAACATGAAAAACCTGGATTCTTCTGAGAGCTTCAATGAGATGCTGGAAAAATTCTTCACCGGATGCAGTAAGAGCCAAAACAATACAGCCTAAGTCTATACAGTATATAATTTTTTGCAAAACAGATGAAATACATGAAGACTCATTTTTAAAAAAAGTTTTATGGACAGATAGTTGACAGTGTGGACAGTATGACTGAGAGTGACTCTTGAGGTACCAGCACCAGTTTAAGTCGTGGAGTCGTGGTGTGAGCTGCTACTAACAATGAGCAAGATGGACCTTTCAGAGTAGGAGATGGACTTAAAATTAATTCTCAAAACTTACTGCCATTCTGGAAGATAATTTCTGTGGTGCAAGAGGAAGTGGTCCTGGTCCCTTAACAGTCACTCTCAACCTCAATCTGTCTATTAAGCCTTTATACATGTGATTTGCATGTATTTCACAACACTTCAGCTTGCGGTTCTTAGATGGGGTCATGTTTCAGGATTCTTTACCTTAGCAAATTCTCTGAGAGCCTTCTGAAGGTACTTCTGAAGACTCCAAGTAGTTTGCAGTTCTGGAAAATAGTAGCACAGGACTGAAGTGTTCCCGATGGTTTAATTCTTGGTTTAACACCTAATTCTTCACCTAATTCAAGTCTTTTGCAGTTGATACCTTTTCTTCTCAACTTGTGACCCTGTTGCCTCACTGAGCAATTTTTATAATCTAAATCTCTTTTTTTGGACATTTTACCTGTTTAATAACTACACACATCTGAATATAAAGTGTTTTTCACTTCCATCCCTCATTAATACAAAATTATATCTTATAAATGATATATAATGAATGATAGTTATTAAGATTTATGTGATTTGGAATTAGTACAATGTGCTATAACTTTTATATACTCCTCAGTGTAGGTTAACTTAGTACAAAAATAAAGAGTCTTGAACCTGTTGCGAAGTTTGAAAAACACTAATGTTGTGTCTGGTTTGTAGTGGTTGGTGGCTGTTGGTTTGACCATGTTAAAGGATGGATCACAAATAAAGACAAATACAACATCCTGATCCTTACTTATGAAGAAATGATTAAGGTGAGACAGGTTTGGCCTATGACCCCCTTGACCTTTCCATCAAACTTTCTTTGGAGTTATTGTACTGTATATATGTGTGTGTGTGTGTGTGTGTGTAAGGAATAATTGACGATGGGCCGTTGAATGGTTGTGATTACACCTAATAATTCAATTCTAATAATTACACGGGATGCTTATACTTACCTGTCTTTCCTTAGTTAGTTGGTCTTTATGTTTATGTGTGTGTGTGTGTGTTTCATTATCATGTATTAAAGTGTGGTTCCGTTACAGTCTAGTTGTCCGGTGTCATCTGTTTTAGATGTGTTGTATATTGCTCTGTTCATGTTGGATTACCTGTTAGATTTATTAAATATTACATATTTGCCTTCATCTTCATCTTCATGTGTGTTTATACAACCGCCCGTGTGACAGAACACTGGTCCACAAAGAAAACCAGTAGCGGCGTGTCATTTAAACTCTTATTTTCGTTTTGTCAATGGTTTTTTTTCTATGGATCACGTTGCCGCCGTTCATCTGCTTTGCCTTGAGCACGGAGCTTTGCGGTCTATGTGGAGTGGGTGCTCCACTGCGAGGAGCGACAGCCTGAGCCCACCGCAGATGGAGATAATGCCTCAGTCGTGACATCAGAGCCATCACCAGAAAGAACAATGCCAACAGCAAGCCAAAGGGGACCTCCTCCGAACAGGTGTGCGTGTCGACTGTCTCATTAATTGCAGAGGCAGTACTCGTGGAATTTGTCCCTCTGTTTCACCTCCGTTCAGTGGTGGGGCTCCATCTCGGGCTTCCTGGAAGTCTTCGTCTCCTGCACCTGAGGAGCCCGTGGCTCTGCCTCCGGCTTCAGATGACTCCACTCCACCCCATCCCGTTATCCAGACACCTGTTCTACTCCCACCCTCGATTCCGGCATGAACTATTGGCTATTCGGCCTCACTGGGCTCCCTTGGTCAGTCAGCTCCACCAGGGTTGGACTTCACCACACCTCCGCTGTGGATTCCTTCCTTCCTCAGTCGCTCCAGCTCACCCTCTGGTCTCTAGATCCCCACCTACATCTCGGGCGATCATTGCTATGGTTCTGTCGCAGATGTCTTGATCCGTTGCTCCACCTCCTCAGCTCTCTGTCTGCGCAGCGGGCTTCCCCTCCATCACCGTCGTCGCCTCTGAGCGCAGTCCTGGCTGTGGCCTGTGTTTCCATCTGTCCTCTCCTGCTCAAGGCTCCTCCCTGGCTCTCACCAGTGAGGTGAGGTTGCTAATTCCAAAACATCATTTTAGACCTAGTAATGGAGGCTTGAGCCGTTGATAGCAGACAATGCAGTTGATAATGAAGTTATCAGAGAGAGAGATTGATTAAGCATGTGTGAATTACCTGAGTTTGTGCGACTCTCAATGTCAGCAGCGTCTCTGCTACTAGCGAAACTGTAAGTTCATCTTCTTCAAGAACAGTGCCGTTATTACCTCTTTAGTGAGAAATGTTCTGTAGCTTTAAAAGTTGCGGAGCTATTTACTGATAAAAAACGTCGGAGCAGCGCTGACAACACGTTTCTGTGTGAGTGTGTGTCCGTACTGTATGTGTGTGCATTTGTCAGAGAGTGAGAGAAAGATAGTATTTGTATCCATAAATAATAAAACATAATATTGTGGCAAAATTATGGAAATAATTTGTCATTTTTATCTTATTGTTTACTATTTTTATTAGCTTGGTAAGTCACATTGTGGGTTTTAGTTATTTTGCTTTTGTAGGCTGTAAGGACCTTTGAAATAACTGAAATCATTTGGTAAAGTGATATGGACATGTAATGCAGTCAAGACCTGCCTGGAACTACTTTAGCCATGCGTTTCCCTGAAGATAATTGCAGACCTTAAAGGGGTCATATGATGCCTTTTTAAAGATCATTATTTTGTGTATTTGGTGTAACAGAATATGTTGACATGCTTTAATGTTCAAAAAACATTATTTTTCAAATACTGTACATTATTGTAGGTCCTCTATGCCCCGCCTCTCTCAAACGCTTCGTTTTCTACAAAGTCCCTCCTTCCGACAAGCACAGTCTGCTCTGATTGGCCAGCTGACCCAGTGCATTGTGATTGGCCGAACACCGCAAGCACTCGTTGGAAATGTAAGCCCCTTACCATGATCGCGAGCTTCATCTTTCAAAATAAAGACAGAGCCCGAAAAAGGAACAGAGTCGCGTGACAGACACAGTGATGAAGCTGGTATGAAGCCATGGTTAAGACAGCTGACTCCACTGTGATGTGACACTGTGTCTCTCTGATAAAGTGGTGGAGGCAGCCACGTTCAATCACATGAAGAAAGACCCCTTGGCCAACTATGAATCCCTTTCTCTGAATGCCACAGACCGTCCAAAAGGATTTTTTTTGCGCAAAGGTAAGACAAGCAGTGTCAAATAAAGCATCAAGATACAAATATATAAATGTGTCACCTTCATGTTAATAAAATTTTTGCATGTATTATTTAAACATTATTTCAACGTTTATTATTAAATTTATTAACATTACATTCATTAATAAATGTAATAAGTGTCTAATATCAGCAGCAATAGGAAAATGTTATATTAAAGGGATAGTTCACCCAAAAATTTTGTCATGAATTACTCACCCTCATGTCGTTCTAAACCCGTAAGACCTTCGTTCATCTTCGGAACACAAATTGTGGTACTCTCGTGAATAGCGACGGAGAATGACCTGGAAGAGAACAAAATCGTTGAATAAAATTGTTATTTTTGTTTTCTTTGCGTACAAAAATATTCTCTTAGCTTCATAACATTACGGTTGAACCACTGATACCTCATGGACTATTTTATCAATGTCCTTACTGCCTTTCTGGGCCATGAAATATGGTAGTTGCATTGCTGTTTATGGAGGGTCAGAAAGCTCTCAGATTTCATCAAAAATATCTTAATTTGTGTTCTGAAGATAAACGAAGGTCTTGCAGGTTTGGAACGACACGAGGGTGAGTAATTAATGACAGATTTTTCATATCCCTTTAATGTTTGCAACCTGCTGTGTTACAGGAACAGTTGGGGACTGGAAGAACTCTTTAACTGTGGCTCAGAGTGAATGTTTTGACCGCGTCTACCAGGAAAGAATGAAGGACGTACCTCTTAACATGATCTGGGACATCTCAGAATTGCATGGCTGAAAACTCAAGACGTGGCATCCATTTTACAAGCTAACAAAGATAAAACACTATCATGATAATAAAAGGAACGTATAATGTGAATTGATGTGTTGGACCATATCAAAAGACATAACAATCAGGGATTGATGAGGTTAATATTGGCCTTCTGAACTTCATGTGGTGTGAAAAATGAATTTTAAAAGTACAAATATTCCAATGATTTTTTTTTCATTCGGCCCCTTGTCTGTTTACTTTTTCATTATTATTTTTTAGGTTCACTTCAGTGGTCATGTGGTGTAAAAAAAATAAGCCTCCCAGGTTTATTACTGTTTGTTTACTTCCTGTGAGTGATTTATTCATTCACTTTGTTTACAAAGAAAAATCTTTTCTCTTTGTAAATCTTTTTATCTAAATAAATCTGAAAATAACTTATGAAATTAACTGTGACTTTTTACTTTTCACAATCAAATTAATCAAATGGGTTGCAAATCCTCTTTCATACAGTTTGTTTGTTTGTTTTTTATTTCAAAAACGAAAACTTTTTACCATCTCTTCACTGAAAGAAAAGGTCACTATTTCAATGTTCATGAGCATGCAAGAAATATATTGAGTTAAAGGAATAGCAATTAGGTTTGAAGTCAAATTTCTTATCTTAAAAGTCTCAACCAATTACTTTACAAATTTAGTTCTCAGAGGTGTAGGATTTGTTATGTCAGATTGTCGATCAATCTAATCTCGTATCTTCAGGTAGTCTCAGAGAAATTTGCTAATCCTGGTCCTTTTGCATGATTGGCTCTCCAGATGATCGGATTAGGTGACCCGTGTGTGGAAAAAGAGGCGCGAAAAGAGAGAGGGAGAACTGCGCTCGACAAACGCCATTACTTTCAAACTCAGGCTCTATGTAAGACTAAATCTAGGTGTGTATCACACACTCGTTAAAATGTGTGTAAATCTTGGTCCAAACGATTCAGTCCGTGAATGAACTTCGGATAATTTAGATGGAATCATGAACCGATTCAGGACTAACTAATGGAAGCGATTCATTGAAGAGCACTGACTCAAAAGAGTGAATCGTTCATGAATCGGGCATCGCCATTTCTGATTCTAAACAACCGACAGAAAATACAGGACATGCAAATTGTCGACTGAAATATTGTTAGAAAAAATTTTTTTTTTTTTTTTTTAAATGCTAAATACACTTTCACGGTAAGTTGTCAGATGAGAGAAAGCGAACATCTGCAGTCTGATCAAATCCAAAATAACAAAGATTGGCAGGTTTTAGTCTATTTTAATATTGCAGATTTTTTTTTCTGCAGGAGCACTATGGAGGACTTAAAAAAAATATATAAATAAATAAAAAAAATAAAAAAAAACCGCACATTATGTATTTATTTCTCAATCTGAAAGATGCGACGATGCGTCCCCGATACCCGAGAGATTACATTAAATATCTTGACGTCTGTGATCAAAGTATTACAGTGAAATTTGTTTTTTTTTTCACTGGAAAAGAGGTAGCCTACAGTGTGTGGTACAACTTTGTCTCAGCATTTTTCGTCATTTTAAATCACCTTTTTGATTTTTCTTTTCAACTACTTCTTGCAAGCACTTAAGTAAAAAAAAATCCCCCTATGCAGCAAGTTAAATGTTTTAACTATTAATTGTATAATAATGGTATTTCATGTATTTTGTAATAGTTATAACTACTTTAGACACTTCTGATATTTCTAAGATGCTTCAGTTCCCCAAAATGACCGGTAGATGTCAGCAAACACTGTCAAGTTCATAACATAAGTACCAAGTTTGGCAAAAAGCGGATTCGAACTCAGGTCAATTGCATCAAAAAGACTACAGCAGGCCTGCCTCGGTGCTTTATAATCTGTGCCACTGGAGCTGGTGTTTGATAATCTCTTATGTAATGTTGACTATGCCAATCACATGTTGGTGGGCGGAGTTAGTGTAAATAGCTTCTGCCAACAAGTTAGCCACTTCATAAAGAGCCATTAATTTTACATTTAAAAAATAAGAATAATTAAATTGTAAATAATAATAATAATAATAATTTCAGTGTGTGTGTGTGTGTGTGTGTGTGTGTTTTAATGAAGATATACAGTGTAGTTTGTGCATCAGTCTCTTTGCTTCAAACTTTTGTAGTCTTTATCTAGGCCTACGTTCAAAACTGCAAACAAGTGTTATGATGATGGGATTAACCTGGGACAAAGCCCTAGAGTAAACTTTTTTAAACTGCCCTCATCACTTATTTAACTACTGCGTGACTTTTAACCGTGTTGTTTTCAATGTTAGGTTTAGAAATGGGCTTAAATGATCCCATATAAAGAGATATTACAAAGATAAATCACATGAAACATTTCCTTCTGAGCCTGTTTATGACCATTTTATTGATGTTTTATTCTCTCAGTATATCTATATCAGCGGTTCTCAACCAGGGGACTGGGGCCCAAAAGGGGCCCTCAGCAAATCTCCAAGAGGGGCCACAGAAAGACTTTAAAATATTTAAAATAATAAATTATTGTTAATATATTAACATAATTTAACTCATCTGAATTAAAATGCTAAATCACAAAACAATAATGTAGTATCTTTGTCATAATTACAGCAGAGTTCAAAGGTTGGCCATGAACTAAGCAAAAGCAAATAACACTTTAACTTGCTATTGTGTAACAGCTCTTTTCTCAGTGAAATCTGGCCCTGGATATATCAAGGTCTTCTCTGCTATTTATGCTCTTTAGTATTGTAAGATCTCAAACATGGCTCAGCAGGAATACAAAATGCTTGGTGACAAAATGTTCACCTACAAAGGAACTGTCATAACTTTGACAGAAAATTATGATCTCACTCCAGAATATATTGACAGTTTAGAGGATTTTGAAACAAAGGATGATGATGTTTTTGTTGTTACCTTCCCCAAATCTGGTAAGTGAGATGTTAAGCTGTATTTCTTATGTCTATTTCAAAGTACCTCTTTAGTCAAACTTTCAGCACACTTTGACTTTGACACTGTTTAAAATAGCATAACAATGTGAATTATGCATTACCACGTAAATGTTGAATTAAAAAAATTGAATCAAGCCCAATGTATTTTAACTCTACACCTGTCTCTCAGGTACAGTGTGGACCCAACGGATAATGACATTAATATACGCTGAAGATTTCCCAGACAAAGCCAACCAAATCACAGCCGAGCAGATGCCCTGGATAGAGTATCGGATGACAGGGAAAGATTACAGCACACGTCCATCTCCAAGACTCTTCTGCTCACATTTACTCCAGCCGCTGATGCCCAAAATGCTGCAAAGAAAAGGAAAAGTGTGTATGCGTTCATCAATCGATTCATAAACTGGCTTGATGTAATGCACGTTTTAATACGCCTGTCTTTGCTTTCAGGTCATCTATGTCATGAGAAACCCTAAAGATGTCATGGTGTCATATTTCCATTTTTCCAACAACATGAAAAACCTGGATTCTTCTGAGAGCTTCAATGAGATGCTGGAAAAATTCTTCACCGGATGCAGTAAGAGCCAAAACATTATAGCCCATTAGAGGTTTTATGGACAGATGGTTGACAGTGTGGACAGTATGAATGAGAGTTTAAAGTTTAAGTCAGACAACAGCATGGTGTAAGGGAGTTGTGGTGCGAGCTGCTACTAACAATGAGCAAGATGGACCTTTCAGAGTAGGAGATGGACTTAAAATTAACTCTCAAAACTTACTGCCATTCTGGAAGATAATTTCTGTGGTGCAAGAGGAAGTGGTGCTGGTCCCTCAACAGTCACTCTCAACCTCAATCTGTCTATCAATCTTTTTTTTTAAATTGTCTTAATGTATTTCACAACACTTCAGCTTGCGGTTCTTAGATGGGGTCATGTTTCAGGATTCTTTACCTTAGCAAAGTCTCTGAGAGCCTTCTGAAGGTACTTCTGAAGACTCCAAGTAGTTTGCAGTTTCTCCAAGTGTTCCTGATGATTTAATTCTTGGTTTAACACCTAATTCCTCACCTTGAATCTTAAATTATTTTGTAGTTAATAAATGTTCTTCTCAACCTGCTTTTGTGGCCCTGCTTCCTGTTTCTGGTTTGTAGTGATTGGTGGCTGTTGGTTTGACCATGTTAAAGGATGGATCACAAATAAAGACAAATACAACATCCTGATCCTTACTTATGAAGAAATGATTAAGGTGAGACAGGTTTGGCTTATGACCCTTTGACCTTTCCATTAAAACGTATTTTGAGTTATTGTACTTCTCTTTGGATATATATGAATCTCTGTAGACTAACTGATTAAATGTATAAATCTTTCATTAGGACCTCAGATCCGTCATTGTGAAAATCTGTGAGTTTGTGGGAAAGAATCTGTCAGATGCAGCGATTGATAAAGTGGTGGAGGCAGTCACGTTCAAGCACATGAAGAAAGACCCCTTGGCCAACTATGAATCCCTTCCTCAGAATGTCACAGACCGTCCAAAAGGACTCTTTTTGCGCAAAGGTAAGACAAAAGTGAAAAATTAAGAGTTGGACATTTAAGCAGCATCAAATAAAGCTTTAAGATATAAATATATACATTTATCACCTTCATGATAATATAATTTTTCAAGTGGTTTTCAATTATTTAAAATTGCATTATTACATGTGATAAGTGTGACACATCAGTGGGAAAATGTTATATTAATGTTTTCAACCTGCTGTTTTACAGGAACAGTTGGGGACTGGAAGAAATCTTTAACTGTGGCTCAGAGTGAATGTTTTGACCGCGTCTACCAGGAAAGAATGAAGGACGTACCTCTTAACATGATCTGGGACATCTCAGAATTGCAGGGATGAAAACTCAAGACGTGGCATTCATTTTACGAACTAATAAACCGTTAATATGTGAATGGATGTGTTGGCTATCATATCAAAACAGATAACAGTCAGGGAGTGATGAGGTTTATTGACCTTCTGAACTTTATGAGTACATATATGTACAAAGGCTGATAATAAAAATTTAGGTTGAAGAAATGAGTCCAAAGGTTGGCCATTAACTACACAAAAATAAACAGCTTTGACTATTGTGCAACGTCTCTTTTCTCAATGAAATCTGCCTCTGGATATATTCTCCGCTATTTACAGTCGTTGGTTTGACTCAGTAAGATCTCAAACATGGCTCAGCAGGAATACAAAATGCTTAGTGACAAAATGTTCACCTACAAAGGAACTGTCATAACTTTGGAGAACAATCATGATCTTACTCCAGCTTTGATTGGATGTTGGAAAATGTTTTCACATGATGCAGTAAGAGCCAAAACCAACATACTGCATTTTTGGTATATCAGACACTTAGTTCATTCATTATACTGTATGTATCTCTCTCTCTCTCTCTCTCTGTGTGTGTGTGAGTGTGTGTGTGTGTGTGTGTGTGTGTGTGTTGAACCTGCATAAAGTTTGAAAAACACTAATGTTGTGTCTGGTTTGTAGTGATTGGTGGCTGTTGGTTTGACCATGTTAAAGGATGGATCGCAAATAGAGACAAATACAACATCCTGATCCTTACTTATGAAGAAATGATTAAGGTGAGACTGGTTTGACTTATGACCTTTTGACCTTTCCATCAAACTTATTTTGAGTTATTGTAGCCTACTTGAAATGTACAAATCTTTTATCAGGACCTCAGATCCGTTGTTGTGAAAATCTGTGAGTTTGTGGGAAAGAATCTGTCAGATGCAGCGATTGATAAAGTGGTGGAGGCAGCCACGTTCAAGCACATGAAGAAAGACCCCTTGGCCAACTATGAATCCCTTTCTCTGAATGCCACAGACCGTCCAAAAGGATTTTTATTTCCTGAGCAAAGGTCAGACCAAAGTAAAAAATCTAGAGTTCGTCATTTACGCAGTGCCAAATAAAGCATCAAGATATAAAGATGTAAAATTCAAAGAACATTTTTTTTTCAATCACCTTCATGATAATATAATAATTTTCATTATTATAATAATTTAATTTTCCCTGCCTGTCTCATTCAGGCCTGTGGACAATCCAGTAATTATTCATGCAACATAGGAGTCACAGAAGACTTTTGAAATAGTTCATTATTTAAAAGTTTATTATTTAATATGATGTGTGACAAATCAGTGGCAGTGGGAAAATGTTATATTAATTAACATATATAAACGTTACATGTTTTCAACCTGCTGTGTTACAGGAACAGTTGGGGGCTGGAAGAACTCTTTAACCGTGTTTTGACCGCGTCTAACAAGAAAGAATGAAGGACTTTACAATTCTGGGACATCTCAGAATTGCATGACTGAAAAGATGTGAAATAAATTTTACAAACTAATAAATATAAAACACTATCACAATAATAAAATGAAGGTATACTATGTAATTGGATGTGTTGGCTACACAACCATATCAAAACAGATACCAGATAACTAGTCTTGATGGAGGTTAAAGGGTTATTGTGAACATTATGTAAAATGTGCAAACAATATGAATTTACAGTCTGTATTTTTCAACCAGTTTTTTATTTGATCAGTATAATTTTTATATTGAAGTTGTAAATGTTAAATAAACAAAAATAAATAAATAAAATGAAATACATTAAATGTTGGTCAATCTAAATCTCAAAATGAATTGTCTCTATATTGCTTTGAAAGTCTAAGAACTATATATATATATATATATTAAATTAAATCATTATTTAATCAAGCAAACATATTAAATACAGTTTTGTGTGATATATGAAAAAAACAATGATGTGATATGCTATGCTCTGCAGTACTTGTCCAGAAGGGGGCGGTCTGCCAGTGCTGGTTGTCATGGGTGAAGCAGGTGAGGCCAGGCATGCTGCAAGTGTCATTATTATGGAGGCGCTTCAGGAGCTTCCTCAGCTTTTTCCTGCGTTTCTGCTCTTTCATCAGCCACTGTTTCTTATCTTTGGAGGTCTTTCTACTAGATTAAAAGAACAGATATCTTCACTACCTACAGTAATCAACTGTCAACTGTAGATTGCAACATTAGTGATAAGGCGTTAGTGTGCCTTCCTTCAGCTTTATGACAGATAATGAATGAAAACCTACTTGACAGAATGCATCCGGCCTGATTTGAGTTTGAACAGTGCCCTATTGTTGTGTTGATACCTTTAAAGAAAACATTACACGATTATGTCAAATGTGTGATCAAGTCAACACTTAATGAAAGTATGAAAACCTTTTTTACGTAAAGGTGGAGGCTTACATGTTTTGGTTGCATTCACACTCTTTCGGTCGAACCTGCTTTAGATGTCCTTTCACCTCTCTGAGATTCTTTATTTTGGTCTGCAATGTCTCAATCTATTCAAAGAGCAAACATTTTTTAATAGCAAAATCAGTTGTTTGTTTTTATTCAGATTGTTTAAGAACAACTTCATAATCTTACCTCATGCTCAATGTGTAGTTTGTGATCTTTCCATGCTTGTAGAGATTTATATAATCCACCATCGCATCTGACTGTGTCGTTCATCAGTATTGAGCATCTGAACAAAAAAGTAAAGTTCCTTTTTCAGTTGTCTATCTAGGTTTTAAACAAGTATGCATGCTTATTAGATTTTCACTGATACTAGTTGTTATCATACACAGTAACGGACTATCTGTGTTTTACCTGTAGGTGACTTTAAGAGCAGCAGGTGGCGTGAGGGAGTTGAAGTTGTTGTCTGTGGGTCCCATTCCGCTATATTCTACATTCTCTCCATACACTGCCTGCTTTCTGCCTAGCATGAGGCTGGTGTTGAGGTCGAGTG
Organism: Sinocyclocheilus rhinocerous; assembly: GCF_001515625.1. Classification (NCBI taxonomy): domain Eukaryota; kingdom Metazoa; phylum Chordata; class Actinopteri; order Cypriniformes; family Cyprinidae; genus Sinocyclocheilus; species Sinocyclocheilus rhinocerous. Next base: position 318,981 of record NW_015652428.1, read on the forward strand.
GCTGGTAGCCTTTCTCCAGGTCCAGAGTGTAGACATTTGAGTCCAAGTGATAAGAGACAGAACGTGCCCAACGATTACGTGGTAAACTTTTCTTGGTCTTCAACTCTGGAATTAACATTGAAAAATTGCTTACAGAACATTCCTATAGAATTATTTCTCAAACTGATATCATATCAATATCATATATGCATATGAATATATTCAACCACCAGATGGAGACATTTGTACTGAAAAGAGTAGGTGCTTTTATATATTATATATATATATACTATATATATATATATATATATATATATATATTAAATTAAATGACTTCATTTAGAACGTTATTCTGGAAACTAAAATTAGAATTAAATCTATATTTATATTACATTTAATTTCAAGATACTGTTAATATTATTATTACCTTTTTTTATTATTATTATTATTTATTATTATTTGGCTATAATCCGGAATATTATGAATGAATTTACAAAGCTATCGTATTAAATGCAATAAACACTAATACCAAAGTGTCTTATAATTATTTTGACAAACATTATAAATATAATGGGACTTTTATTTTGATAGGCGTGTTGTGACGCGCATGCACTGTTCTCACACTTCCACGTGCGAACGGGAAGCGCATTTCTCGCAAATATTCATCTTCGCTAGTCCTATGACATAATAATTGTTAACAGTTTTGTTCTTTCCGTTAAGTGGCACGAAGTTACATCTTTAATAAGCATGTCTTGTTAAGATTTTCCTCATTCTATCGGCATGTTTGTCTGTTTTACCTAAGCACAGATGTCTGGATAAAAACAACACCACGGTAAGTACGAGCAAAATACTAATAAACACATGTAACGTTTTATGTAAGCTTTTCATATATTGCTTACTGTAGTTGAATGACAACAGGACATTCATATTGCCATGTATAAATCTATAATTTGATATTATAATTGTGTACTTGACACAACCTTATTCAGACCAGTTTTATTGCATTTACAAGATTATTCAGAATTAATTTAATTGATCTTAAGTAATTATTAACAAGTAACGTTAAATCGGTTTATTTGCATATTTCATTTTATATGTTCTCAAATTTCGTCCTTTTAATAACGTAATGATGCCTAATTTCTACAGCTCCTAGACAAGCTAAATAAAAGTAAGATTAAAAAAGGACAAAAACCAAAACATAATGCCTAAATCAGCAAAGAGTCTGACTAAAATGGAACATCAGAGTTCAGATGATGAAGAGGACGTTTTAGAGATGGAGAGAAACTTTGCTTTACTTAGTAAAAGGAGCACAATGCAAACTTCAGCAGAGGATGAAGAGGAAATGAGAGATGAAGATGCATCTGCAGAGGAAGACGAAGCTGAACCTGAAGAGGATGAAGACAATGGTGTGGATGATGAAGATGAGTCAGGGAGTGATGAAGATGAAGCAGATAGTAACCCTGAAGATGAAGGCGTCAGCAATGACCCATCACACACGGAGGGAAACCTTAAAAAAGGTAAGATCAGATATTTATGTAACCCTGGCAATGGTTTTATCATTTAAGTTATTATTTAGGAATATTTAATTGCTGATACTGTTTAAAAGAGCAATTTTACATTTACTTTCATGTCTTTGTTTTTGTGTAGAATTGTCAACCTTGTCCTTTGAGGAAATCATGAAGCTACAGAATAAAGTTGGAACAAAAGCGTACAATAAAATCGCTTATGGTGCCACAAAGCCTCAGAAGAAAACCGAGCCCATGAAACGATTAACTAAACACAGGTACCTGCAGTGTTTAGTATTATTTCTATTGATTAATTATTATAGGATTTTTTCATATTTTGATTTTGCTTTTATATACTTATTTTCCATTTCAGTTAGTTGTCAAGGCAGTATGTCCAATTTTTTTTTAAGTTTTCATATTCATAATATTAATATTCTATTAGATTTGTTTCATTTCTGTTAATGAAAATTATTTTAAATAGTTTTAGTTACCAATAACAACACTGCCCTGCTCAGCTAGGCTTTTTAAATTTGTAACCACCTTTAATCAATGTTTTTAGTGGTGCATCGTGCTAAAAAAATAATAATTTATGTGAGTTAAAGTTATTTTGTATAGCTGTTTTTGGCTTATGTGTATGTTTTGTCTAAAAACTATATGTTTTTTAGACCTCAAGAGATTTCTGCAAAGAAACATGTGCCTTTCCTCCGAAAAGTGGTTCCTGTCAAGAAAAGGGTGCGTTTCAGGAGTTTATTTAATTAATGATTTCTCATACTTAAGCTTAGGTATTTGAACAAACTGAAGACCTGATTTTTCGCTTTTTAAACATTACTTTTTCAGATTTCAAGGGACCCTCGCTTTGATGACCTCTCAGGGGAATACAAGCCTGGAATTTTTTCTCAGACGTACAAATTCATTAATGGCATCCGAGAAAAGGAAACAAAAGTCTGTGAAATTCTAAAATGCCTTACTGATTCCTGTTTGTTTTCATTATGTGCATTATTTTTATGCCCACTGTTGTTTGTTTCAGATAGTGAGGAAGAAACTCAAGAAAGCCAAATCAGACTGTAAAAAGGAAGAACTGAAAGCCTTGCTTAAAAGAATGGTATGTTTAAAATATACTGACACTTTAAACTTAATTTACAGAAAGCTATATAAAACATCATTACAGTTGTGATAACCTTAATATTGCTGCTTATGATATGCTTTATGTCTAATCCGTGTGTGTGTGTACAACAGGAAAACCAGCAGAGGGCCCGACAGAGGCAAGAGCAGGAAAGAGAAAAGGAACTTCAGTTCAAGCGGAAACAGAGAGAGTTGGTTGGCCAGGGACACAAACCTTTCTACCTAAAGAAATGTAAATCTGTCTTTGTTCTTATCCTGTTCCATGACTTTTTACCTTGTTCACATATATTGTGATATAAGTTCTTTTGAAGAACATTTGTTGGTGAATGTCATACTAGTCAGTTTTTTGAGCATCAGTGTTCATAACTATGTGTTATTTAGAAAAGAACATCAAATAATATATGGTATTATGATCATTTTTAGTTTATAACATCTTTAAAACCCTTCTACAGCTGACAAGAAGAAGCTGGAATTGGCTGAGAAGTACAGTGAGTTGAAAAAGAGCGGGAAACTGGAGAACTTCTTGAGTAAGAAGAGGAAGCGTAACGCCACCAAAGATCGCAAAAAGTTGCCCAATCAGCACAAGAAACGCCAAATTTGGACCAATCATGGCTCATCTGTGGCACCTTGAGTTGGTTATTTGTCTGAGTGTGACACAATGCAGAAGGACGTCTGCTGAAAAGTAAATCCTGCTGGACTATGATGTTAAAAGCTGACTTGGTATGATTTGAAGTGTACATTTCACCTACATTTGCACAGTTATGGATTAAGATGTGTTTTGTTAACGGGTTTGACATTTAAGATGTTTATCTTAAATATCCATTATCTTTTGTTGTTTAATTATGTTTTGAACATTTTAAAATAAAATCTTAAATTTATTCTCTGACACCTCATTATTTTACCACTAGATGGAGCTACTGATACTTCAAATAAAGAATCTCTGCATAAACCTAATTTTTTGCCTCAGCAAACCTCAGTTCCAAACCAGCAGAAGTTAATATGCAGAAAATCAACTATCTGAACTGCCACCGTATGACGTTAATCCAATTTTTTGACCTCAAGGGCACTAGACAGACACCTGTCAACAGGATGAGTCAGCTTGCATTTGTGTCTGCCCTCTCAAAATCCAAAAATATTTCTCTTTCGTCTAGATCATGACCCATTTTAGCACAGCCTGTTTAGGCCGAGGTTGTTTGTGGTGAATCCACAGGGTTTCGAAGATGGGCGTATCTTGAAATTGCTGTGATCAAGATACGAGCAGCAAGCACCCTGCTCGAGAAATCACAATTTTCAACAGTGTCATTGTTTAAATCTTAAGTTCAGCTTCTTCAGTGTTCTTCTGGATTAACCCACTTTGTAGCAAGGGTTTCCTAAAACCTTGCAATCCTGGAGCAAACACCCCTTGGTTCAAGCCGCACAAGGGTAAAGACCTCACTTAATCATTTAATTTGCATCCTTGAGTAATGGATGGGACTATCATGGCTATATATCTTCCTAACCTGCTGGACCATGTGCAACTAGAGTCCATCAAGTCCCTTAAGGGGGTGGATTTAATGCAGTCTGCAAATTTCAAGAAGGGCTCGATTTTAAAACAGGACACTCCAGCTAAGACTTTTGTGTTTGAAACCATCCTCGCTTGAATACAGAACGGTGGATTAGTGGCCTTCCGTAACCTTTGGTTTTATGTCGGAGTCATTCCTCTGCAGTTAATTCCTTTCTTTGGGTCACCGGAGGCTTTTAGAAATCTTGTCTCTGGAATCTAAAGTACACAATCCTTTCCCTTTCATCCTAAATCTGTCTTGTTAAAGATGCAGTCGTATTTCCGGTATTAATGAGAAAGAATCCGACGCTTTGGCTAAACAGAAGATTGTAGCATTTGTCATATGCTCTATGGCCATTGGGCCAGCCAAAGGAGTGATTGCTGGAACACAAGCAGGGATCGGAGAATGCTAAACTGAGAGCCATCATTCTTAATCCACGAGTTAGGATATTGCTACTCCTTCGTGCACAGGAAAGTAACCCAAGGCAACCCGAGACTCTTTTGCAATAGGCACAGAGGACAGATTTGCATTTTATTACCAACTTGTCACTTCGTTGATGTCTTCATATTTATGGATACAACAGTGGAATGAGTGGAGTGGGATTGGTAAATGAAACAGACCAGACGCAAACCTCACCAAAGGGCATCAAAACAAAGAACGTGTTGATACATGATTTTAAGACATGCTCCTTTCAACTTTTAATCAACTTTTGTTATTCCAGGAATAACATTCCTATCAAAGAAACAGTCCTAAACCTATCTCAGTCCTCAACCTTGAAATTAGGATTGATAAGAATGGCGTGCATGCACGCAAACCTAATCTTTTTCCCTATCACTAATACTGTGATAGTAATGTCCCAGGACCAACATGTAAATGTATCCTACTTTGCAAACCATGGTCAAAGGTCAGTGTTCAAATCATTTTTTGAAAGTTTCTACTTATGACTTAAGAGTGATTTCGGTTGAAACAAAATTACTTGCTGAACAATTTAAAATTTCCTTTTTTGTTGTCAATTTCTGCCAAAGACGGGAAGCTTTTTTTTAATGCCAGTACAATGTAATGAAGTGCAAAACATGCATTCAAGGTGTGTAGGGTGACCAAATGTCTTCTTTTTCCCAGACATGTCCTGGCCAGGATTTCTAAATTGCCTAAAATGTCTGAGTTTTGGCTTTGATTTCCTATTGTTTTCATATTTGCTGAAGGTAATGACTGAAAAGTAGTTGGACCAATAGCATGCATTCATTGTACACAATCGACCAATCGTGGTGTGAGGGAAGGAGGGATCTATAGAGAACAGTCAAAGAAAAAGAAATGTGTGTAAATATAATGTACAAGGACTACAGAGAGCATGTCATTGGGAAAACATAGCCAAAACCCGGACAATTTCTGCAATTTACAAATCTCTGCCAGAACATGTTCCGTATGGTGACCCTAAAGATGTCTAAATGATGTTTTGTCGGTGTATTGATTGGTGCATATTAAAGGCAGGGTATGTGATTTTTCAAAAACACTTTAGAAATTATGAAACTCGAATTTACCCGTTTTAATTACGGATGCTATGTATGCAACGCATGTATTGACAGTAAAATTGTTGAATTTTTTTTTTTTTTTTCAATTTACAGTAAAACATAGGAAAATGTTGGATCATGAGAAATGTAGTTTGGTCATAAGCATTTTCAGACCAGGTTTTTTCACCAATGGCACATAAAACATGTAGGCCTACAAACTAAGTTGTCCAGTCTAAATTTGCATTACAACTTCTTATGATCAATACTCATTTCTTTCCGCCACGAGTGTTTAATTAATGACTTATAAAGGCCAAAAACTCATAAAGGCCAACTTTTCCCACTGGTAATTACGACTTAAAGTGGCATTTGTGCACACTCAACTCACAAGTAGGATCACTCTGACTTCAAACTTCTTCATCAATCAGACGATCATTTTAACACCTTAACAATCAAAAGAGAGCGTCTTCTCATTTTTTTAGTTCTCCCCTGAAAGATTTCTAAGATAGAGTGGTTTGCCTTGCCAAGAGCCAGCAATCCATTTCAGGGGCGGCCTGCTGGGAAATCTCCTGCTAAATGAGGAGGGAGCTGTGTGCCTTACAGACGCTGACTCCGCGACACCTCCGCCTCGTCCCCTGACACATTACGAAAGTCCTGTCCGTAATGACATTAGCCAACTGAGTGCTGAGAAGCAAACTGCCGCCTGGATTGAATTACCGCACCCTGCAGTTTCTCTCGCCCGTCAGATTATCCATCTGATGACCGTCGGAGGGAAAGTGGATTTTCGAGATGCTGCCCAAGTCTCACATGTCTGCTTTCCAAGGCTAAAGATTTGTTTATGACTATGGATATTTGGATTTTACAAATGAGGTGGTGGAGGGGAATCAAGGACACGCTAAGGGATGCAAAATGGTGCGGATGCGATTGATGTTGTGTCAGGTTAGCGTTAACTGCATTGGTAATCGGGGATTTGAGCTTGGATATGTGACAAAAGGACATCGCAAAAGCAGGCAAACTTTTAACATTGTTCCAAGCAAAGCCATATTGCTTGAATATAAAATGGTTATTTTCAGGCTGAAACACTTGAAGGTTAAATCGCATTTGGTTTAATCAGCCCAATGCCATTGGCAGCGGACTTACAAAGGTCTGTATTTGCATAGCAACTAAGCTTAGAGTGTGAAACACAAGACAAAAGAAATGAAATATTTAGGCTTTGCATTCAATATGTGCACAGAAAGGACATAAATATAAATACATCAAATCTTTCCTTATTCAGACAGACCTCTTGTAGATTCATGAAACAGACTTTCCTGACATTTCTCCTTTGAGTTTAGATTTCCAAAAGGGCCAAAGAACAACTAAACAACTAATTTATTTAAAGGTCTGTGTAATTTCTGCATCACAAGCGGCATAAAACAGACTTGCTAAAACTAGATTTTTAGAAAATGTAGCTTGTGCTTGCCCAGGAAAACCTCGCCAAATCTTAGAACGCAGTGCATGGTTGCAAGGGTATTTTGTATGGGTTCTTATGGATCTTCAGGGTTGCTAGGGTACTTTGTGTGTTTTTAGGTGGTTACTGTGATACTTTGGGTTGTTTCTACATGGTTTGTAGATTGTTCTGGGTTGTTGCTGAGGGGTTGATGAGGTATTTTGTACAGCTTCTCGAATGTTCTGGGTGTTTGCTAGTACTTGGGGTGGTTTCCAGGTGTTTTTTTTAGCATGTTCTGGGTGCTTTCTAAGTGATTGCTGATGTATTTCGGGTGGTTTCTAGGATGTTGCTATGTTTTGAGTTTGTTATGAGTGCAATACACGACTGAGGATTATGTACTACCAGAGGCGGACAAAGTACTCAACTCCATTACTTGAGTGAAAGTACAGATACTGCTGGTCAAATATTACTCCATTACAAGTAAAAGTTGTAAAGACAGATTTTTACTTAAGTAAAAGTACAGAAGTACTTGCTTTTAAAAGTACTTAAAAAAAGAAATATCACATTTGCAACTCAGTGTTCAAAAAATGCTGGGAAATCACTTCATGTAGCCCTACAAGAGTGATTACTGATAAACTGTCTGAAAAAGAAAGAAAGTCACGTTATAGAGAAGAAAAAAATCACCCACTGACTTTCAAAGCTGCTACATAGTAATGACTTTCTACTTCGAGGACCTTGATAGAAATGTAGTGGAGTGAAAAGTACAAGCCTTTCAAATGTAGTGAAGTTAAAGTCATAAGTTCCCAGAAAAAATAATACTCAAGTAAAGTACAGATACTCAAAAAGTGTACTTAAGTACAATACTCAAGTAAATGTACTTAGTTACTGTCCGCCTCTGTGTACTACCAGATGTTCAAGTCATTCCGATTACAACAAACTTGAGCGGAAATGTACACATTGTTGCTAGGAGATGTGTGACAAATGAAAACAACGTGTGTTCTAAAATCGGCAGAAAATATCAAACATGTTTGATATCCTCCGACTGGATGGAATCATCTGAAACTAAAAAAACGAAGTCTGTGACCATCATACACTATGCGATTTTGGAATCTGTCATCTCTAATCTGCAGGCTTTGACTTTGGCAACTAGCGCCAACTTCTTCAAACTACATCGGCAGAAAATCACAGTAGCTCTCACTGCAGAACACACAATCCAGGGGGTGAGGTTGGTTCCACATCTAGGGGGTGGAGATTGGTAGGTTTAGGGGTGGAGATGGGTGGGTTTAGGGATCAGGGGGTGGAGACGGGTAGGTTTAGGGATATGTAAGGTGGGAGGAGTTGGATCTGGATCCAACCTCTCCCCCTAGATCTTGTGTTCTGCAGTGAGGACTATCTCGAAAATCAGGGCAAAAATCATGCAGTGTATATTACAGGCTTAAGAATTATTATTATTATTTATTTATTTATTTATTTATTTTGGGTAGTCAACCTACAAATGACTTATAATTGTCTCTGCATTAAACGTGGAAAATATAAAGATTAACTTAGCAAATGTGTTTTATTACCTAAAGCCCCGTTCACACTGCCAACGACACACAGCGACAAAGCGACATGCTCCCATTCATTTTCAATGGAGAGCTGGCGACTTCCGGTGACACGAGCGACAGTGACCGTTGGCGACAGAATGTGGGCGTGTCAAGCAATGCGAGTCAAGCGGCAAAAGTTTAACTGTTTTATATCATTGTCTGGATATTACAATGAATAAAGAAATTGTGTGAAATTGAATTTATTGTTACAGGGTTTAAACAAAGATGTGTTGCCATGGTGTTCTTTGGCATTTGATGTAGATTAATTTCCTGCATCAATCAAACCACAGGAAAAGTCACAGCAGCGTCAGCATATTATGTGAATATTGGGATATGTAATTAAGTTTGACATAGATCCATGATTCATTCTCTTTCTGTCTGCACTCTTACCATTCAGTGTCTAATTTAATTCTCCTTTTATTTAGAATAAAAGATAGCTCCTCTACTACTTCAAACAGACATATTTACCGCAAAGCCGATTCAGTCACCTCAACCGTCCTTGGCCATCAGGAAAAATCCATAAAAAGTAAAGAAAGTCTGGCTTTACATGCAGTTCTCTATCTATCTATCTATCTATCTATCTATCTATCTATAGCGGGTGAAATAAGTATTGAACACATCACCATTTTTCTCATTAAATATATTTCTAAAGGTGCTGTTGACATGAAATTTTCACCAGATGTTGGTAACAATCCAAGTAATCCATACATACAAAGAAAACAATACAAATAAGTTCAGAAATTAAGTTATGTGTAATAAAATGGAATGACCCAGGGAAAAAGTATTGAACA
>NW_015652428.1:329146-329482 GCF_001515625.1 Sinocyclocheilus rhinocerous
CTCAGGTGTGATTTTGGCCCATTCTTCCACACAAACAGTCTTCAAATCTTGAAGGTTCTGTGGGCCTCTTCTATGAACTCTGATCTGTAGTTCTTTCCATAGATTTTCTACTGGATTCAAGTCAGGTGATTGGCTGGGTCATTCTAGCAGCTTTACTTTCTTTCTCTGAAACCAATTGAGAGTTTCCTTGGCTGTGTGTTTGGGATCATTGTCTTGCTGAAATGTCCACCCTTGCTTCATCTTCATCATTCTGGTAGATGGCAACAGATTTTTATCAAGAATGTCTTGGTACATTTTTCCATTCATCCTTCCTTCAATTATATGAATTTTGCCAGT
>NW_015652428.1:330845-331017 GCF_001515625.1 Sinocyclocheilus rhinocerous
ATTATATGAATTTTGCCAGTGCTACACCATGATGTTTTGGGGTGATGTGCAGTGCCATTTGACCTCCAAACATGGTGTGTATCATGGCATCCAAAGAGTTTAATTTTGGTCTTATCTGACCAGACTATATTCTCCCAGTATTTCACAGGCTTGTCTAAATGTTGTGCAGCAA
>NW_015652428.1:331124-352940 GCF_001515625.1 Sinocyclocheilus rhinocerous
TTTCACTCCCCTGTCAGAAATCTTGCGAGGAGCACCTGGTTGTGGCCGGTTTGTGGTGAAATTATGTTCTTTCCACTTCCGGATTATGGCCCCAACAGTGCTCACTGAAAAATTCAGAAGTATAGAAATCCTTCTGTAACCAATGCCATCAGTATGTCTTGCAACAATAAGGTTGTGAAGGTCTTGAGAGAGCTCTTTGTTTTTACCCATCATGAAATGTTTCTTGTGTGACACGTTGGTCATGAGACACCTTTTTATAGGCCATCAGTTGGGACTGAACCAACTAATATTAATTTCCACTGTATGGATTACTTGGGTTGTTACCGACATCTGTTGAAAATTTCATGTCAACAGCACCTTTAAAAATATATTTACTGAGAAAAATGGTGATGTGTTCAATACTTATTTTACCCGCTGTATCTATCTGTGACTTTAAAAGCAGACCTTGAGCAAAAAACTCATCACCAAACACCAAAGACTTGTACATACACTATATGGACAAAAGTATTTGGACATCCCCTTCTTTAGAACAGGAAAAAGCACTTCCAAAACTGTGACGACAAAGATTATATTTCTACTACTATTTCCATCTCTGTTGCAACAGTTTTTAAGTATCTAAAATGACTGTACCCATATGTACAAGTCATTGGTGTTTGGTGATGAGTTTTTGGCTCAAGGTCTGCATTTAAAGTCACACCAGAGGTGTTCAGCTGATTAGGACTTTGCTTTCTGCAGACCAGTCAAGTTCTTCCACATTGTCTGAATCAGTCATTTCTTTTTAACCTTGCCTTATACATAGAGGCATTGTCATGTTAGAATAGAAAAGGGTCCTGTCCAAACTGTTGCTATAAAATTAGAAGCACACAATTCACTAGAACCCGCTGTATCTATCTGTGACTTTAAAAGCAGACCTTGAGCAAAAAACTCATCACCAAACACCAAAGACTTGTACATACACTATATGGACAAAAGTATTTGGACATCCCCTTCTTTAGAACAGGAAAAAGCACTTCCAAAACTGTGACGACAAAGATTATATTTCTACTACTATTTCCATCTCTGTTGCAACAGTTTTTAAGTATCTAAAATGACTGTACCCATATGTACAAGTCATTGGTGTTTGGTGATGAGTTTTTGGCTCAAGGTCTGCATTTAAAGTCACACCAGAGGTGTTCAGCTGATTAGGACTTTGCTTTCTGCAGACCAGTCAAGTTCTTCCACATTGTCTGAATCAGTCATTTCTTTTTAACCTTGCCTTATACATAGAGGCATTGTCATGTTAGAATAGAAAAGGGTCCTGTCCAAACTGTTGCTATAAAATTAGAAGCACACAATTCACAGTTCACAATCTATCTATCTATCTATCTATCTATCTATCTATCTGTCTCTCTGTCTGTCTGTCTGTCTATCTTTTAACTAAACATCTTACAGATTCTGCGTGGAGCATGTAAACTCATGAGCATATAATGGTGCTTGGTTACATAAAACAAACTAAGCTGTCCCACAATGCCTCAGCCTTGTTTTTATTTATTTTTATACCAGGCAGTACTTGTCAGGGTTTAATATGACAGATATGTGTACAAAACATCTTATGCAGAACGACACAGGAGTTTGAAAGACTCCTCAAGAGAAGTACTTCTGACAATGTGAACAAGTCTGTGACATTTTTTGTTTTTTTTTCACAACGGCTCTGGCTTTCTATCTTTCTATCTTCTTAAGCACAAATGGAGTGACTGATTCATCTTTCACTCTCTGGACTGAACAAATCAGTTTTAACTGAAACTATCATTTTTATTGAATTTTTATCTAGACTTTTATACCTAGTGGAAAGTAATTATTTCTTTGGTTTTGAATATACACTATCAAAAGTGTGAAATTATTATTTTTTTTGTGTTTAACATTCAAAAGCAGACCGCTTTGTGTCTTGACACTGATATATTTCATACCCCGCATAAAACATGCCCCATATGGAGTTGTTAACAATGGGATGAATGCGTGTGGAATATTAAGATGCTTAATTACATTCAAAATGAATTTTAAAAATGAATGAACAAAGCCAAAGACTGATTAACTGACCATATGCCTTCAACTGTCTTCATTACACTTTAATTAAATAATAACTGATAATGGTGCAATAAATTGCCTTTCAGCCCATGAAACAATGCAATCACTGACAACAGTGATAATATAGCAAGAAATTATGGAAAAACAAAGGCGAATGGTATTATGACATCCTTAAATGAACCTGCAATCCATCTTAATTGAAGTAAGCCATATGTGCCACTCAGAAAAACATCACTTTATAGAAGTAAAAGAGGTTACAAATGTGGCTTAATGTTGATTTTAAACAGACATTGCTTTTACAACCTGCATGGTGGCAGTATACCAGACAAAAACTGGTTCATTATCACACCATCTGCCATGTCCATAGAGGTACAGAAGCAGCCTTGAATATGACAATGTACTCATAGAGCATGATTCATCGTTGACTCTTTTCGCTGAAGTCTTTTCGCATTTCTTTTTTGAGCATCAGAACAGCAACAGTATCACCTGAGGCTCATGTTGCCATAGGAACTCCCTCAGGTGTGAGGTAGCAATGACAACTGCATCTCAGTGTTGCCATGGTGATGTTTCTCTTACTTTAAACTTCTATGAGAAGTATCATTGGTTAATCAGCTCACAGTTTAAGATACCAACTATTTTATGTAATTTGTTATAAATAATCTGATGGTTTGATCACTTTCCTGATGTGTATATGTAAGAGATGTTTTTACTAGCTATATGTTATTTCAGAGATAGATGTGGGGATAGAAATTAAATTCAACCAGGTTGCCTGTGTAACGTGTTCGAATAGTTTTTGGCACATTGTATAATTGTAAATAAAATAAAATAAGATCTTGAGCTTTATTCAAATAACGAAAACCGTGTCATAACAAGCGGCGATGCAACAAGATTGCAGTGACAAGCAATTTGTCATATATACTGAACATGAAAAATGGGACGTGATGCGGCACCAACCAATCACAGAACACCTCAGAAAACTTCTCAGCCAATCAGAACACTTTTATCTGCACGCTCTCGCACCGGTAATGCACTAAAGCTGAAGAGCGTAAACAAAAGCCAATAAGTTACCTTGTATTTTCACGAATTCCGTGATGGTTCTCCAGACGGTATAGGCTTTTTATGATTTTCATTAACTGGGAGGATTGAAGGATATAATATTCGATACTTTCACAAACTCCTTGTCCAAATATGATGTTTAGTATGACAGGGCGGAGCTTCTGTCGTGATGCTGCAAGTGACCAACAAACTTGTGGCTGGTTAAAACAAGGAGTTTAATTAAAATGAAATAACGTTATATAAGTTTGATAAAGTGCGCTTTATCCTTTTGTGTCTGGTTAATGTAATACTATACAATAACTTTGTCTGTTTCCTGAACTAATCGTTTCTTTCACAAAAAGAAGTTCACAAAACTGTTTCCCAAAAGCACCGTAAGCCTAAGTACGTCCTAGACCTATTGCCACCAATGGATCTACGATCAACTTAGGCGATGCAAATCAAACTAAATCGATCCGAGCGGTTCTCGAGTAAACAACCAACCGACTCAGTGAACTGAAATAGGGTGAAATGTATTAACGTTTAGAGCATGCATTAGGACATAATGCAAAGGTGTAGGCCTAATTATCCTTCACAGAATTGCTGGTTTGTTCAAAAGAGTCGATTCGCGAAAATTATTCAGACTTATGAATTGTACTATGAATTGTTGACTCCTTAAAGGGGTCATATGATGCGATTTCAAGTTTTCCTTTCTCTTCGGAGTGTTACAAGCTGTTTGTGAATAGATAAGATCCCTAAAGTTGCAAAGTCTAAAATCTCAAACCCAAAGAGATATTCTTTATAAAAGTTAAGACTCGTCCACGCCCTCCTAAAACTCCTCGTTTAAACAAGCCCCCACATGTCTTGCGAAAGTGAAAATACTTTGTTTGGCCTTCCAAAAGAGTACACGACTAGAAATCTGTAAGTACGTTTTCATATTTAAAGAATTTGCCACTGACTATTCAAACGCGAGTTTTGAGCAGTGTAGAGTAGCGCTTGTTGTTTGTCATTTCTCCAATCACAAATGCAGACATGGTTTTATGTTTACGCAGCGTGATGCAACGCAACGCGTAAAAAGACAGTATAAGTCATTATAATCCATAATTATGTCCCCACTGGATGCAACAAATGCCTCGTTTATAATGGGTTTTAATGTTTTTGTCTCGTCGCTCCATCACAGTATGGTAAGGGGCGTAACATTTCCGTCACACGCTTGAGGTATTCGGCCAATCACAACGCACTGGATAACTGGCCAATCAGAGCACACCTCGCTTTTCAGACCGATGAGCTTTGTAAAAATCTACGCGTTTCAGAAAGGCGGGGCATAGAGGAGAAACAATAATGTACAGTATGTGGAAAATAATGTGTTTTTTAGCAACATCATATGACCCCTTTAAATCTAACATTATCAACACCACAGTGTGCGTAATAGCAGAGCTACACATGCACAGACATGCAAATATACACATTCTAGGTTACTTATTCAAATGAAAATATATAGAATTGTTCAAAATTTACTTTGAAATATTTAACATTTTTATATTAGTTTATGTACTATTCACCCACTTAGGTGCATTTATCTAACCACATTATTCCTGGGGAAATAAACAATCTCACCTAAGAAGAGCTAATAAGAAACTTTAAGAGAGGAAAATTGTTAGTTATTGAATTACCAAATTGTCATGGTAAATTAAGCAGAGTAACAGATTGACGGCATCCTTGATTAAACAAGCAGAGTGTCTGGATGACGCATTTTGTTTTGGTCTTGTGTGGCGGTCTGGGCACTGGGGTGGCACAGCGGCCAGCTGAATGCATTGTTAGACTAATTGAAGTGAAAACAAGAGGACTGAGACCCCCTGTAGGTTCAGTGGCGGGAACAAAACTACACAATTGTATGATTCAAGAATCCAAATGCGGTGTCGACAGATAATGATGTGTCCAATTAAATGCCGCTGAAGCTGTTCCAGTATATGACTGCAGCCGCAGTGTGTTGAAATGCCATGTTCTTCCAAATGCAGCTTAATTGCCACCCACTGGTTCTGTCAACAGGTGCCAGCAGCTCTGAATCATAGTGGGGGAAGTGTGTTAAAGGTTTTCTATGTTTCCATCGCGGATTATGAGTGAATTCTCATTAGCCGAGTTTCAAACAAATGCTATCAATCGGGAATTAATCAAATTATGAAATGTGTTTATGACAAGTGGTATAAGGGGAGGGGCTAAAAATATGAGGGCTTGGTGATGTCATTGAAAAGTAAAGTAATTTCAGGGCATTTTTTATCTATCTACCTAGTTGGCTAGGAGTATGCAATATTTATCATCAACAAAAATATTGTCATTTTTGTTTTAACGATATACAAGCTGACATGATCGAGTGTGTGTGAGTATAAAAACAAGCATGTCTTGAGAGTCCAAAAGCATTCACTGATGAATCTTATTAGAATGCAGTTAAAATGTACCTATAATTCAAGTTATGAAAGCAAAAAATGTCCTTGTATGGGCTTTTGTTTTTTTTATATTTGTAGGATATGATATAGTTCAGTAATATCACACAGGAGTGCCGTTTTTCTGAATATTAGTGTGTGTGAGTGAATGTGATATACATTTTATACAACAGTTAAAAAAAACAAGAAGTTAATATTGAGTGAGTTACATTTTAGACATAATATTGTCTGGGTTTTTTTCTGTTTTGCCAACGAAAATAGTTCCAAACAAAGGCGGCGCAGAACATTTGCACGTCTCAGAGCAACACACAGCGTTGTTTCATTCCTGAATGAATCTGGTTTTTAAGGAGTCAATTGTTCAATAATCCATTCATAAAGACAGCCATTTGCTTTGTTTTTAAATGAATCGGCTGTACTGATTTGAATGAGTGATTCAATTAATCTCTCATTATTCGCTCATTAATGGACTTGCCACCACCTGCTGGCTGTTTTAGTGGAATATTTATTTATCCATGACAGGCTTAAACCAGCCAAGGTGCCAGCATAAAAACACACTAATCAAAATATCTTTTAATTATTGTTGTTGAAAAAATCCCCCAAAACATTGAGATATCATTTTTTTGTCAATATCGCACACTCCTATAGCTATCTATCTGCATACCGATAACTTTTCTCAAATCCTGAACTCCACTGCCTTGAGACTTCTTATATCCACACAGAATCACACTAATATGTGCATATCCAGAATGCCCAAAGAGAATATTTCTTTTCTTTTTTTTTATGCTGTCCTCTATTTCTGATTTGACTTTCATGGCTCCCTCCGGATGCATTTATCAGCTGCAGGTTAGTAGTTAGCTGCGCTAGAGCACTGCTGGCAGCTGCCCCATGTCTTTACAGTCCATTTTTTCATTTTTACCCACATTAGGACTGACTGACACATAATCCCTTGGTGCAGCAGTGGCCTCCATTTTCTTGGCAAATAGCAGCGAGTTTAATACCACCCTCTCTCCAAAATAACAATTCACACAATTTTGCTTCTGTAATTGGGCTATTATCGTCGTGGCGTGAGGGCTGTATTCTCAAGCAGCCTCACCAAGTCGTTACTTAATAGGTTTGTCAGTGGTCAGCTATCAATTGGTTATAAAACAATTTGGCCAGTCTGCTATTTGTAACATTTAGATTTAGACCTAACTGGTGAAGTGTTTTTGTTGTCACTGCTTTGGCTTAGTGGTTCTCATCCTCAGCCAACTTTCAAATGGGACCTCAAGATAACTTCAAATGATTCAAGATCAGACAAAACAAGGATTAAAATAAGCTAAATCAACAGAAAATCTAAATATGTAAAAAAAATATATATATATTAAAAAATCCTTATCCTGTGAATCATGATCAGCTTGAAAATCATGCAGTCTTCATATATTGTAGTGCACATTTGGGCCCTTGGAGTCAAATAATATGGATATAAATAATAAGCTTCAACTAAGCTTAAACTTTAAGTGTAGTTAAAGATTTGACTTTTTTAACAAATATTCATATCAAAGAAACTTTCCTGACCCAGTGGTTCTCAAAATGTCCTTTGCACCCTCTAGAGGTCATGTGAGAGGCGTAGCCTACATACTGTAGTTGTCAGATCTCGAAAATGTACCACATTGATGATACTCATAAGAACCGATCAGGTTTGTGTGCAGTTTATCTCCTCTGCTGCATTCTCCTGGAATGGCACCAAAAAAGGTGAAAGTTTTTCTTTCAAAATAAGGGCGGTAGTTAAACAGTGGTAGTTGTTCATTTGAATGCAATTTAAAAATCAAATTCTATTATTATAGTTTATTTTACTCTGGCATGCAATTTTAGTAAACAAGTAATCTAAGTTGGCAATGTGCAGTATGCCGAAAATAAAAACAGACTGTGTTGTGTGAGATTCAAAACAGATTTCATGACACAAAGCTATCATATGACTTCAGAAGACTTGAAATATAGCGCACAATTTGACCTACATTTATGGTGCTTTTTTGTGATTTTTGCAGCTTGAAAGAGCTAAGTCCCATTCACTCAAGTGAACAAGGGGAAGTGAAAGATGTCATTTTTTCGAGTAGCTACATCAAATGTGTATTCATCAAGTGTGAGGATTTCTGTATTTAGATACAGAGCACCTTACAAATTAAATGGCAAATTAAATAAACACTGACTGAAAAAGACTGCTTTGATGAACTAGTAACGATTTACTTTACTCTTGACGGGTAAAAAAATATGCGATTATATGTTTGTGTTTCTATCTGGCACAGAAGTAGATATGGTGTCACTGAAGCAATAAGAAGCTGTCAGGTGTATTTACTGAGATTTTTTTTTTTTTTGGAGACAGGTCTTTGTGCTATATTTGCCGACTGTGCTAATCTAACAATAGCTATAGCAACATGCTAAAATTGTAGCTCTGGGTACGTTGTCATGAAACTACTACTGCATATGGCTGAGCTAAGATTTTTGGATTTAAAGCCCTCAAAGATTTTGAGTGAGTTTACAACAGCTATTAATTTAAGAGTGGAAGACGAAACTTTGCTTAATTTGCAATTGATTATGGCAACTTTATTTAAATGAGCCGCCTCCAATTCTATATTTGTAGAAGAAAAAGACAAGCTGCCTTTTATCATCATGTTGAACTGACAAGATTCAAGAGTTCAGAGCCTTAAGAAGAGAATAATCATACTGAATAACATGATTGGGATTTGCGCCCCACTTCGTGGATGTTTGTGCTTGTAGCAGACTGTTGCTCAAAAAGAACAAAGAATGATGGCATTCCAAATGATGGAGGTCGCTAGGTGCATTGCGAGGTGGCATAGCATCAGTAAAAAAGAGAAAAAACTATGTCAGATATCAACAAAAACATTGATTTAATAACAAAATATCATTCATTTGGTTCTCATAAAACATCAAAACAAAGAATATATGAAGCATAATTCCATCAAATATAAACCATTCACATTATAATGAGATAACAGAAATGAATTATAGTATGAGTTGTTACAAAACACAACTTTTCACCATAGTTATTAAATGACTGCACAAATATGATGATTTTACTGCAAAAAAACATGATGTACCACATTTATAACACCCACCAGGAAAAACGAAAATACATGATATATTCGCAGCTGTCTGTGATTGTACAATCATCGGGTCACTGAGAGTTCTTTCAAGTGTGATTTGCTTGGCATTCCACTTGTTAATTGATGTTCATAAACTACTACATTCCAGAATTGAAGACTTTTTTCTGGAAATAAATGGACCCCAGATCCACAGCTGCCTTGTGTCTTCATTTCACAAACAATTCATCTCATCAACGATTTTAATCACATTGTTTCACTAAAACTGGGTGCACACTCTATGAATTTTGCCACTTTTTGTTTGTCGTCAGAAACTCACACAGTCTTTTTTCATCTTCAAGGCAAAATTTGTGATTAGCGCTGAAACTGAGAATGGTATGTGGACTGCACTGAAAAAAAAAATATATATTTTAATCAATATTTTGTCTTGTTTTAATAATTACATTTATTTGTCATTAACCTGTTAAAGTAATTTAACAGTGTGGAAAGATTAATATTCAAAATATAAAAATTCCTTTTAAGTAGCCTACATTTATTTTGTTTTAAGGATGTTTAGATATTTCTACAGGGAAATAAAAGATAAATACTGAAGAAAATGATTAAGTGGTGCTTTAAAATGCCCTGTCAATGCAGCTAAATGTCTGGCCTATGTGCAGAACATTCTGGTCAGTATCCAATCATTAATGTCATCATACAATCTGATAAGAAACATTCTTAAAGTAGTAAATCATACTGTGTACACCCAGATTAACTTTAGGACAAAAAATCTCAAAGCAGTTCATGTTGTGCATTGTCCAAGTATCCTCAGTGCAAACTCTTCTCATTCCCCCTTTTGTCATGTTTCCTCAAGTTCGGGCTCTTCTGGAAGTGTGGTGAGATCTTGTATGACTACCTGCGGAGTTGGCATGGTGACGGGCATGGTCATTATGACTGGCACTGCCCCTCGAGAACTTTGTGGCACTGCGTCCCTCTGTAGTTCTGGAGCGAGAGCGTGTGTTGGCGCCTCCTGCAGGTGTCTCCGGTACTGCACGAAGCTGCATGTTTTCAGGACAATGGCGAGGACGTTCTTACCCATGAGTATTCCAGACACTCGGATGTCCCTATAAAACACCATATTTCCTCCCCGTATAAAAATCGTAATAAAATTGATGGCGACCAAACTGAGAATGGGATACAACAGCATCTTGTGCGGCACAATGTTCACACCTTGCATGCTAATTTCACTTAGCGACACACACGGCAGTATCAGAAGTAGTATGTAGCAGTAGAAAAAAGTAAGGCCCTCCACCCATAGAGGGAGCCCTTTTCTCTGAGGCTCCCATAGGCTGGCCTGAATGTCCAAGATGTCGAGAAGATCCACCACAACCCAGAACAGCCGACTCCTCAACTCCTCCCTCTTCTTGAGCGGACGAACGTATTCCATGTGGTCGATGGCTGCCAACGTAACGTAAAGTCCCGGCACAAACACGGAAAGCAGCACCGTCAAAGCCTTGCAGGTAAGAGCGTCCGCTCTCTCGCCTTCTGCCTTGTAGTTCTGGTAGACAAAGTATACCTTGATCTCCAGCACAAAGACATAGAAGAACCAGAGGATCATTGCGTAGCCCCGTTTAGCAGTTCGTACTTCGGCGCCGACCCATACCGCAATGTACCGCAGCACGATGAGGAAACACACGTCCCCTACCATCACCATGATGCAGACGCCCACCTTCCGTGGACCTTGATTCTGCTCCACAAGGTAGGCGTCCAGCAGCGCCATGCTACTCATGATAAGCACACACGAAAGGCAAACGTGTGGCTTGTTGGAAGGGGGCGGTGGGACCATGTTGATTATGAGAGACCAGATAAAAATGATGGGTGGCTGAATGTTCAATCAAAAAGAGTTTTGCAGACCCATATGAGTTGCCTTAACTGTTCATCCCAAAGGCACAGCAGTCCTGGAAACAGTAGTTAATCTAAATCTGCTTAATAGCAGAGCAACCTGTTCCTCGAACTGAGGCGTGATGGGAGGAAGAAATAATGAGGAAGCAAGAGTAAAAGATCAAGAATGAGCCACACTTGCCGTTTCTAAATTCAGCCAGAAGCAAACAAGCTAATGCACAGGATGTACTCCGTAGTACCTCACAGCAAACCTGTTTCCGCTGTCAGTCATTAGTCCTCTCGCCTTAACTCACTCCCACAGTTCTCTGAGTGAACGTAGGCAACCTATGCATACTGATCACAGCCGCTTCGGTTTTCTTTAATCGTTAATTGCATCGTTCACAGTCAGAGTCTTAAATATTTCAGTTCTCCCGGTCTGTAAGCACAACCACCGGCTCTTATTTTCCAAAGAAGTGTCTCACGGCTTCAAAAGCGAGAGGAGAAGGCGAAATAAGCCACATGCTCTCTGAAAGAGTGGGTCAGGAATGATCGGCTGTGATAAATTTCTCATTTTATGCCAGAAGTGAATTCGTTCCCAGCACTATTCCTCAGAGCGCCACACACGAGACTGCAGCTGACTTGCTTCTCCTATGAGGTTCATGATTCCAGATTGCACTGAATAGTAAGTCTGCATGTGGTTTACGTATGCATGTTTTTCTCAGAAAAATTGCAGCAGAAGATGTCTTTGAAGCCCCGAAGTCTCAAATCCGATCCAATCCTCAGATCTCTCCTTCCCACAAAAATCGATGTGGGTTTTGAAAGGTAAAGTATTTCAAAGTAAGTTCATCTATAAGAAAATGACCTCGTTTCTGAAGGATTAAAAGCACGGCACTCCTCCACAGTAACAGTCCTGCGCCTCCTGTGGATTAAAATCACTTTATTCTCATCTCCTCCCCAGTATTGACGCCAAAGAAGTCAATAAGTTTCCACTTGCCCTCACCTCCGAAATCTCTGCAGCAATAATCTCAATCTTCCCCCTTTCATCCTTTCAAACTCCAGAGCAACGTGCTGTGCGCAGCCTGTGGCTCCTCAACATATTCTGGCTAGATTTCACCCTCCTCCTGCTGTTTTTCTCTTCTCTCCTCCCTCTCTCTGCTCCCCTCCACTTATGCGCAGTCAGGCAAAGAGGGACGGGTGTCAAAGAGGGACGCTCAGCAACAGCTACAGATAAAGACCGCGTGAACCTTTCATTTTATCAGAGCTGCGCTGTCACAACTAGACCAAGGGTCTACATACAATACCTCTCTTAGAGATTCCCTTTATCAGACCTTCAGTTCTTCAGAAGTTCTGCTTCAAATCGTGAGCTGTGCAGTGGTCCAGGGGTCTTTGATCTGACATAGGAAATCTCAGAGAAACTGTGACTGAAACAATAAAGAGAGTGAGTAAAGGTTTTCACAATGCAGAAGCAACCACTGAGAGCATCAGGACAAAGATGGTTGGTCTAGATGGTAGCTCTCATTTGTGAAAAGTCTTGCAAGATTTTTTAAAGGTAAAAACAGTAAAAAAAATTATGTGAAGTGTAATTTATTCCTGTGATGGGAAAGCTGAATTGTCAGCATCATTACTCCAGTATTCAGTATCACATGATCCTTCAGAAATCATTCTAATATGCCGATTTGCTGCTCAAGAAACATTTTATTATTTTTCTCAATGTTGAAAACAGTTGTGCTACTTAAATTTTTTTTTTTTGTGAAAATCATAATGCATTTTTGTCAGAGTTCTTACAAATAGTTCAAAAGAACAGGATTTTTTTTTTTAAACATTAAACATTAATTAAACATTTTTTTGTAACATTACAAATGTCTTTACTGCCACATTTGATCAACTGAATGCGTCCTTTTGCAGAAAAACAATATGAAGTATTGTTTAAAGTACTGAATTAAAATTAGTAGTAAAATATTAATGTTTTAATTAATTTAAATTTATATTAAAATACTATTAATATTAATACAATGTCAACTTCAGCCAAAGCTAAAGTTCAACTAAATGTCTGTCTCCCAGTGAAATGTATACTATACAATAAATGCTTTGCTGTGTAAGTATTCTAACATACTACATCACCAGATATTTAAGTGAATGATTTAGAATGTATGTAGTTTATGAATACATTTGGAATTATATATAGGTTCTTCAAAAGTCAACCTGAAACTTCAGTAATGTGTATTTAAACTAGCAAAATGTAGCCATAAATATGTCAGACACAAAAAAATGATGCTAGCTTTTCCGATTACGCCGTTTTTCAACTCTCGTTATATATGCATACAATGTTGATGTTTGTGTGCTTACTAGGGAGGTTCTCCAAAGTGAAGAGGAAACCGTATGCAAGCTATTTTGGAAATGGGAAAAAGAGGTAAAAATGTTATTTGATTCCAGGGCTGAGGGGAAAGCTTTCATTTATGAACTAAAAAGGAAGAACAAAGATTTCTGATAGAGATATAAGCATGCAATGAGAAAAAAAATGAAAGTATAACAAGATTTCCTTAGGCTATAGCAAAATATCTACCTGCACATTTAACTTCACCGAAGCAAACCTGAACCGCAAAATTACAGGTGTTTTAGAGCAAATTTGGATCCAAACTAAGCTTTTTATGGCTGTTACTGCATGTCTGTTAGCATTGAGCTCATCTATATGCTAATGCAGTCCTAAATGTTGACAAAATCATCTATATGCATTTAAAATTAACATTCTTACTCAAACCACATGCTGGATTTGACTGATTATGTCAGCGATTAGTCATAAACCTTCAAATCAAATCACACAATGATCGACAATGAATTAAAAATGCACAGAGCCTTTGTTGTTAATTATAAAGCGTATTACTTATAAATGTCCTCCCAACTTAGATTACCAGAGCGTTAGACAGTCATGAATATTTGACAAGAATCCAGACCATTAGTTCCATCTTACTCAAACCACATGCTGGGTTTGACTGATTATGTCAGCGATTAGTCATAAACCTTCAAATCAAATCACCACAATGATCGACAATGAATTAAAAATGCACAGAGCCTTTGTTGTTAATTATAAAGCGTATTACTTATAAATGTCCTCCCAACTTAGATTACCAGAGCGTTAGACAGTCATGAATATTTGACAAGAATCCAGACCATTAGTTCCAACAATGAGAGTTCGCCTTTGTTAATTGAATGTGTTTGATCACTTTCCCTGCCCCCTTCTGAAAAGCACCAGACTTCAATGTAAATGTGCCACTGAGATCTATTACAGTAGGCCGAATCGTCTGATAGATGGTAGTTTCTACCATCGATGTGTCAAAATGTGCATCCATCCACAAGCACCATGAGACAGAGACTCAGATGAGTACATGGCCATAAATGGCCATTAATAAATGATTCAACAGAGTGAGACGAACTTAAGAAGAATCTGGTCAGAGTGGCATACTAATGTACTGCACACTGCTGTTGTGTAGTATGCAAAACAGTTACGGCACGCACTGATAGGAATTTTAAACATTTGTATGAAGCAATGCATGCAAAATTGAGCATGTTGCATGCAGTTATAATTTAGCATTTTTAATGTAATTTTGTGTACATTTTGTTGTTGTTGGTTTTAATGTTTTAATTTTGGTAGTTTATTAAAGCAATTTTGGCAGTGTTTTTATTTTGGTAGTTTATAAAGCAATGTTGGTAATGTTTTCATTTTGGTATTTTTACAATTAAAGAAACTTAAAATTAAAAATGTGGTTGCTGTTATTTATGGGTCATTTGTGAGAGTGTGTGCATTGCATTGTGGGATACAGTACCCAGTGCAGTGTGCATAGTGTAGTGGTTTATATAGTATATTATTTGGTAATTTAATGCCTACCAAAAATAGTATGCTTAACTTTTGGCTGTCTGAAAAAAATATAAATGTGTACTACACACTTTAGCAAATCTAGTAAGTCTTCCCAGTATATTCTATGCCAACATTTGCATAATGCTCACACTGCATAGGCTACTGTAATATAAAAAGCAGTATGCCATTCCGAACATATCAAATGCACCAACTAGGGAATCAAACGGGCTGCGTCCAAACTTTTCATTCCGAAAGCACATTTGTCTCGTTTAATGAGCCACTTTAACACAAACTTGGCAAGGAGTGCAAAATTACCCTCTGCTTAACCTGAGCAATTACAAGTCCCAAACTTGCCGCAGAATATACTGCACCCCGTATCCTCAGCGTAACGAAATGAAACATACCTTTTATGTCTCTTAATTAAATCTGCTAGCTGTAACTGTAAGTGACACTGAGCATGTTCTATGTAGTGTAGAGGGAGGCATAATTCCATTACTGCACCATACCGGGAGATGCAGATGCAAACTGGGAGCATCTGTAATCGTATTCGATCAGAGAAGCAATAAACTGTGAAAGCAATATAACAAGTCCTCGGACCTAAGCAACATGCATTATACATGGGACCGGGATGCTCTAAGATGAAATACAGAAGTTTTCTGCCTTCTGCTGATGTGTTAATGTAAGCCGTGTAAATCTTTCAAGGAGTTCGCTTACAGCGAGCCGCTATTAAATAAATCTTGAACTTGAAGTCTTTAAACTCGGAATAAGAGGTGGTACTGCAGTAACGCACACATACAATGCCTGGATCATTCCTGCTGTGTAGTGCATTTTCATGTTTCTATAATGGATAAAATATTAAACTCACAAAATTTTAAGACTGAAACCATGTTGATTAAGTGAACATGGAATGAATGTTAAATATCTTAAGTAGTTATGTTGGAACTCCTAACATGAAAAATGGCAATTTATAGTTTCCTTCAGTTTCCTATCCAATGTTAAGTCTTTTGTAGAATATGTGACAACCTTCAGGAACTGACATAATTTTGGAGGGAAAACAACTACACAAACGTATTAGCAATGCATTTGATACATTGTGTCATTTTTTTGTGGTAGTTGGCTTGCCTTTGAAAAAAAAAAAATGAAATAAAATAAAAATGTACATAACACAATTATTCAGATTGTTGACACCTTTATGTAAGACAACGTTCAATAATAATAGTTAACTTTTGCACACAGTATTTCAGCACAAATGACAATTTTTCAAATTACATTTAAAAAAATCAGGATGGAAATAGAGAACTAAAATTAGTTTTTTTTATTTTTTTATGATCTTACATAAAAGTGTCAACAATTTGAATTTTAATATATATATTTTTTTTAATTACATACTGATTTCTGTAGTTTAGTCATGTTTTAAAACATGACACAATTTATCAAATGCATTGGTAATGCTTTCTGATGGTTTGTATATTTTTTTCCCCTCCAAAATGATGTCACTTCCTGAGGGTTTTGTCAGGTATTCTTTTTTTTTTT
Organism: Sinocyclocheilus rhinocerous; assembly: GCF_001515625.1. Lineage (NCBI taxonomy): Eukaryota > Metazoa > Chordata > Actinopteri > Cypriniformes > Cyprinidae > Sinocyclocheilus > Sinocyclocheilus rhinocerous. The sequence goes on from NW_015652428.1 coordinate 347,003, forward strand.
CGGAATTCTTTAGGTGAACCATCCACAAAAACAATGCAGAAAGCATGTGCAAAAAAAACCACCATTTCTTAGTGAATTTCTCTCACAGAGTTCAAAAAGTACAGAAATGACCCGTCTATCGATGAAAGGAATGATTGTGTCTGCAGAAAATTATTGTTTTTTTTTTCCTTTGTGCGCACAGAGGAAGCACTTATTTTATTGAATGTGTTTTCCTCTATCTGTGAGTAAGAGAGATCGGGCTCCAAGTGTTCATTTTTAGCAATGGCCTACTTCTCTGTCACCATGAAGAATTGTCCCCGGGCATAAGACCTGCTCCTCGTACCTCTCTCCTTCCGTCTTCCCCACTCTCTCTCTCTCCCTCAACCCTTTTTCTTCAAGTTTTCACCCAAATCCACAAAGCTATTCAGTAGAGACTTGTTAAACGAATAGCTCATCCAAAAATCAGGAGTCTGTCATTATTTACTCACCCTCTAGACCTGTATGTTGATATTTTTTTCTGCAGTGCAAAGGTATTTGTAAAGAATTAATGCATTAAAACTTTTGTCGACATGACAGTTGTTCAAAAAAATTCAACAAAATATCATAAAATATGTCAGACTTGTGCACAATATTCTAACACTGTGTCCGAGCATGCATATTTCCATACTATAGTAGGTGAAAAACAGTATGTCAAATGAGCAGTATGTCGAAACTCATAGTATTCCAAAAACAAAAGCCGAAAAGTACCCGGTAAACTGACTACTACTGCTGGGATTCTGAAGTGCACATTTGATGGATAATTTACTATCCCATAAAGCCACGGAAGAAGCTTTGTAAAAGCAATGCAACTGATGCTAGTAACAACATAGTGGATGTAGTACGTCTGAATTTTTATAGTACCAATATTAATACTATATAGAAAATTTTTTTTAACAGTTGTGAAGTTTCAAACCAAATATAGTATTACCAGACAGTATTCAATTTAGGATATGATTTACTTTGGAACAACTTTCACTCAAAATTGCTAGTATACATTTTTCAAATAATTACAAAGAAATTGCAAGTAACAGAAGAAAAAGACTGAAATGTATTTATTTATTTTCTTGTAAAACGTACTCTGATATTCTTTGTTTTATTTACAACTTCGAAAAATCATTTTTTACAATGTGTACTGAAGGCTAAATGAAAACTTGCTTTAGTAATATAATGTGATATGTTTAAAAGACGTGAATAAATACACAATTAGTTAAAGGGGTCATATGATGCGATTTCAATTGTTCCTTTCTCTTTGGAGTGTTACAAGCTCTTGGTGCATAAAGAAGATCTGTAAAGTTGCAAAGACTAAAGTCTCAAATCCAAAGAGATGTTCTTTATAAAAGTTAAGAGTCAACCACGCCTACCTAAAACGGCTCGTTCTAACACGCCCCCACATATCTACGTCACTATGTGGGAAGATTTGCATAACGCCGCCCAAATGTTCACGCAAAGAAAGAAGGCATAACTTTTATTCTCGCTGTAGTATTGATGTTGCCGCCTTAACAACTTAAACACTGTGTGTTTGTGTTCTGTGTGTTTCATTGTGAAAGCGAAACTACTCTGTCATTTCTACTCAGGCACCGAACCGAGTACCAATACGAAAGTTAAAATGCAAAAGACAGATACTTACACAAGTTAAGAAAAATACATTATGTACACATGCGATGGAGTATATAACCCTATATGCACGCATTTCTGCATTATTTAACATAACTTGATTGTGTGTATGTGGTGTGTATGTGTGTGTGAACTGTGTGGGAGTTCGAGGTCTCTGGTTTCTGCCTGGGTAACTGCAGACGGAGATTGCAGACTATGTTGCCCTCAGGCAAATCGACTTTCATTTCAAATGGTTCACCCACAGTGGCAGCTTACTGTACAGTACCTCTCTCTCCAATAATAACTCGTCAACACATTCTGTTGGATTTATGGCTAGCAACTGCAAGTTAACATATTGGTTCATCTCATAAATTCCCAGCATGTTTATGGAGACATTGTAGGTCCGTACGTGAATAGGTCCATTTGCTGATAAGCATAGAAAAGAATTTCTGAACATTGAATATCTGATTAGAATAGCATGACATCAGTTGTTTGCATAGGGATTTTTTTTTTTTTAACTGTTGGTCTATGTGCATACATCTTTGGGCATTTTTTCCATGACTTACTTTTTTTTCCCCATATGAATAATTTCACAATTGCAGCATTTTTAAAACGTCACATCAAGCATTTAAATCATGTTTACATTCGTAAATAATCTACACAGAACAGAAGCCAAATCCCAAAGTGTAGCTATAAATAGGATTCGAGGAATCAAATAGGCCTAGTTAAAAAATGTAAACTAATAACAGTTGAGTACGTTAGCGTAAAAAACAGACATATGCAGCACCCCTTACGAAAATTGTATTAGGTTTTAATACAAATAAAACCAAAAAAACATGGTAACCACAAATTAATCATGGTTTTGCTACACTAACCATAATTTGTTCTGACCTGATTTCATGACGAAAACGTAGGCCTACCTGTGGGAACTTTTCACAAAACACGAAATGCGTACCAATAAGTAGGCTACATATCACTGCCGTTTCCAACAGAAATGAACACTAGAGGTGGTAAAACAGGGAGCATTGTAATCGTGTTCGTACACAGTTATGATTACAGCTCCATATGTTTCGCTTTCTGGTCATAATGCTTGCTCGGTAGCTTAGCCGGCATGGAATTGGACTTAGGATGTGGAATCCTTGGGTACGAATCCCGTCAAAAACATGACTCATGATGAAAATAAAAATAAGAGATAGAAAAACAAGCTAAAATGGCATGCTTGTGATTGCGTTTTTACGTCACATTTACTTTTGTTCATACTATCGGGTAGGTTTAGGTGTAGTGCAGATGGTATGTTATTTTAAAACGTCATATAGCCTAGCACCACTTAACAGACATTTCAAGTAAGAACTTCGTGACACCTACAAAACCAACGTCACATAAAACGTACATATGTACGTTTATCTGTTCCAGGTAAAAACAAACAAACACTCTTTTAGCGCCACTCAGTGGACATTTCACATCGAATACATCACGAAACGTACATGGCACTACGTATTTCGCGTCTTGCAAAAAAGTTCCCACAGGTAGGCTACGTTTTCATCATGAGATCAAGCTCATTTAATGGTATTTGTTGTAAAACTGTGGTTATACAAATGGTAATCAATATGCCAAAAAAAACATGGTTCATACACTTTTAATACAGTAAAACCATGGTTAATTTTCGTAAGGGACAACACCGTTACTGCAACAAGTGTGAGCAAGTGTAGTTCGACACCGGAATAACTCGATATGAACTGGTTCTTTTTAGCGAATCAAATACATACAGCACAACCAGTGAAGTCTGATTTGCAAATGAATGACTCTAATAAGCCAGTTCTTTTTAGTGAATCTCACACACATGCGCACAACCAAGCGGCAACCTCCCGCTCTTGCTCGTGAAGCCAACACAGAAGTGACTTAAACTGTAATTCGTCAACTGGCCGCTAGAGGCTGGCTTCAAAAGGGAGTCAATCCCATAGAGTTAAAATGCCCAACTTTACAGAAGAAAAAAACATGTTTACAGCCTGGTTCAAAATATTATTTTTTTATATTAATAATATCAATATTTTTATTGAATTTTTTTATAACTCATCCGTTTAAATTATATTAAGCCTTAAAGTTCTGCATAATTAAGGGCGTGGCCACCTGAGTGACAGGTGGATTGCCGCTGCTGACACTGCCGTCGAGCTAGGTGGGCGTGGCTTCAGCAACCAGCTCCCGCCTTTTTGCCCATTTTCGATTATCCGGGAGTGACGCGCGGTGACGCGCTGCCAAGATGGCGACGGACCACTCCGCCCACTTTGAGCTTCAAAACCGCTCTTCAGAAAACTACGGGTGACGTCACGGACACTACGTCCATGTTTTTATACAGTCTATAGGCACAACCAATCAAATCCATTTGCGAACAAATGATTCTAATGAGTCGGTTCTTTTTACTGAATTAAAATTTTACAGCGCAACCAGTGTAGTCTGGTTTTCGAACAAATAACTACTGAATCGGTTCTTTTTAGTGACTCAAAAACATAGGCTACAGTGCAACCACTGTAGTCCAACTCACGAACAAATTAATCTAATGACCTGTTATTTGTAGTGATTCAAACACATGCAGCGCAGCAGTCTGACTCACGAACGAAGGACTCTAATGAGCTGGTTCTTTCAAGTGAATCAAAACCATACAGCACAGCTAGTGCTGTTGGTCTCACAAATAAATAATCTAATGAACGGTTTTTAGTGACTCAAACGCATTTAACACAAACAGTCAATTTCCCAAACAAATGACTGAATCGGTTATTTTAGTGAATCAAACACATACAACGCAAAGGAAGTCTGTTTGCCAAACAAATGACTGAATCCGTTATTTTAGTTAGGGTGACCATACGTTCCATTTTCCCAGGACGCATTTTCCCAAAGTGCATTACCGCCACCTATATCTCAAATGGACCATTGACACTCTATCTACAATCTCCTGATTAACCTACCAACCCACATACAAACACCCTTGATTCTTGTACCCGCTTAGAGTCTTCATAGAGCTTCATCCGGCGCTGCGTGTTCAGCTCCTCCGTCCTCCCTCAGCCCTTTTAAGCGGGATTTGAAAGGAGAGAGAGAGAAAAAAAAATTTTAATAATAAAATAAAACCACACTTATACCTTCTTGTTCAACCCAGTTCTTCCCAAATACTGTAAGATTCAAACACATGCAGCGCAACCAGTGCTGTTGGCCTCACAAAGAAATAATCTAATGAACGGTTTTTAGTGACTCAAACGCATGTAACACAAACAGTCAATTTCCCAAACAAATGACTGAATCGGTGATTTTAGTGATTCAAACACATGCAGCGCAAACAGCCTGACTCACGAACGAAGGACTCTAATGAGCTGGTTCTTTTTAGTGAATCAAAAACATACAGCACAACCAGTCTAGCAAATAAATAATCCCGATCAGTGTTTGACATCAAAGTACCTCGAGAGCGTTTCGAAAGCATAACCGTCTTTATGGTACTTTGATGTCATACACCGACCGGTCTGCACACGCAAACAAAGCCAAAACCTAGATATTTTAGGCAATATAGAAATCCTGGCCAGGACGCGTCCTGGGAAAATGGCACGTATGTTCACCCTATTTTAGTGATTCAAACACATGCAGCGCAACCAGTTTGACTCACGAACGAAGGACTCTAATGAGCTGGTTCTTTTTAGTGAATCAAAAACATACAGCACAACCAGTCTAGCAAATAAATAATCTACTGAATGGTTTTTAGTGAATCAAACGTATGTAACACAATTCAGTTTCCCAAAACAAATTATTCCAATGAATCAGTCATTTTAGTGAATCAAACACATACAGCTCAAACAAGTAAGTATGTTTGCCGAACGAATAACTCGAATGAGTCGGTTCTTTTTAGTGAATCACTTGCAATGCAACCAGCGTAGTCCGTTTCACAAATGATTAGTCTAATGAACTGGTTCTTTTTAGCGAATCAAAAACACATGCAGCGCAACTAGTCTGTTTCCCAAATGAGATCAATTACTGTACTCTTACTGACTGGTTGTGCATTTGACAACATACAGTATACTTAAGGATAAAGATATGTGTTTGTTTATTGTTGTTTAATCCCTGATAGCAACAGACTCCGGCGCGGATCCGCCCTCAAATCGGCAGCTCCGCTGTACTGTCAGACTCTGTTCGGTCATTCGCCCAGAATATGCCCCGCCTCCGGACAGCGCACTGTCAATTAGCGGACTCATTACGGACACGGCGCGGATTAGCAATCCGAACGCGATTTTTTTGTTTGTTTTTTTTTTTTTTTACCGGTGCCGTCTCAGAAATCCTCCTCAGAGTGGAG